>NW_019154106.1:4235976-4590422 GCF_002288905.1 Enhydra lutris kenyoni
TCCACCACTACTGCTGCGTGTTCCTGGCCCTGCGGGGCTCCGGCAGCGCCTGTGGGCGCATGGACACCCTGCTGGGCATCCTGCTGTTTCTCGTCTTCTGCCCGCTCATGGTGCTGCCCTGCCTGCTGCTCATCCTGCACGTGGAGTGCCGGGCCGGGCGGCGCCAGCGCTCTGCCAAGCTCAACCACGTCATCCTGGCCATGGTGTCCGTGTTTCTCGTGTCCTCCATCTACCTGGGGATCGACTGGTTCCACCACTACTGCTGCGTGTTCCTGGCCCTGCGGGGCTCCGGCAGCGCCTGTGGGCGCATGGACACCCTGCTGGGCATCCTGCTGTTTCTCGTCTTCTGCCCGCTCATGGTGCTGCCCTGCCTGCTGCTCATCCTGCACGTGGAGTGCCGGGCCGGGCGGCGCCAGCGCTCTGCCAAGCTCAACCACGTCATCCTGGCCATGGTGTCCGTGTTTCTCGTGTCCTCCATCTACCTGGGGATCGACTGGTTCCTCTTCTGGGTCTTCCAGATCCCGGCCCCCTTCCCTGAGTACGTCACCGACCTCTGCATCTGCATCCACAGCAGCGCCAAGCCTGTCGTCTACTTCCTGGCGGGGAGGGACAAGTCCCAGCGGCTGTGGGAGCCTCTCCGGGTGGTCTTCCAGCGGGCCCTGCGGGATGGTGCTGAGCTGGGGGAAGCCGGGGGCGGCACGCCCAACACGGTCACCATGGAGATGCAGTGCCCCACCGGGAACGCGTCCTGAGAGGCCGGTGCCGGCTGGGCGGCAGGGGCCACTGCCACACTGCCCAAGTGCAAGGAGAAAGGTCTGCTCTGGCTCCTCGTGCCTCCTTCTCCGTGGGCTGGAGGCTCTGGGGTGGCTGGCTGGGAGACCGAGCAGCCACCTACATGCAGGCCCCCTGGCCAGGACAGGCTTCCCCCGCCATTCTCCTCCATGGCCAGAAGCTGGTCGGGAAAGGAGGGGACAGAGGGGTCACCCAGCCCCATCCCCCTCCTACCCCTTTCAATCAGGCCTCCTTGAAAACAATGTAGCCATCACCACTGTCCCCCTTCGGGGCTGTAGCTTTGCCCCCGTCAGGGCACCTGTTCTCTCCGTTCCGCCCCCTCAAGGCAGTATTGGCCAGCCAGCCTGAACGTGAAGGTGCTATCTGGAAGAGAGTCCTGGCTAACCTGCCTTGTAGTTCCATCCTTCTGCACCCAACATCCCTGCCCTGAATCCTTTGGTGACTTTAATGGGGGAGTTTCCGATCATGGCAAGCAGCTAGATGGGAAGCGGCCTCGGGCAGCTGGAGCAGGTCAATCTCATTTCCGGCTCCCTGCAGGCCAGCCCCTGGGCAGCCTCCCAGAGCACAGCATGTCCATGCTGCTGTGCACCTGGTCCTCGAACCTCGGCCCACTGTCCAGGAGTCTCTGGGCTCCAGTCCCCACCCAGGAGTGGGCCCTGGCTCTACCTGGCCACCCCAGCCCACCTCCAAGCACAAGGGCCCCACGTAGCCAATGCAAGTTTTATAGAAGACAATAAATGTGTATCAATAAACGTTTTATATCGTGCACTGAGCAAGGCTTCCTGCCTTCTGTCCTGTCTGCACCTGCTCCGCAGTGAGGCCCCGTCGGCGACGAGCAGCCCAGATGGTAGCCTTTCCAAGCTATGCCCCACCCACCCAACCTGCTCTGTACTCCGGCATTTGTGCTCCTCTCCTGGATGATCCGTCTACACCTCTAGGGTGCTCCCTCTCCCAGATGGTCCGTCTACACCTCTGGGGTGCTCCCTCTCCCAGATGGTCCGTCTACACCTCTGGAGTGGTCCCTCTCCTGATAGGTCTCTCCTCTGCCTAATGGAGCTTTGGTCAGCCACCCTGTCCTCTTGGCTAAAGCCTATGCCCTTTCTCACACATTCAGGGCTCTCTGGTCCCCCTGGAAACAGTTTTCATGTGCTGCTTCATACAGGTCCTGTCATGGAACACAGCGTGTCCACACAAAGGCTCCCTGGGTACGGCTGCTGCTTCTCCTCCTGCTACCTGTCCAGAATGCCCCTCACTCTCCCACCCTCTCTGAGGCGGGGCTGGGGCTGGCCTCCCTGAACTTGGCACCTCCCCAATGCCCAGCAATAGGCTGGAGCCCCTCCCAAGAGACAGCTCAACTAGGGCCGGGCCAGAGGCTCCCTGACTGCCCCCTGCCCGCCTCCAGCCAGTCCCCGAAGAGGCCCGTCTTGGGCTCCAGGTGTCCAGCCTGGGCCCCCAGCCCCATGGCAGGGAAGCTCTGGGGGAACCTGCTCATTACATAGGCCCAAGGACAAACCAGGGCAGAGGCGCCAGTGGCCCAGGCTGGGGGAAGGCCCCCAGCCGCAGAAAGGGAGAGGGCCGGGAGGGAGCCGGCTAACAGAACCACCTGCCTGCCCACCCAGGCTGTGGTAGGACCTCCAGCCTCTCCTGCTGGCCCAGGTGGCGCCTGGCGTTCCACCTGCAGACCCTGAACTTGCTCTGCCTTACCCTGGTCAACCCAGAGCAAGGGCTGAAGGACCACCCGGGGGTGGGCTGACCCCCAAACGCATTTCTTAGCGACCAATCCCCAGGTGGTGGACTCGCTCCTCCTGGCCTCTCCAGGCCTCTGCCCCTGTGCTCACCATTCCAACAGGCCCAGCGGCTCCTCCATCAAGGTCCCTGCTCTGCAGAGAGAGAACCCCGAGTATCTGGAGGCAGAAGAGCTTCAGATAGCGGAGGCCGGGGCGCCGGCCTCTCCCACTCCCAGCATGGGGTGCACCCTCCCCATCCTCGCACATTCCCCCCACCTCCTGACCCATCCCCCGACCCCCGCAGGCCAGTGCAAGAATCCCAGAAAAGCAGAGACACTTCTGACACTTCTGGGGACTCCAAGAAGCCAAGTCAGGTCCTGAGGACACATACGAGGGGCGGGATCCATTCAATGGGAAAGCGTCTACCAGCAGGCCTCCACTGGCAAGAAATGCCTCCTAGTCCTGAAGACGGACAAGGGGGCCTCTGAGGAGCCACTGTCTTGGGACCCAGTGAATCCGAGTCCCTGGGGGTTCACCTCTTCCTCAGGAGCTCCCACCCTAGGCCTCTGGCCCTGAGTCTAGTGCCAGAAGCTACCCCCCGCCACCCCTCTGGGAGCATGACCTGACCTCCTTGCCTGGGCCCAGCCGCAGCAGCTCAGAACCCCAGCCCAGTGGGCGGGAGGGCAGCCTCACTCACTGCAGGACCTGGAGGTCGGGGAGGGGCTGGAGCCCCACAAGAATACACATCTGGCTGTGCTTAGTGGGCAGTGAGCTGGGAGGGTGGGGGGTGAACCCCAGGATCGGCCCTGCCCAGCCTCTGGACCCTCCTCAGGTGCGGATCCCTACAATCTTCCCTGGGAGTAAGGCTCCTCCTCCCCCATCCAGTCCCCAGCCACATGGGGACTGCCAGCACATCCTGTCCACACCCCGGACGACCTCCCATCTGTGCTCTTGGAGAGGCAGGAGCAGAAGAGAAGGGCTCACTCCTCCTCCCACCTTGGGTATGGAGTTACAAAAGGGCCCAGGGAGCTGGCTGCAGGGGTGGGGCACAGAAGCCTCTGCGGTCCCCCACCAAAGGCAGCTCAGCTGGGACCACCCCCAGCCCCCTTCTTTCTGGTGTCTGGGAAAGTCAGGAAGCAGAGGGACCCGAGCATCACATATCTCCACCACGGAACTCTTTGGAGCAAGGGGTCTAACCGCCCTCCCCTGACCACTGCACAGGAGTCGAATTCAGGGGGTGCATATCGCCATCCCTACTAAGGAACGCGTAGGTGGCCCCACAAGGAACAAACGCAGGTCTCCCTGCCACTCGTTGTTACTAAGCACAACTTGCTACCACCACCAGATATGTGGGGCGAGGACCGCAGAGCCGCCAGGGTTGGGCTGTGGGGCCCTGCTTTCGGAGCCCCCCGCCACGGCTGTCTGGACACACACACTCCTGGATGATGCCCGTGAGAAACAGGGTCAAATGTGCAAAGTCAAGAGCAAGCCTCAGGGATACAGGGTACTGCCACCCGGAAGCCGTGGGCTTGGGTTTTCTCACAGATCCAGCACAGGCCTCTGGAGCAGGGGCAAAGTGTCCCTTGTAAGAGGGAACAGGATGGCCAGGAAGGAGGGACAAGGAAAGAACCAATCCCAGCCTGGCGAGCAGGGCACAGATTGCCATTCGCAGGGGACCTGCTGTGTGCAGTGGGCCCTGGGCTAAAACCTCCACCAGCTCATTTAATCTGCACAGCTGGGCTCCCAGGGACAGGCTGCTCGCACCCAGGGTGGAGCCCCGGTCACAGTCCCACGGCTCTGGTGGCCACGTGCTTGCCCTGGAACCCAGGCCGCTGGCCTCTGTGTTCCCACCAGCAAAGCACCGGCAGTAGGGGCCCCAGGGATGCCGCATGGACTAGACAGGACAGGCCCATCACAATCCAGAACCCGGCCTTGTTGGAGCCCACAGTCCAGAGCCTGAGACCAAAGGAGGGCGCAACCCAGGCCTGGGCAGCTGGCAGATGAAGCGGACAGGCAGCGGGCCGGGGACTCGTGCTCAGCACACAGCACAACACACAGCCTGAGAGCTGAAGCCTCTTTGCGTCTTCCTGGCCTGTCTCCGTAAGACCAAACAGAACGCCTCTCCGGCATCGGCCTGGCTGGCTCCCACCCCCTGCCGGCTGTGCTTGTGAGATAACCGAGTTTTCTCTTTGGGGCCAGAATTCTGAAGCCTGAGATCCTTTCACACATGCACTTCTTGGTCTAGAATCCTCTGCCAAGACACCCCGTCTTTTCCAGGAGCCGCGGGATCCATCTAGAAGGTGGGATGAAGGGATGGGTCCATTAACAGTCACCTCTCCCGGGATGGGAAGAAACCCAGCCCAAGGAAATGTGCTTTTAAACACATGCGTGACCAGACCAGGGAGCTACCAAAACACGTCGCAGAGATCACCCCGTCCACCGGGTCCATTCAGGGCAACTCGGAATGCGAGCACGGAAGTCGTGTATCTGAGGCCACTGGGAGTTGGAGACAACACGGCTCCGTTCACAGAACGAAAGTTCATGGAAAAGTCCGCTGCAGTGCGTCAGAATGCCAGCGCCAAGTTTCCTGGCAATTCGGGAGAAGGCTCACCTACTCGGGCAGATTTTGTTAAAAAAAAAAAAAAAAAAAAAAATTCTTGCGGTTGACGTTAGGCACAATAAAATGAACTGTTTTAACGCACAGTCAATGATCTCCGACACACGTATGTACACTCGCGACCTCAGCAAATCGCTGCGTGGAATGTCTGTGTTCTCCCCCGAAAAACATTTCCATCACCCCACCCCCTCAAGAATATCCTAGCGCCGGAGAGTCCCAGGCCCCCACCCCCACCCCCACCCCGCACACCTGTGGTTTAGGCCACTCTAGGTCACACAGGACAGACTGCTTCCGACCGATTTGCACAGCACGTGATAAGTAACAGAAACAAGTCTGGTCGGCCTCGGGGCGCGGGTGAGGAGGGGGTGGGTGTCTCGGAAGTTTACCGACTGCCCTACCGGGGAGCTCCATCAGCGATTTCCAGCAGGCTCTTCCCTCCCGCCGACCATTCCCAATGCTGCCACCGGAACGTGTACTCGCATTCTGCGCTCCCCGAAGCGCGAAGACACACGATCCGAAGTCCATTCCGCGGGCCGCCTCCCCAGCCCTGGGCCCAGGACCTGGGGGCTGTCCGCTCTCGGGCCGTCCCACCCAGAAACTCGTCCTCCAGGGCCGCGATCCTGCGACAGCGACTGCCGCGGGCAACACTCACCATCCCCGGTGGAACAAGCGCGGATCTTCAGAATCCCACCCGGGAAAGCGGCGAGCGGAAGGCACACGGGGCGGCCCGCCGCACACTCCACATCCGACGGCGGTGCGGCCTGGCTGCGCAGGGCGGGCGCGGCTCAGCCAGTGCGCACCGCAGCCAAGGTCCAAGGCGCTGCCCGTCACCCGCGTCCTGACGCCCGCGGCCTCAGGTGGCAAGTGGGGTCTGCCGGTCCTCGCCGTGTCACCAGCACGACCCAAGCCGGCGCTCCGGTGCGGGCGGTGTTCGCTACACGCCTCCTCCGGGTCCCAGATTCCCCTCGGGTTAGGATCCTGGGCGGCACATGACAGAAGCCGCACTGAAGCGCGCAGGCGCACGCACTCAGGCGCACGCGCACGAACTACTCACGCACGTGCACCAACTCACCCACGCGCACGCACGAACTCATGCACGCGTACAAACGTACCCAGGCACGCGCACGCACGGATCCACACTGGAACAGGATTGGCTCTTGTCGCTTAGAAGTCCGGGTGCGGACGCCGGCCCGGAACAGCTGGATCCGGGCCCCTGATTCCAGGGATTGTGTCCATCACCTGTCATTAGTCGGGAAATGTGAGCCTCTGTACCTGCCAGGCCCAGTTCTAGCCACAGAAGGTACCAGAACGAGACAGTTCCTGCCAGGAAGCCCGTGTCTTCCTGGGTCACCTGTGTCCCCGCCCCTTCTCAGGCTAGGTGTTACCTCCTCGGGGTAAGACGTCCACCACCCCGGCTCAGTAAGCCCAGAGTAAGAGCCTGGGACAGTCCGAGCTGCTCCTCTGACATGGGGATGCTCTGTGTCCACTGGGGACACCCATAAGCACAATGGGGCCTCTGTCCTCCGTCACCTGTCCATGAGTCATGTAGGGCGTTGGTGACACTTCGGCATCGGAGCTCCGTACCTCTCCTCTCTTCACTCACGTGTCTTCCCAAAGCTGAGACCAGAGGTCTCCCACACCGAGCTCTCCTTCACGTCCAGGACCGGGCATGAGGGTGGGCACGACAGCCCCAGGCCCCAGCCACCCGTCAGTCAACGCGTGTGGACCCCAAGCAGCCGCCATGTTCCGCGGGGCATCTGGCACGCCAGGCTACACAGCTGTGAGGTCAGCCTCCATCCGAACCTGGAGGGGGCTCAGTTTTAGAGGACTCATGAATTCCCAGGCAGGAAAGTGGGTTCAGCCAATGTGGGAAAAGGTCACCAACTGAGGTCAAAATGATCTCCTCCCTCTTGCCTCGAGTGCTGTACTCAAGTTGTTGAGAGAGACCGGAGGGGATTCCATGAATTTCAGTGAGGACTCGGATGCTCAGAGGGGTCCCCTAAACCACAAAGCTCCCCAGCTAATAGGTGGACAAACTCAGACTTGAAATGGGGCCCTGGAGTCCAGGTCCAGGCTCCTTCCTTTCCGCCCCTCAGCAAGCAGAGCCCTGGGCAGGTCCATTAGCCAGAGCATCTCTCCATGCAGAGGGCTGTGTGGACATAATGGCCTCTCCCAGCCCACAAGAGCCCCTCTTTCCTGCATAGCGCTATGTTAACTCCAAGATGATAGGGGCTGCTGATGCTCTGAGGCCTCTTTGGCTGTCCCAGATGACCTTCAGGAAGGGAGGCACTGCCGTGATGGCACAGGTAGGGCGTGAACACTCCCGCAGCTCCTCACGGCCCCCAGCCTTATTCTCATTTCCCTGAAAGGCATCCCCCACCCTGGATGGGCAGCCTGAGAGTCCACACCCAGCCAGGTCCATTAATCCCCAGCCAGCTTGTCTGCAGGCCTCCTGGGTGGGGTGGGTGCCTTCCTGTATTTATGCCTCAAGCTCCCCTTCCAGCATCTCAGAGAGCAGAGTGAAGGTACTTGGGGGCATCGCAGGGACAGGACTCCTGTGAGGCCAGGATGGGGAGCAGCCAAGGCGAGCTGGGAGAAGCCCTGCAGAGTTGGGAGCAGGGACTGGGCTGGAGCAGCTCGGGGGCATGGGGCCAGTGGAGTTGCCTCCAGGCATTGGAGTTAGGCACCAGAGCCCGGCCAGGGACTGAGCACCACGTCTGGAGCAGGTAGGAGCCTCACATTTTTAATCTCTGGGTGGAGGAGAGCATGGTGGTGACAGGTGGTACCTAGCAACAACCCGGGGCGAGAGTCCCTGTTCAGCCAGGCATGGCTGGATGGCCCGGGAGGTGCCTCAACTTCCCCGAGCTGGCACCTTCCAGATAAAACGGACGACAGAAGCCTAGCTCACAACCATATTTAAAGTGGTTCAGATCACCTCCAGGGGGCCAGCCACATGGGGAGCCCCCATCAGTGGTGACAGCCAGGCCAGGACAAAGGAGGGACATGCAGGTGTCAGGTGAGCACAACTGAAGAAGACATTCACTTTGTTTTGGGAAAAGCAGCAAGTAATAGGTTTTCATTTCTGTAAAAATGCTATATGGAAATGCACAGAAAAAAAACCCTTCAAGGGTGTGATCCCACCGTTAACACTGGGAGGCAGCATGAGGGCATAGCAAAACCTACGTCCTCTTGACCCTCAGACCTTTTAAATGAGACTGTTTTACTATCTCATCTAGGTGACCTTTTAAACATTTAAAGTACAAGGAGAGATGGACCGTATTAGCTAGAAATGACATTTCCCTAAGGCGTCAGGGGGTAGACAGAAATTCAAACAAGGCTTCTGAAGACAGGAATCCTAAAGCTAACTCCACAGATACCGTCTTCTAAACCGTCACCTTTCACGTGTCATCACTGAGCACTGGCTACATGCAGGCCTGGGCCCAGCGGCAGGGAGGGCGCGGAGGGGCTCTAGTCAGATGCTGGCCTGCCCGAGGGGCTCACAGGCCCAGTGACAACCAGCGTAGCTCAGAGTCCGGGGCGGGGGGGGGGGGGGGGGGGGGAAGAGCCCAGCAGAGGGGAGGCAGCAGGGGAGGAGATTAGGCTCCAGCAGCTAGTCTCAGAAGTGCATTGGTCTTACCAGATCAGACCCACCCTCCCGATCTCGTTTCACCTTGAACACCTCGTACAGGCCCATCTCTGAGAGGAGCACAGCAGCTTGGTGCCTCAACAGATCATTGAGGGGGACACAGTTGGGCCCATAGCTCTCTCCAGCCCCCCACATCCCTCCTCTCTTCTTCCTTCTTTCACTGGAAAGGAGGAACCTTCCTGCGTGGGGTCCCGCAAGCTTGGTGGGTTCCCTGCTTCTCCCATCTCTCCTGGGCAGTGCCCAGCTCCCAGCCACTTGCCCGCAGTACCAACTCTGCCCCCAGGCGCACTCCCCCCGCCCCCCAGCAGCCGCGACCTCGCCTGTGCCCTCGCCTGTCTCCCTCTGCTGAGAGGCTCCCGTTCTCGTCGTCCGCCCCCAGTCCCATTTCTCTACTGTCGCCTCCTCCTTGCCCGCTACAACACACCCCTTCAAAGGGTCACCCACACCCCTGCCTCCACAGCTGCCTCCTCGGCACATTTGGGGGTCTCTGCTGCCGAGAACCGCCCCTTTGGAGGGGTCTAGGGAGCCGCCCCACCTGCAGCACACCTGTCCCTCCATGCGCTCTGCCCCCACTGTCGCTTGGCTACTAAAGCTGCTCTCCCAGCAGCTGTCAGCCCCTCTGGGAGTTCCCACCCTGGAAGCTGCATATTCTTGCTTGTCGATGGTCTCCCCTTCGAGCAGCATCCCCAGGAGGGTCTGTAGCCCAGGACCCAGAATAGCCCTGGCCTGGTCTGCCCTCCATCTCCATCCGCGGGGTATCAGGTGACAGCTGAGAAGCGGCCCAGGTGTGCGGAGGGCCCCTGTCCAGGCTTCTGGGACCCTGACCAGAGCAGAGGGTCGGGGGGCACTACATGCACTCAGAGGTGGGGTGGGGCACTGGACTCGGGGGGGGGGGGGCATCCCGCCCTGCCCGAGTAGCAGGTGCCACCTGCGTCCTCCATCCCTGGGGTGCGGCCCACACACTCCTTACTTAGCGTGGGGCTTCGAGGACACTCCTTTGCTGAGCCTGGCACTGGGCAGGGACCAATCACTAGTGGCTCAGGAGGGCGGTGTGTAAAGGGTTCCGCTGGCTGCGGAGGGGCCAGGGGAGCAGGGTCCCAGCCCCCTGCACAGACAACAATGGGTCCCTCACAGCAGCCCCTCCACCAGGCCTCTCCCTGCCGCCCTCCAACCTCAGCACCTTCCAGCCCGTCCCTGCCTTGTTATGTACCCTTGGGGGACAGGGGATAATCATGTCTATTGTACATTCCCCACCCTGGACCGTGAGTTCTATGAGGACGGGCTTTCTGTGTACTGGCCACTGCTGTACACAGGTCACATGTGTGTGTGCAGACGGCTATGGGCGTGTGTGCATCTGTACTGTGTCTCTGTGTGCATCTGTGCTATCTGCGTGTGCATCTGTGCTCCTGGGTGCGGACACGTGTTCTGCGCATGTCCATATGCTTTCATCTACCCCGTGGTACACAGAGCACCATGTATGTATCCGGCACATAGTAGAAGTCTGGTCAATGTTACTTAAATATCTGTAACCGATGTTTATCTGTGGATCCTGCGGGAGGGACGCCGGACTGACGACAGGGCACCTATGGAGGCTGCGTGGGTCATGGTCCCACCCTCCCACTGTGGATGCAGAGAAAACATAATCCCCCTCCTACCCAGCCCTGGAGAGGTAGAGAGGGAAATTTCTGGGTCCTAGAGCGATGCGAACATCAGATGGGGTATAGGCTCCAGGAGCCGGGGCTCAGGTGGGGTGGGGATGAGGAAGGGCTGGGGGGCTGGGAAGTCCCTTGGAGCTGGAGCAGAGGGGGCTCCACAAGGCCGGAGCCCAGGAGCTCCCTGCTGCTTAGACAAGCAGCTTTCTGCACAGAATGCCCTCAGGAGCCTCCCCCTGCCTGAGACTGTGGGAGAAGGGTGCGTGAGCAGAGTCAGGCACCAATTTCAGGAACTAAAGCCCCAGATTTGCAGCATTCACGGTTACAGAGTCTGAATTTACAAACATCTGCACGATGCCACATCTCCGACCCATGAGCCCCACCACAGACCTGCTCCTGGACCACAGACCTGCTCCTGGACCAGTGACACCCTGTGGATAACAACAGAAGCCAGGGCCAAATCCTGGTAGCAGATCTCAGCATTGAAAGTGAAGAGGACTGGGGCACCTGGGTGGCTCAGTTGGTTAAGTGTCTGCTTTAGTTTCAGGTCATGATCCCAGGGTCCGGAGACTGAGCCCCCATCAGGCTCCCTGCTCAGCGGGGAGTCTGGCTCTCCCTTTCCCACTGCCTCTCTGCCTGGTTTGTGCGCTCTTTCCCTCTCTCTCTCGCTCACTCTCATAAATAAATAAAATAAAAAATAAGATGAAGAAGGCCACGACTTAAAAGGTATACTTGACAGGGACGGCATGATCATCTTGGATTTGTCCCCACTTGACAAAGATTCCAAAAGCCGAAGAGAAGATGACAAAACTTATTTGTGGCAGATAAAAATATTCGTAGTGCTATGAAATATATCTCTAACTAATTTATGGAAATTTAAATTTTACATATTTTCAGTGGTTTTCAACGTTAAAATATTTAGGCATGAACAACAATGAAGACACTACAAACCAAAATGCATGAAACAGCTAAAGAAATACTTAGGAGTCATCTAGAGCCCAAAATGCACTTTAGAAAGAGAAATTTTGACAGTTGCCTAGCAGTTCAACACAAGAAGCTGAAAAACAATCACAAGGTAAATCCAAAGAAAGTAAAAGAAGTAAAAGCATCAATTAAAATTGGAACTGGGGGTGCCTGGGTGGCTCAGTGAGTTAAGTGTCTGCCTTCAGTTCAGGTCATGATCCCAGGGACCTAGGATCGAGTACCACGTTGGGCTCCCAGTTTGCAGGGAGCCTGCTTCTCCCTCTCCTCCCTGTTCATGCTCTCTCACTTTCTTTCAAATAAATAAATAAAATCTTTTTTTAAAACAGAAAACTGGAGGGTGCCTGGGTGGCTCAGTGGGGTGGCTCAGTGGGTTAAAGCCTCTGCCTTCGGCTCAGGTCATGATCCCAGGCTCCTGGGATCGAGCCCCGCATCGGGCTCTCTCTGCTGCGGGGAGCCTGCTTCCTCCTCTCTCTCTGCCTGCCTCTCTCCCTACTTGTGATTTCTTTCTGTCAAATAAATAAAAATCTTTTAAATAAATAAATAAATAAATAAAACAGAAAACTGGAAACAAAGAAACAATAGAGACGTTTAAGAAAAAGTGCTCGTAAAACTGAGCCCCTAGCAAACTGGTGTTTTAAAAAAGAAGTGAGCACACAAATTTAAAATGGAAGATTGAATTAGGGCTTTAAAAATTATAAGGGAATATTGTGTAGATTATTTACAGTATCTACCAATAAATGTGAAACCATAAGCATGAAGAATTACCCAGAAAAATAACATTGCCTACTCTAACTCAAGAAGAGATTCAAAATCTGATTAAACCTATTATATAGTTGCACTTGTAATTTTCTTTTTACAAAGCCATGCCTGTCTCCTAACAATCACATAAAAATAACCTGACCAGATGGTTTTACCTTCTGCCAAATCTTCAAAGAAAGATAATCCTTACATGCTACAAATTGTTCCAGAAGGTAGAGAAAAAAGGCAATCTCTCCAAGTCATTTTATGCAAACAGTATAATCTTACATCTTTGAAATTAAAAACAGACAAGGATAGTACAAGAGGGGAAAATTATAGGCTAATTTCACTTATGAACATGGGGGGACATTTTCTAAATAAAATCAGGATACCTGAGGGGAGAGGGGAGTGACCAGAGCAAATAGAAATGGTCTATCCTAAAAATGTAACAATGAGTAAATACCAGAAAACTTACCACTATAGATCCACCACATAAAGAGACAAAGGGAGGAAAAAAAGAAAGTGATTAAGTAGATGCAGAAAAACAATTGTGATAAATTCCATCATTTATGAGAAAAACTCTCAGACAACCAGGAAGGGAATTTTCTCACCCTGATAAAAGATAATACCACAAACTCAGAGTAACCATCGCATCTGATAGAGAAACTTTAAGTTTTGGAAGAAGATAAGCACACCTGACTGCAACCAGTGCTCAGCAGACTACTAGGTGTTCTGGGCTATGCTATAAGACATGAAAAAGAAATTAGAGGGATAAGGATAACAGCAAAGAAAATCAAACTTGTCGACAGAAAAATGGATAGGTATGGTCCGCTATATTGGGACATTTGCCTAATTAATAAAAACTACAAGAATCCACAGGGTTCCTCCACACCGGCAATGATCAAGAGGAAAATACAACAGAGGCATTTCTGTGTCTAGCCACAGGGAGGAACTGGTACTGGACCAGCCCTCCCACCGTCAACAACCAGAAAACTGGAGAAAACAGAAGACTCAACTGTGTTCAGATACTGGACAAGAGGCATCCCCGGAGTGTGAACTCCAAGAAAAGGGAAATAGAAGAGGTGAGCCCTGTGATCACCCCAGCTTTACACCCGAAGATGCTCTCTGGATAGTGGCAGGAAAGTGGGGGAAACCAGCCAGAGCTCAGTGGTCTCCCTGGAGGATGAAACATCATGAAAAGGGCACAGAACGAGTACTTAGTGGCTGTCAGCACATAACCCCAGAGCTCACACCAAACCATTTACGTATTGTAAACACACATGCGCATAAAAGCAGTGTGTAGGACAGAGAAGCCAGGACAGAGTTTTAAGGGTCCCGTGTGTAAAAGTAACTTGGTAAGTCAACAGGGAAAAGAAAGCCTTTGATAAAAGTCAATACTTCTTCATGATTAAAAAAAAATAATAATAAACTCAAAACGCAAGAGAACATCTTCACTTGACAAAGGGTGTTTAGAACAACTTGGGGTATGTCACAGCGGGGCTGGCAGAGTTGGTGGGATGGGAGCCAGGAAAGCGGGGGACGGGCCAAGCCTCCTGGTTACGTTTCTTATAAACAGAACCCAGGGGAAAGCCCTGAAGCTGGACAGTCGGGGTGTGGGGCCCCAAGAAGTCCCTTGGGGCTCCAGCAACACAGAACCTCAAGTCGGTCCATATTCTTTCCACAGGATGAATGAGACTTTCTGAATTCCTATGTCCAGATGCTCACCCAAAACATCTCCCTGATAAACACACCGGACACCGCTCTCAAGGTGTTGAGCATCCTGGCCACGTTCGTCTGCGTGTGCGGCATGATGGGCAATGGCCTGGTGGTCTGGCTGCTGAGCTGCCCAGGGCAGAGGACCCAGTTCTGCACGTACATCCTCCACCTGGCCGTGGCTGACTTCCTATTCCTCCTCTGCACAGCCGTCACCCTCTATCTCGACCCCACCCTGCTGGCCTATGAGGTGATGGAGAGAGCGAGGTCCTTCACCTACACCACCAGCCTGACCCTCCTGACGGCCATCAGCATGCAGCGCTGCCTGTCTGTCCTCTTCCCCATCTGGTACAAGTGTCACCGGCCCCAGCACCTGTCAGCCGTGGTGTGTGCCCTGCTCTGGGTGCTGTCCCTCCTGATGAACATGCTGGTCTCACTCTTCTGCAGGAAGTTCTGGTTCAGCCCAAGGCAGTGTTACACGGTGGACTCCGTCTTCAGTTTCCTCATCATGGGGATCTTCACCCCAGTGATGACCCTGTCCAGCGTGACCCTCTTCGTGCGGGTGCGGAGGAGCTCACAGCAGTGGGGGCGGCCGCAGCCCACGCGGCTGTACGTGGCCATCCTGGCCTCTGTCACGATGTTCCTCCTCTGCGCCCTGCCTCTGGGCATCAGCTGGTACTTCCTCTATTGGCTGGACCTGCCCCAGAACTGGAAGATTCTTTTCCACCACATGGCATGCCTCTCCTCGGCCCTGAGCAGTAGCGCCAATCCTGTCATCTACTTCGTGGTGGGCAGCCAGGGACGCTGGTGCTTGCGGGAGCCCCCGGGGGCCATACTCCGCAGGGTGCTGAGGGAGGAGCCTGAGGGGGAGGGGAGGGAGACACCCCCCACCAGCACCAACGAGCTGGGGGCCTGAGAGCCTGGGCGCCCCAGGGATCTGCATGCTTTCCCTGCCCAGTGTCTGTCTGGCCTGCTGTTAACAGCCCCAAAGCCTTGCCCCTCGCCCTGTTGGGGTCTCTTTCTTCTAGGCCAAAGCCCCCCATGCCTCGATGTGGTCTGGCTCTCACAATGGGACTCAGCTGGGAAGACAAAATGCAATTTTTCCTGGGTGTCACAGGGCTCTCCTTCGCTGAGGCCTGGCCTGTGGAACCTGACTGTCCTCCCAGGCTCTGTGGGTGGGTAGCCTGCTTCCACTTGAATGGGGAAGCACATTCTCCCAGCCTCCTGCTCCCCTCCGAGGACATCTTTGTGCAGGAGGCAGGGTGTGGTTCCTGTGACTTTGTGGCCTGATGCTGGTCCTTGGGCACGTGCTGGTGGTATCAGCTGACCGCCAGGGGGATGCCCATGGTCTGCCTTCCACCAGGTGTCCTGCTGACCCCTTCCATGAATGCAGTCCTTGGCCAGCCATGTCCACCACTGACCAAACTCACTGGCCGTAAGCCAGGAGACAGCCTCGTCCTCCACCTGGCCCAGGACAGCGCTTGACCCCTGGCCTTTGCCTTCAGGTCGCTGTGCAGCACCACACCTGGCAACCACGGCAGGTCTGTTTGCTTTGCTCCGGGAGGCTGCCCTGGAACCAGGAGAGCCCCTGCTGACCCCCTGGAGATGCACAACGGATCTTGATGGGACTGTGCCCGGGAGGCAGGGGCAAAAAAACTGGATAGGGGTCTTCCCAGAGTTGCTACTGGTCCTAAAAATGTGTAGGATGTTAGTGACATTACAAGAATGGGTTGTGACGGGTGCTGGGTGGCTCAGTCAGCTAAGCGTCTGCTTTCAGCTCCGGTCATAATCCCAGGGTCCTGGGATCGAGCCCCATGTCAGGCTCCCTGCTCAGCGGGGAGTCTCCTCCTCCCTCTGCCTCGGCCCTTCCTCCCTGTCCATTGCTCACGCTCTCTTTCTTGCTCTCTCTCAATTAAATAAATAAAATCTTTTGAAAAATAGAATGGGTTGTAAAGCTAAGTAGTATCTTTAAACTACTTACAAGACAATTTTTGATCAACCATGCTAAAAAAAAAGATTGTATTAATCCTCAGTTCCCTTTATGGAAGATATTCAAAACTGTTACATATGAAAAAAATGTCAAAGAGTGCGCAGCAAGAATGGTAGAAAAAATATTGCAGATGTTTTCCTGTATTTTGCATTATTTGTGGTATTTGTCACTTCTAAAAATCTACAGTTTGCTATGATTTCTTGTCCTGTTCTAAATAAATGGTCATTGTTGCATCTAACTTTGTATTTATGATTTTGTTTTCTTTTTCTTAAGGAGCATCCCCCTCTTGTTGATAAGCTTTGGTCCCCACAAAATCTGTACTTGGATGGAGGACAGAGGAATTACCAAACTCCAGGATGGTCAGCAGGACTCAAAGGGGTGACCACTGAGCTACTGTCATAGACATCCATGAGTAGGAGGATCTCCAGGACCACAGGGCAGGGGGCTGCTTCCAATGGCCCCACTCATGTGAACAGAATGACAACTCAAAACTCTAATGTCTTGTTTTGCGGTTAGGACTGAAATTCAGGGACTCTCTGTGACACTGTGGAAAGAAATCTGTGAGTACTGAGTGTGTCTTCAGTACACAACCCACACCCTCCACAGCTGGGGCCAGCCACTAGTCTCCAGCTTGTTCATGAATCTGTGATTTTTTTTTTTCTCCCTTCTATAGTGCAAACTCCCTGTGAGGAGGGCCTGGCTATTTTCAGCCTCATCCAAGGCTAATGGCAAAGACTGACATCCGTCAAAAAAGAACTTGACTTTCAAAAAAAAAAAAAGAACTTGACTTTCAAAATGAAAAAACAAGTCCGTGCATGAGCTGCCACTTTGCTTTATCTATTTGGAGACTATGTTATTAGGAGCAAACAAATTTAGGAATGTTATATCATCCTGGGGAGGTGGAGCTTTGGTGACAAATTATGAAGTTACTGTCATTGATCCTAGTCACGATACGCCTTACGATCTACCTCGTCTGATACTAACTTGGCCGCACCAGCTTTCTTCTGGATGGCACCGGCGTCTCCTTGCCTTCTCTGCCTTTTAACCTTTGGTATTCTTAACTGTTAGATCTATCACTTTTAAACAGTTGAGAATTGGGTTGAGCTGCACCTTTGGACATTAAACCCAACACGACAGGGAGCAGGCCTATGGTCCTCCATCCCTCCCAGCTGTCAGTCCCGAAGAGCTGTACAGGTGAGCAGGTAGAAAAGCTCACTCCTCACTAAGCTGTTTTAGTGACTGAGGAAAAGGATGGGCTCTGGCTTTAATCCCAACTCCGTCACCACTGTCCTGGGTGCCCTTGGGCCCACCTTGCACCCTCTCTGAGCTGTCTTCTCATCTGCATATAGGGACAATCACCTCCCTCCTCTACCAATCTCCTATATGGAAAGGACACACAGGTCCCGCATCCATCCACCACTGGGCACTGAGAAGCACTATCCCAAAGGTGGAACCCTGGGACTTTCCAGCCAGGGGCCTGTGGTGGGTTAGAGATATATGGGCACAGCCCAGCCCTGTCTGAGCTATCCCAGGCCACTCTATCCTGTCCCAGGGCCACCAGGGTCCATTAAAAGATGGCAGCGCAAGGGGACTTGCAGGCTCCCAAAGGATGGACTCTCCTTTCCAATAAGGCCGTGATTTATGTGGCTCTTGCATCTCCTGTGTTGCACTTTCTGTGGCTGGGCTGTGCTCCGTCCTGCACTGGGGCATCCCGCTTCAAACCTGGAAAGCCCAGGACCCACTCAGGGGGAGTAAACAGAGGGCAGTCAGGCTGGCCAGGGGCACTAGGATGTCAAGAGAAGTCAAGATAACAGGGACAGCCGGCTTGACAGTACACAACCTCCCTTCCAGTCCACTCTGCTGCCAAGGTCCCCTCCCCCCAGAGGCTCCTCTCACCTCCCTTTTGTCAAAGGGAACATTTGCCTTTCCAGACCTGGCTCCCTATGGTCTGTCTGGGGCAGAGCCAGAAGCATGCAGAAGCGGGAAATGCAGAGAGAAAAAAGAGAAATGGGCTGTCTCCTCCCTAAGCCTTCCTCCTTCCCCAGACTCCTCTCCCTTCTCAAGCACCAATGAGGGAGTGGGGAGGAGGGGAGAAAGGGCCACTTAAGAGCCCCGAGACCCTGCAGTAGATGTACAGAAGCATCTCCGGCCCCGCGAGAGAGGCACACAGGGCGCCGTGGCACAGCGACCGCCCCGCAGAGTGCTCAGCCCTCCGAGAGTGACCTGAAGCTGCCTGTCCTCTGGCCAGGCTGTTCATCCTGCACAAACAGAACCTGACCACCAGGACAGGGATGTGAATCAGGACCCTGGGCACGCCCGCCCCTGCCATAGGGCACAGCCCTGGCCCCACCCAGACAAGCCCCATCCCAAGCCCAGCACCCGCTCCAGCAGGCCCCTCCATTTAAGCTACGCCTCAGGCTCCACACACCCCCACACACTCCTGCTCTGTCCACTGCAGGCCCCTCCCAGGCCGCGCCCCAGCCCCACCCCCAGTCCCGCTTTGCCTAGCAAGCGCCACAAGAACAGCCCGGCCAAGCTCCCGCTGGGCCCCGCCCGCCACCCTCAGCCTCCTAAAAAGGATTTCCCCGGCAAGGGCTGGAGTGTCTTGCCCGGCTGAAGAGGAGCAGGCCTGCCTGGAAAAGGGGCAAGTACCAGGGAGCCCTGGAAGCCGCAGAGCCCCCTGCGAGAGCCGCTGCCGTGCACACGGCCTCCCGCAGCCGCAGCCCCGCCCTGGAGTCCCTGCCCCCTGAGCTTGGATCCCAGGGGCGCCTGAGACAGCCTCCCCTTACCCAGCCTGGTCAGGGGAGGCCATGTGCTAAGTAAAGGCCCCCCTGCGTGACGACCACAGCCACCCCCTTCTCCGTCCCCAGCTGCGACACTGACCCAGGACTTCCCATTCCAGGGGATTTCTCGTAGGGACAGAATTCACTGAATCAACCCTACAGGTTTACAGCGAAGATGAAATGAGATAAAGCAGGGGAAGGACCGCATAAGGCCAGGCACATAATACGGACTCAACATGTGATTATGAACCAGTCCTGACTTGCCGGCGGGCAGCCCTCACGATGGGCCAGGCGCCGTTCTTGACACTATACAGCCATGAACTGTACAGTCCCCCGCAGCACTGGGAGGTGCTTCTACCAGCACCTCCTTTTACAGCTGAGGCAGCTTAGGTGGGAAAGGGCTGAGTGGCTTGCCGGAGAACCAGGAGGCAGCAGAAGGAGGCTCTGAGGCCAGGTATTCAGCTCTAGAGTCCCTGAGCTCAGCCCACGTGCTATCCTGCCTCTGGAGGGTGGGCACCAGCGCGGGAGAGTGCATCGCCGCATTTCACTCTTCAGCCTGAATTCACATTCGTAAACACCAAGCAAATGACAAATGCTTAGTATTCTCCAAAGTAAAACAAACCAACCTCAGGTTTGTATCCGGCGACAAGACCAAGAACAGGAATATGGTGCCGTTCTTAAAAGGAGACAAAAGTGAAAGCACACCCTGGTCAGAGCAGAGACCCCCCCCCCCAGCTCCCTGGGCAGAAGGTGGGAGGGTCCTCACCGGGTGTGTTAGGATTCCTATGGCTGATGCGACAAAGGACCACAAGCTGAGTGGCTTCAAACAACACAAATTTATAATCTTACGGTTTAGGAGGTCTGAAATCTAAAATGGATCAGCAGGGCTGAGTTCCTCCTGGGTGCCGTAGAAGGGCACCTGTTTCCTTGCCTTTCCCAGGTTCTGGAGGCCATCACCCTCCTCCATCATCAAAGCCAGTCAGCCACCACCTTCACATCACTCTCTCTGCTACACCCCATCACCTTCCTCTCACAGGCCTGCCTCCCTCTTTTAAGGATTTATTAAGTCCGCCCAGACAATCCAGAATCACCTCCCCATCTCAAGATGCTCAATTATATCTGCAAAGTCCCTTCACCATTAAGGTCACTCACATATACATAGGCCTCTGAGATGAGGACACAAACATCCTCGGGGGACCATTATTCTGTCTACCATCCTGCAAAATGGCCTAGCCAAGAGATGAGACCTACAGAGTGTGTGTAGTGCTTTCTTACAAAAACCAGTGGTCCCTTCTCTATAAACTGATAGTGAAGCCAGTAATCAACTCACCCGGCCCCCCATCCACAGAATTATCCATCAGCTCTTAGTACCGTACTCTTAAATAAAAACAGAGTCGAAGATCTCCAGGGAAAGTTTAAACATGAAAGACAAGATGCGAAAACAAAATGGAGAAAGAAACTCTGAGGAAACAGACCGTGCAGGGTGCTAAAGGAAGCAGCAGAAAATACTGCCTTCCAGCGTCGGGCTGAGAACGATCCTCAGCCTACGATCCAACCATCAACCCACGTCTGAAACTAGATAAAGAAAAGTCTTCCAAAAAACAACAACAACAACAACGACTCTACCGTACCTTCACTCTCTGAAAGCCACTAATAGCAAAAAGCAAGAAAGAGGGGGTTTTAGTTTTATGAGAGTGTTTGAGGCTGTGCATAAAAAGTGCATAAAAGGGCGCCTGGGTGGCTCAGTGGGTTAAAGCCTCTGCCTTTGGCTCGGGTCGTGATCCCAGGGTCCTGGGATCGAGCCCCACGTCAGGCTCTCTGCTCGGCAGGGAGCCTGCTTCCTCCTCTCTCTCTGCCTGCCTCTCTGCCTACTTGTGATCTCTGTCTGTCAAATAAGTAAAATAAAATCTTTTTTAAAAAGTGCATAAAATTTAAGCAAATGAGAAAAACAAGGCAATCAATAACTAGTAAAAACAAGGAGTTGTCCAAGAAAGGAAATATAATCAGCATTTACCATATTTATTTCCTCTAACCTGATTTGTCCTCCCACATGAACCCATCTAGTCCCATGGCCTATTAGCATTATAGAGTCAGTGATACCCGTGTCCCCTATGGTACCCCATCACCCACCTGCCTATTGAGCTTCCAACTTTCGTATCAACCTGGCTTCTTAAAAATCTCTCCTTGGGTGTCTAATAGACTCCACAAACTTCACACATCACCAGAAGAGTCCTTGCAGTCCTGTGTAAATCCCAGCTCCAAAACTCCATTCGCCTCCCAGTCTGCTCTATCTCAGGAATTATAACCCCATCCACCCAGCCGCCTAAGCCAAAAACTGAGGAGGTGTCTTAACCCCTTTCTTCAACCCCTCATCTCCCATACTCTCTCAGCAACCCTGTAGGTTCCAACCCCCAAAATATCCTGCATCCGCCCAATTCTCTCCATCAAACCTGCACTCTCTTGTCCCTGCAGGCTGTTTTCTACAATCCTGGGGGTCTGCCAAGGACCTCATACAGGGTGGCTCCAAGCAAAATCCAAGCTCCCTTCCATGGCCTCTGAGGTCCCACCCACTTGGACCCTCCAATCACTCTGTCCCACTCACACTTCCCTCCTACTAACTCCTCAACAGTGCCCATCGGGTTCCTGTCTCCGAGCATTTGCACTTACTCTTCTTCCACCAGTTGGACTGAGAACTAGTTGACATGCATCTCTATACAAATTTAAGGTGTACGGCATTATGGTTTGACTTACACACACACTGAAATGATTACCCCTGATGATGATTCGACTAACATCGCAGTCACTCCTCTCCATGCTCTTTTTTTTTTTTAAGATTTTATTCATTTATTTGACAGACAGAGATCACAAGTAGGCAGAGAGTCAGGCAGAGAGAGGGGGGGAAGCAGGCTCCCCGCTGAGCAGAGAGCCTGATGCGGGGCTCGGTCCCAGGACCCTGGGATCATGACCTGAGCCACCCAGGCGCCCCCTCTCCATGCTCTTTGCATGGCTTCCCCTTCTCAACGTTAGATCTCAGTTCCAACATCACCTCCATGGGTGTCACCTCTTCGGAGAGGTCTTCCTGGATCCCATGACTTTCCCCTGGCCACTCTCTGAGATACTCTGACTTCACTGTCCCTCTCCCCACCCTATCCAGCATCACTTCCAGAACATGCCAGTCCCAAGGGCATCAGGAACCCTGATGCTTTGTTCACTCCACACCCCACTGTACCCCAGGATTGGACAGCACCTGCCACTTCACAATATATTTTGAAGAAATAAAGAATCAAAAAAAAAATCATAAATGATCTTACTCAGGAGTGAGCAAACTTTTTTCCGTCCTGAGTCCAGGATAGGAAACACTGCAGTCTTTGGGGACGACGCGGTCCCCACACAGCTACCTGGCACTACCATTTCAGTCAAAAGCAGCCACAGGTAAACAAATTGGAATCAAACTTGGCCAACAGACACTGAAATTCACATTTAATACCATTACTGTAGGTCTTCTTTTGACTTTTATTTTCCCAACCATTTAAAAAAGTTAAACCCATTCTTAGCTTGCGGGCCATACAAAAAGGGTGGTGGTGGGCCAGATTTTGGCTGGCGGGCTCTACATGCTGATTCATCTAATTAAGAAACACCGGGGGGAGTGGTTTACAAAATTATGGGGAACCCCACGATGCAACCCCAAGAGGCTATTTAAAATGACAGTTGTGACCAATACAAACAATATGGGAAATGTTTGTGTCTCATTTGGTGAGAAATAGCGGAGCTCACACGGGTCTGGACAGTTTGATGGCAACTGTGCAAACATGGGAAGCGTACAGGGGGTAGTCTGCAAAATATTAAAATAGCTGTGCTCAGTTAGCATATCCTGAGCAGTTTTTATCACGATTTCTTCACTTTTTTTTTCCCCCCCGAGGAGAACCAATGTAACAAGGCACAGCTCCGGTTGCAAAATGAGATTTCGGAGGCTAGGGGAAGTGGTGTAGCCGGTCACCAAAATCCTAACTTTTGGCTGGGAACGGATTTGAACCCAGCTCTGGTCCTTAAGCCTCCTGGGACCTTGCCGTGGCTATGCCCCCGCTTCCTCTCCAGGGCTGCTGCGAGCAGGAAGTGTGCACCAGCGTCCGGCAGGCTCCCTACGTGTGGGCACGACTGGGACTGCAGGTGCTGCGGGCACCTTCCTCTGAGCTTTAACTGCAGCGCATGGTGTCCTCCTCAGTCACGGTCCCTCATGGACAACGGTCTCCCGTGTCTTGGTGGTCAGCAAGTGCGCCGCACGTGTCCCCCGGCCTGCCAGCAAGCCCGGCCCGGCCCACGCAGGCACTAGTCACGCTCTCCTCGCTCAGAGGGAGGCGGCCTCAGAGCTACAGAGCCTAGGCGGGGAGGCCAGACCGGCCAGGGAGAGTCAGCAAGTCTTCTCGTCGCCCTGTGCCTCAGTTTCCCCGCCTGAAATATGGAGCTAGCGAGCACACGCCCCTCACCGAGGAGAGTAAGGGCCAAAGGAGTGGGCGTCACGAAGAACCTGGTGGACAAGGCAGGCCGGAAGTCTGGTGCGCTTTTCAAGAAGTCAGGGGAGGGCAGCGGGGTTGGAGGGTGGCGCTTGGATGGCACAATCAGTCCAGCATCCAACTCCTGGTTTCGGTTCAGGTCCCGATCTCGGGGCCGAGCCTGAGCCCCGCACCGCGCTCTGTGCCCAGTACAGAGCCTGCTTAAGACTCTCCCGGGCGCCTGGGAGGCTCAGTTGGATCATGACCTGCCTTCGGCTCAGGTCATGATCCTGGAGTCCCAGGATCAAGTCCCGCATGGGGTTCCCTGCTCAGCGGGGAGCCTGCTTCTCCCTCGGGCCCTCCCTTCTCTCGTGCTTTCTCACTCTCACTCTCTCTCTCAAATAAATAAGTAAAACCGTTTAAAAAAAAAAAAAAAAGACTCTCTCCCTCCCCCTCTGCTCCTCCACCCCTCTCTAAAATAAATAAATAAATCTTAAAAAAAAAAGTCAAGGGGACTCAAACTGACCACCTGAGAAAAGTGAAAACACGTTCACGTAAAAACGTGTACACGAATGTCCACGGCGGCATTACTCCCAACAGCCAAAAATGTACCCAACTGAGTGGATGACTAGGAACAGATCAGTGAAGTGGGGTCTGGCCATACAACGAAATCGTGTTCAGCCGTGGAAAGGAAGGAAATCCTGAGCCGTGGGGGAGCCTTGAAGCGACTCTGCTGAGTGAAAGCAGCCAGACACAGAAGGCCACAGAGCGTACGAGTCCGTGTACGAGAAATGTCCACATTGGGCAAATGCATAGAGACAGAAGACAGGCCTGTGGGGCCCGGGGGCAGAAGGAGAGGTGACTGCTAATGGATACAGGGCTTCTTTGTAGGGTGGTGAAAATGTTCTGGGGTGACAGATAATAGCTCTACATCCTTACAAAGCCCACCAAACCGTGCGCCTTAGAGCAGTTAGTTTTAGGTTTTGTGAATTTTACCTCCATAGAAAAAGCAGCGCCCGGGGAGTGGGCCTGGGGGTGGGGGGCTGTCGAGAGCCGGGCCAGGTGTCCTAACCAGCCCCTCCCACAGACACATACACGGCTCTGCCACCCAATACACATGCACCGGCACCCCTGGGAGGCAGACCCTGGGTCAGCGAGAGAAAGAGCTCAGAGCTGTCCAGCCGGCTTGGGGACCCTCTCCCCGAAGAGGACAAAGAGCTCCCAGGAAGCTCCACTGCCACCAAGATGCTGCGGCCTTCCGTGCGTCTGTCCCCGGCCCCTGCCGCCACGGTGAGCCCCGGAGGGACTCCCGCAGAACAGACTGCCGGCAGGTGCCACGAGGCCCGACAGGACTGGAAAATCCAGAATTCCTCATACGCATACATCCCTGAGTCCGCAGAACTTCTGGGAGGCACGTGGGGATTAAAAGCGGAAGAAATACATTATTATTAAGAACACTGAGTGGGGCGCCTGGGTGGCTCAGTGGGTTAAGCTGCTGCCTTCGGCTCAGGTCATGATCTCAGGGTCCTGGGATCGAGCCCCGCATCGGGCTCTCTGCTCAGCAGGGAGCCTGCTTCCTCCTCTCTCTCTACCTGCCTCTCTGCCTGCTTGTGATCTCTCTCTGTCAAATAAATAAATAAAATCTTTAAAAAAAAAAAAAAAGAACACTGAGGCGGCCCTTCCTCAACCACTCACGGTTCACCTGGGCCAGAAATTTGGAAGATCTTCCCCACCCTTCACGCCCACCGTGGGTCAGCCAGGCGAGCTCTGATGGCCGAAGCCGCGAATGTTCTACACTTGGGCCTTGCCGCCCTGCCACTCTTGCTGCCCTCCCAGCAGGGCCCCCTGTGCGATCCCCACCCACCCCCCAGGCACCCGCTCCTCATGGCCTCCCCAGAGCCATCTTCCTACAACACAGCTGGGGCCTGTCTCCCCTCCCCGCCACCTGCCTTCCCCTCCTCCCACCCGTGTGAGACCCACAGCCACAGTCAATGGACCACACAGGGCCCCAGCTGGTGCATGTGGACCCCAGACCCACCGGAAATCCCGCCCGCCCTTGCCTGTGACCCACTCCACTGACGGCCGCAAAGCCAGCCAACAGGAGTCATTCTGTTCCAGCGACAAAACCAGTACTCAGCATCGGCGGAGACTTGAAGGAAGACAAGTACAAACAAGATAGTAAGAATCCCACCAAATCCCAAAGGTGACAGACGTTCACAATCTGGCCTCATGCCTTGTCACCTTCTTTTGTGCGTAGACAGGTGTTCCGGATAAGTGGGACACCAAACACATAGTTTTACATCCTACCGTTACCAGTAAACTTTCCCGCTCGTGACAAAGTGCAACATTGCGTGTTGCAATGATAAAATGATTCTACTGGTTCACTTTACACGGTGTCCGTGAGAAGAAGACTTTTCACGTCACAGAGGAGCTTCGGGGTACAGAGGATGGCCTGAACCCCCACGCCGATGGAGGTTGGCGAAACAGACACACACCACGCGCTGCCTGAAGGCTCGGGGACGGGGACCCCGGGGGCCCAGGAGGCGGAGTGCGGCGGTGTGAGGGAGGACAGAAGTGGTCGGTGAGGCCCGGGCGCACGCCCGGAGTCTGGTCCCTCCCTGGGCACGAGCACGTGACTACTGGGTATCTGGGGACAGTCCTCGTGCCAATGGGAGACAAGGAATATGGAACAAAAACGAGGCAGGAAGCAGCAGACCTCAAACAACACACCAATACCCCCCAACACCAAAGAGAGGGCACGACACAGAGAGACACAAGGAAATAGTTCTTCAACCATAAAAACGTGGGCAAATGTCTGTTTACAACCTAATTAGAAGGGGCGCCTGGGTGGCTCAGTCGGTTAAGCGCCTGCCTTCAGTTCAGGTCATGATCCCGGGTCTTGGGATCGAGCCCTGAGTCGGGAGGGGGGTGTCGGGGGGGGTTCCCTGCTCAGCGGGGGGCCTGCTTCTCCCACCTCTCCCCCTCCTCCCTCCCTCCCACCCCGCTCGTGTTCTCTCTCTCTCTCTCTCAATCTCAAATAAATAAAATCTTTTAAAAAAAAATTAAAAAGAGCAGAGGAATCAGCACAATGGGTGCAGAAAATGTTCCTGGGCAGAAGCACGGAGAGACACCGCCCTAGCTGCTGAGGGGGCACCCAAGCGGCGCACTTGACAAGGGACGCCTGGAAAGCTCCAAGAGGCAAATGCTCCCGCCCCGGGGTGGGGGTCGCAGAAAGAGCCATGTGGGCACCACGCGCGCAGACCCCTGCACGGAGGTCTCACCCCACAGGGCTTCCCTGCACCACGTGTGTTCGCTCTGATGGCCCTGCACACCTTCTAGTCCGTTCGCTTCACTCTTGGTCACCGCCCCGCCCACCACCTAGCACGTGGACTTCACGGCCGGCCACTGGGAAAACGAAAACCGAGCACGAAGCCGGTGGTGCGGGCCGACACGTGCGGGTGGGTCCCATCAAGCTCCGCGTTCCGTCCGCCCGACTCCAGAGACCCCACTTGCGTCCAGGATGGCCGCTCTGCCTGCCTGGCTGAGAATCAAGGCAGGAGGCTGGAAGGCCGGGGGATCCGCTGGGATCTGGTCGGGAACAAGGGAAGCCACAGCAGGCGCCCCGAACCACGGGATCTGATCTGGGACACTGAGATTCACAGAGAGAATCACCACGGGAAGCAGCCACCACCTTCAGCATGGGGAGGACGGGTGGGGACAGAGAGGGTGTCCAGAACTCAAGAGCTCACAGGACGAGCTCCACAGAACTCTAGGGGGACTGTGCGGCCTCTGAGGTCAGGCGAGAGGCTGCTTTGGGAAGTACCAGCAGAGGCTCGGACAGGAGGCAGCTGCCACTGCTGGGGGAACACTGGGAAGGACAGGGAAGTACAGGACCACAGTCCCTCCTCCCAACTCCCAGTCCCCTCTGGAGCACACTGGGAAGGACAGGGAAGCACAGGACCACAGTCCCTCCTCCCAACTCCCAGTCCCCTCCGGAACATCAGCCCAGAGTCAGAGAGCAGAGGAGAAAGGGGGATCTGGAGCAGAAGCGTGTGGTGGGAACACTGTGGCCCTGGGGTGAGGCTGCTGCTGGGGTCCGGGGAAAGGCAAGCACATTTTGAAACCTGAGCAAAGAGGAGCGGTTGGCAGATCAGGGTGCAGGGCAGAGAGGTACATAGTGACCACAAGCATTTGGGGGCCTGGAAGATGAGCTGCAGATCTGGAAGGTGTGTGACTGTCCTGGGCTGGCCGTGACAAATGACCACAGACGAGATGGCTGAAAACAACAGAAAATTACTTACTCATGGTTTCTGGAAATCCGAAATGAAGATGTGGGTGTGCTCCTTCCAAAGCTCTGGGGTGGGGGACGGGGTCCTCCCTGCCTTTTCCAGCTTCTGGGGGCCCCAGGTGCTCCCTGGCCTCTGCCTTTGACCTCCCACGGGCATCTCCTCCTCTTGTGTGTCTGTCCCCCGTGTGTCTCTCAGAAGGACATCTGTCATTGGATTCAGAGCCCACCGGCCCCCAGAACGAGTCCATCTCAAGATCCTTAACTACCTCTGCAGACCCTTTCTCCAAAGAAGGTCACCCACACAGGTTCTGAGTATGAGGATGCAGACGTATCTCTTGGGGATCACAATTCAGCCCACAGCCAAGCAGCACACCAGGCCACTTAGGTTCGGACGTGAGTCTGAGATGCCTCTTAGATACCTAAATGGGATGTGAGTAGGTGGTCACTCGGAGCTGGGGGAGGACAGCCCAGCAGAACACAGCTGGGGGCCTTCAGTGAGCGCCGGGCACTTAGAGCCCCGAGGTTGTGCGGAGGGGCTCAGGCCTGGTTTGCGGGGTACGAGCCTGAGACCGGACTCCAGTGCGCGGGAGAGGCGTTGTTGGGAGAGGCCACGGGGGAGGAGAAGGACAGACACAGGGCAGACTCCGCACTAGTCAGGAGAAGACATGGTCTTAGCTGGAGACCAGTGTCATCCGCATGACCCCATGGCGGCTCTGCTTATCCCACAGGAGGTAAAGGGCTGGCCTCAGAAGTCTGCCCCGTCCGAGTTCCTGAGCCCCAGAACCCAAGAGCACAGGAAATGGTCGTTCATACCAGTTTCGGGTAAGCGTATCATGCACCCATGGTAACAGGAACAGCCTTTTCTCCTCTGTTGAGTCAGGAAATCCTGCCCCAGCTTCTAGCTCCAGAGTGGGACCTGGGCTCTGAGCCCCCCTGAGAATCGGCCCTTTCTGCCCCTGTCACCCACGGGGAAGCACCTGGCATGCCCACAGTGTCCACACCGCTGCCTACCCTGCTGGGTTTCTGGAACGTGGAGATGTTTATCTTCTTTGGAATGTGGCTCCATGTTTTTAAAACTTTTTCCATTTTGTGTGTCGCTGCTGAGTCTGAGTCAGGTCAGACGGGGGCGGAGGGGGGCCGTGCCTCCCAGCATAAACTTGCCATGTCACCTTGACCTCCTATGAAGCGAGCTGCCCTCCATGCTGGGGGCTGGGGACGTGCCCGTGGGGTGAGCCTCCTGCTGCCTCAGCGCTCAGGAATGAACGCCAGGAGAGCGCGAAGGTTGTCCCGAGCAGGCAGTGGCGGACTGCTGCCTGGCCTGGAAGACAGCTGCATGTGGGCTCGGTGGAGGGAGAGGAACGTCATTCCCGGCTGCAGGGGCCCTCCCCGCTCAACGACCCTCGGGCCGCCCGCAGGAATGCGTTTTCCCGTACATTCGGAGACCTAGCTAGCGGGCTGGAGGGGCTTTGCCACGGCTCCGCCCTGAAGATCTCAGTGAGGAGGGGACAGAGGAGGACAGGGAGGAGCAAGCCACGAGCTCTGTCCACTCTGTCCTCTCGACTTGAGGGACGAGTGTAAGAGACACCAGGACGCTCCTTCATCTGCTAGAGGATGGAGCAGAAACTCCCTGCACGGGGTGGGCTGTGCGATCTCCCTCTCGCACCCCCTCCCAGCCCACAGCCAGGGCCGCCAGCAGCCCCCGCAGCGGTGCTGAGCAAGCTGGAAGCTGGCATCCCTTCCTCTGAGTGGCCGCAGCCTGAGGGCACGACTCGATGGAGAACAGCAGCCCCAACTCGGCCCCAAAGACCCCCCTGCACAGCCGGACGCGGGGGCCGGACGTGGAAGGTGCGTGCTTGGGGCGAGGGCGAACACGCGTGCGTTCCCACCGAGGACAGTCTGGGCACTGCGCTCAGTGGGGAACAAGGGGCACGAGAAACCCTTCGGGGTCTGTTTCTCGAAGTCCTAGAATCCCTGTCTCATTTGACGATAAGAACCCAAGCGCGGCTGTCCCACAGAAGGAGAGTCACTTCCGATTCGGAGCAGACCCCAAAACGACAGTTTCCAAATATGCCCGACCACATAGCCTATCAGCCACATGTACTTAAATTAAACACCATGACCAAGTGGGATTTATCCAGGAGTTCGAGCTTGGTTTAACATTCAAAAATCAATTAATGCGGGCCACCTGGGTGGCTCAGTGGTTAAAGCCTCTGCCTTCAGCTCAGGTCACGACTCCAGGGTCATGGGATCGAGCCCCGCATCGGGCTCTCTGCTCAGCAGGGAGTCTGCTTCTCCCAATAAATAAAAAAATAAAATCTTTTAAAGAAAATCAATTAATGTACTAGAGGCCATATTAACAGAATAAAGGACAAATCCCACATGGCCATCTCAAAGGGTACAAAAAACCTTTGATGAAGTCCCAAGTCTATGCGTGATTTAAAAAATAAAAAGTCTAATAAAACCTGTATAAACAAGTAAATGGGGGCACCTGGGTGGCTCAGTCGTTAGGCGTCTGCCTTCGGCTCAGGTCATGATCTCAGGGTCCTGGGATCGAGCCCCACATCGGGCTCCCTGCTCAGCGGGGAGTCTGCTTCTCCCTCCCCCTCTCCCCCCCAACTTGTGCCATCTCAAAAACTTAATTAAAAAAGTTTTTTTAAAAGATTGTATTTATTTATTTGACAGACAGAGATCACAAGTAGGCAGAGAGGCAGGCAGAGAGAGAGGAAGGGAAGCAGGCGCCCTGCTGAGCAGAGAGCCCGATGCGGGGCTCGATCCCAGGACCCTGGGATCATGACCTGAGCCGAAGGCAGAGGCTTAACCCACTGAGCCACCCAGGCGCCCCTAAAAAAGTCTTAAAAAAACAAGTAAATAACTAAATGAATACATAAAGTGTCCGCAAAGCAAGAACAGCAGGGAACATGCCGTCCTCATCGCCGCAGCAGGGTACAAGGGAGTGGGTGGGGTGGCGGCCGGCAGAGCCGTCTGTGTCCCCCGCCGCCCACTGAGCCACAGGCTTGCAGGGGTGGCTTTATTATCTGGCGACGGCGGCACACCAGCCGTGAGGGCAGGGCTGAGAGACGAGCGGCCAGGCAGCCGCACGCAGGACAAGGGAGCAAAACAATCCTCACGCTGGACACAGTGTCCCGGCAGTCACAGATCCACCCGCCCAGATGAGCCGTCTGCCTCCTCGTTCCCCTTTTCCTCCAAGCGGAGAAGTTTCCAGACCAAATAAGGCTGCAGCTTTTGCAATGCTCCCAGCACACGCCACAGCTCCCTTTAAGTGCCAGGTTATAACTCGGGCCTCAAACGTCCCAAAGCAGCACAGTGCCCGTCAGCCTGCCGGTCCCTCGGGTAACGGTCCAAACAACCCGAGTAAACACAGAGCGGGGCTGGCCCGTCCTTGGCCCACCAGCAGGGGGTGAGGGTGAGCCCCGTTGTCCCCAAGGAAGCCAGGTGTGCCCACGCAGGGCTGACCAGCTCCTGGGGCCCCGGGCGCTGTCCCCAGGGCCCCGAGTGGGCAAGGCTGTGGGTCAAACCCTCCCAAGGCACCTGCCCCTCCTGGCGTCTGCAGCTTTGCAGACATTCCCTGAGCACACAGGTGCCAGGCAGTTTTGGGGGCCCTGGGACCTTAAAGCCTTTCACCTGCACAGCAACTCAGGGGGGGGGGCAGGTCCTGTTATTCACCCACTTAGAGATGGGGAAACAGAGGCAGAAGCCACACAGCCCATATGGGGTGAATCTTGAATGAACCCCCAGACTCACCTGGTCCACGCTGGGGTTCCATCCTGTGCCATGTTGACTCCTAACCCCAAAAGGAGAGACAGGGCTCCCTGCTCAGTGCCCACCCGGAAGGGAATCCTCCGCGCTGGGCGGCTCCTCCAGAAGAGCTGTGGCCCGCAGGTCACCAGCAAGACCACCCTCACTGCCTGGGAAGTGTTTGGCTTGGCACTTTTTTTTTTTTTCCTTTTTTTGGGCTACCCTGTCCAGGCCAAATGTAGAACATTCTTCAAGCAACCAGCTACAAACATCATCCTAACAAGGTCTCCCTGGGATGAGAAACGGGAACTTTTTGTGTTGCAACAGTCAACTCTGACATTTTAACAATGCGTCAAAACCAGCCTGAATGGAGGGTGGCGGGGGGGGGGGGGGGCAAAGGCTCCTGCAAGGGGCAGGTGGGCGTGGCAGCCACAGCAAACCCCGTGCCCGGCACTGCCACGGAGCCTAACCCAGACCTAGGGCTTAGGACACACGACGCTGCCCACAGATCCTTCTGTGGATGTCTTGGCCTGGCTAGAGGTGAAGACTGTTGTCAACCCCATCACTGATGAGCAGAGGAGCTCAGGGAGGTGGGCACTTTCGGAAGCCCACCCAGGGCCTTCTGATTCCGGAGGCCTCCCACCCCCAGCCCATGCTATATTGCCTTCCTTCCTCTACTTCGAGCTCTTTCTGGCAAGGTGGCCCCTGGGAAGAGCACGTGGCTAAAGGTGCAGGACCGCATCCTCTCTAGAGCAGAGGTGTCCTGATTCGATACTGCCTCCATGCTGGGACTGAGTATGCCCGGTAAGATGTACAGACAAACGCATGACTGGACCAGCAAAGATCGTCCTAGCTGCAAGTAACAGAAACCTAAGGCAGACCTTCTTCAGCTAAAAAAAGACACTAGTTCAGGACACTGGGAAGAATGGGGTGGAGGTCAGGTGTGGCTGGATCCAGGTGCTCAAACCACGTGATTGTGTTATTTTCCTACCCGTTTACCTGTTTCTGTGTTGGCCTCCTTCCCGCCTATAGACGGGCTTCCTCTCTGCCAGCCACTCTCAGGAAAAAGAGCCAACATCTTTATTTCAGCATCTGCATGTGGACCCCAGGCTAGAACCCTGATGGGCCCTGTTTGGACTCTGGCCTGTCCCTGAACCAGGCCTTGCTGTGGCCAGAGGATCAGAGATTATCCCCACAAAGACAGGGAGAAAAAGCAAGCATCGTCAGCACATAAGACAGGTGCCACTGTGTCCCTCGAGGACAGTGAAACACTGCTCTGTGTGCACAGATCTCACTTCCTCGAAATCTTGTTTCCCACCAGCCACTGGCTGCCGGGGGCAGCGAGAACTTCAGCTAGCCATCTGCGACGCTCCACGGGGCTCCTGCAGGCGGCAGCGCCCTGTGCTGACACAAACCACCCAGAGGACTGTGTTTGGCGCACGCGCATGCACACGCGCACGCACACACACACACACTGCCGTGGGGTCCCCACTGCTTCCCCTTCCTGCGCAATTCAGTCCTAAAGCCAGCTGACAGGAGCAAGGAAGGCGTCCACATAAGGAGGAGATGGGGGGGGGCCACGGTCCACCCTGGGCAGGGAGAGAGGGTGTCCACCCTAGGCAGGGGAACGGGCTGGCCCTGGAAGAGGGTGGCCCAGCACCTGCGAAAGCAGACAGTCCGAGTGCATGGGCCTGGGGCCAAAGACACAGTCAATAAACGAGCTGAATAAAGGGCACTTGGGGACCAGTGGCAGGACAAGACAGAGAAGGCTCCTAAGAACAACAAAGACATCTTTTTTCTTTTTTAAGGATTTTATTTGTCAGAGAAACAGACAGAGAGAGAGGGAGGGAGAGCACTCATGAACAAGTGATGGGGGGAGGCAGAGAGAGAAGCAGGCTCCCTGCTGAGCAGGAGCCCGATGCGGGGCTCGATCCCAGGACCCCGGATCATGACCTGAGCTGAAGGCAGACGCCTAACTGACTGAGCCACCCAGGCGCCCAGAACAACACAGACATCTTGAACACTTGGTTAGGGAGGCTGAGGTCACAGGGACACGAATGGCATTTTGGGTCAGCAGATCCAAGTTCTGTGAGACCAGGTCTGGTGAGGGCAGGCGGGTCAACCCTGGGTTCTGAGCCCCCAGGAAGGCACGGTCTCTGCCACCTGCCTTTCCTCCCTGGGGCGGCAGCCTCTCTCCTGCCATCTCTCCACGGAGGCCTGGTTTGGACCAGTTACAACTCCAGCCTTCCCGACTTCAAACTTCCGTTCTAATAAAAATGCCAAGGGTTTTTTCCCTCCCCTTTGTCGTCTGTGAACGGGGACAAGGCCCCCACAGGAGCCCGGCATGGCCACCTCCTTGCTGTGGGTGCTGCCAGTGCCTTCCAGATGCCGAGCACTCGGAGCACACGTGGGCTGGCCCTGAGCTCCGGGCCACTCCGGGAAAGGCACGGGGAGCAGAGAGGGGAAAGCGCGTTCACCACAGACACATAACACACACGGCAGGCGGTGTGCATAGATCTTTATTTTATTCTTAAATAATTTATGTCCCACTTAAACAAATGCAACTCTGAGACTAAGACATCACATCCGTCTGAGGCCGTCCTCCCTGGAGCAGCTGGTGGAGAACACTGGGGAACACCTGTGGGAGGGCTCCTGCTTCATGTCGGCCGCACCGCCACTCTGCGGAAGCGCTTTCCCGCAACCGCCACCTGCGGAGGGCTCACCTGGGCCACATGCCTCAGTGGGACCTCCAGACCTCGCAGGAGCAGTCTGAGCTGTGTCTGCTGCCCTGCACAACCAGGACAGGGCCCCACAGCCGGCAGAGAACAGGACACAGACGGAAACGGGCCTCAGTGAAGTCAGCTACATGCGGACGCACGGAAGAGGTGCCGGGCGTTCTCAGACGCATGATCTGACTTTTCAGGTGCACTCCCTCCTTCCGGCGGCCTGAAAGCTGGCCAGCCCCGGATGGTGGGAATTTCCTTGTACAAAAATTGAGGGGGTATCAGTTCAGGGCAGGGGGACCCTTATGGCAGCACCCAAAGGTTCAGATGGTGGGATTTCTGTTCTGACTGGGAAGAGACCAGGAAATGGTCCAGGCAAGAGAAGGGGGATGGGGGCACACCTGGGCCAACCCACACCAATCCCAGAGAGAGGGCCACGCGGCAATGACCACATGCCCTGGGGACCCTCCTCCGAGAGCTGTCAGGGGGAAGAGCTCATCTCCAGAGTCCAGAACCCCACCCTTGCTCCTGGACACAGTGCCCCACCTGGGTCCGGTACAGGCAGGTGGGTCAGGTTGCACACTGTCACAGAGCAGCTACAGGGAAGCAGAAAGCAGCCCGGCTTGTCCTCGCAGACGTTTTCCAAAGACAGCAGCTCTGGAGCTGCATGCAAAGAGCCTGCCCGTCACTTTTCCTTCTCCTTCCGTTTACTCTTCCTCTGGCCACTCAGTTCATCCAGCTTCTTGTCCAGCCTCCTCTGCAGCTGGGCCCTCTTGGCGGGGTCCAGGGACCTGTCCTTGGTTCCACTGCCAGCGTAGAGGACTCCCTCCCGGCTGATCCTCTGCCGGGCATGGGCACGAGCCCTCTCCCCACAGCCATGGATCTGGGGTGGGGGACACAGCAGTCAGCGCGGAGCCTAATGGGAACAAAAGCCCTGCAACGTCGCCCATCGCAGAGTCCGGGGACCGTTAAGTCCCAGAACAAGGTCTCGGAGGGGCTCCCTCCTCTTCCTGTAGCCGGGCCCCTCCCCATCAGGCTGCCGGGGTGGGGGTATGAGGGAGCACCCTCCACCCCTGCCCTCAGCTCAGCCCGAACCATCCTCTGAGCACACGCAGACGCACAGCCAGATCCCCACAAGCTCCCGACGGGGGGTGACGCACACACAGGGCCACCAGCAGCGGTGTCGCAACAGCAGAACGCCAACGCGCCGTCGGCGTGACCCTGCAGCCACCCTGCCCTTCCATGAGCTCCAGCCCAAGGGCAACCGCCGTCCCCTCCGGGCCAAAGGCTGCACTCTTTCGTGTGTCCCCGGCGTCACGCCTGGGGCGGGAGCCCCGGAACATGCTTGACCCCACGAAGGGCCCCCGTTTCCAGAAAACTCTCACGTAGCTCCTCCTTTTGAAAGGAGAGGAAGGAAGACGGGAGGAAACCTTCTGAGCACTTCCAGCACCAGGCACGACAGCCAGCACGCAGGTCACAGGGCCTTCTAGAAAGCCCGTGCTTCCCCGCTGCACACACCAAGGGTGTCCCCTGGGAACTGCCGGGTGGGACCCAGTTCGGACCTCGTTTGTTGGTGCCCCCAGGCCTGTGCCCAGCTAAGACCCCTGTGGCCCGCCACCCACGTAGCACCTGTCCCCCTCCCTCCCCCACTCACGGGGTGTCCCCACCCCGCCACTCCTGGGTAGCCCTGGGCCCACAGGCTGCCTACCACGGCTCTCCCAGAGACAGTCGTGTGGCGCCACGCCCTCCACGCGGCCCAGGACCCCACATGCAGTGTCCCCGCTCCTCACCGCACCTCAGTCAGGGGGCAAAGACTGAGGCACGGCACCCACAGAACGTGTGGGGAGAGCAGCCCCGGGCTGAGGCAGAGTTCACTCGCCCACGTCACAGAGGAAGCAGGTGACAGCTGGTGCTTGCGGCCCAGTCCCTGCCACCCAGCCCTGCGCCATTTCTGCACAGCCTCATCCCACAGAACATCTCAGAGCAGGGGGACTTGTGGCCCTGCCCGCAGCCAGCATCTCGTCAGACGGGACACGGTGCCAGTGCTCTCCTCGATACTGCCACCAACCACATGGGGGGGGCATGCTCTCGGGTCGGGAGCAGGAGCTGCCCGGGGCTGCCGCACAGAGACCCGCACAGGCTGTGCCAGTAATGCGAGCTGGTCAACCAAACCTCACACTTGACAATCTCTAAACGTTATAGATAAATAGATTCCTAAAACACCACATGCTTTTCAACAGGCACAAATACAGACCGTGCACTCGTGCACGTGTGTGAGGAGAAGAAAATGTGCGTGGGCGTGCGCATGGAGGGAAAGGGGGAGGAGGAGGGGGAGGAGACCCTGCCCCAGGGGGACGCCCCATCTAGGTTCCAAGGCAGTAGAGCTCCCTACGGGTAGGCAGCTGCACCCCTTGACCCAGAGTGGGACACCACCCGGACCTCCACGTAGCTCACCTGGGACAGTGCCAGCCCGGGTGCCACATGCCCTCCCCATACCCACCCCTCACCAGCCTCCAAGAGCCCCACCGCCACCTCCCATCGGCCCGAAGCAGAAACCCAATGGTCCCTCTGGGTCCTCCTTCCTGTGCTATCGTGACCCACAACCCATTCAGGGCCCAAACCCACTTCCCCACGCTCTCCATGACTCACCCCAGGACGTCCCAACCTTGCCCTGAGCCTCCCCGGTGCTGCAGCCAGCGCTCCGGCAACACGGCGGGCGCTCCAGTACCCCCCCAGCTTCCAGAACCAGGGCTCAGCTACTCGGGGCAGAGGCTTCTCGGCCTCCACTCCGTCACCCTGCCTCCCGCTCTGCTCCCAGCTGGACAAGGGCACCCCCTCCCTGGGGCCTTCACACGTGTCCTCCCCAGCCCAGCCCCCGCCCCCACTGCCAGCTTGGCCCCGGATCCTCCCTCACCATGGTCGGCACGTGGCCCCGGATGTGGTCTCACACCAGGTGCCTACAGTTCCTCACCCCTCAGGGCAGAGATGAAGCCTGCTCTGGCCCCCAGCTCCCCAGGCCTGGCAGAGGACATTCCCATCCAAACAAGCTCAAGAAATGAATGAAAAAGCAGCCGGGCAGCCAGCCCACTTCAGACCCAAAGCCAGACACTTCACCTCCCCTAGCCTAACCCACTGACGGGCCCCAAAGACACTGGAACGAAGTCCTCTCTGTCCAGAATTCCCACCAATTTTCTCACAGTTTGGCAAGTGTGACATTTTACTTTCTCATACCCTGATGCATTCAAAACAAAGCATGGGTCTACACCCATTCAGAAAAACCCAGCGCTCACACCCAGCTCCCATCTGTGCGTGGAGCACGTCTGCCCAGAGCCCTGGAGACACAGCCGCCCCGCCGCCCGCCCCGCCGCCGTACCTCGGGCAGGTGGTGGCTGAGGCAGAACCGGCGGCCGCAGTGCAGACAGAGCTGGCCCAGGGTTGCCACGCTGGCTGTGCACTTAGCGAGGCCACAGGTGTTATCAGCCTTGATGGCAGCCGCGACCAGGGCCTCGAAGTCCTCCTTGCCGGGCAAATCCATGGCCGTGTTTCCTAGGGAAGAAAAGGGTCACTCAAACAGGGATGAACGTGGACGTCGGACGAACGGCTGCCCCGAGCTGCCGCGAGCAGCTCCCACTCTCGGTTCACAGTGATCAGCCCACGGCCCTCAGTCAAGCCTGGTGTCCGTCCAGCCGAGAGCGGCCCTCCTTCAGCGGGCTAATAACCGGCCCCTGCCAGGAGGTGCGGGCAGCACGCGGACTTCCTAGAAGGAGCTGGCATGGAACGTGCCCCCGAAAAGCCCATCCTCTTTAACCAAGAAAACTAAGCACGAGGACGCTCCTCACGATGGGAACCGCACCAGGGAGCCGACAGCGTGTTTGGGTGAATCCCGGCGTGCTCGCAGGTCCCTGCGGTAGGGGACCTCGGCGTTCCTGACCAAGTACACAGAAACCTTCTGAAGTAAGTAGAAAACGCTCACAAGTGGAAAATGAACCCGAGACCGCGTGTAAGTGTAGCTCTGTGAAACAGACGTGCGCGACCCGAACACACAGGCACGGACAGCCGGGGAACACTAGGACAGCATCCGCTAGGAGGCCGTCGCCAGTGACTGGGGGCACAGCACAGACGAGACGCTTCCCTGAGTGAATTCTTCATACTCGGCTGGTACGCAGGTCAGGACGGTCGGCCAAGCAGGGGACCCAGGGGAAACGGGGACCTCAGCCCCCTAGCACCTCAGCCGGCCATGGCCACGCCAGTCCCTCCATACAGGTGCAAAAACTCTGCCACGGTCCCCAGCAAATGGGGAGGCACCCCCTCCCCCAGACGGGCTGCGGAGCCCGGCTCTACCCCCTCACACGTGCCGAGCAGCCGGTCAGCAGAGGGCCTGGGGCAAGACAGACATGCTGAGGCCCAGGAGCAGCGGCAGGAAGCTTGGAGAAGGGCTGACGAGGTGCCCACTGCTCGCCGGAGTCTTCAGGAAACAGAGAAGACGCAGGGACCAGGCACAGTGTTCAGAATGAGACCTCAGTGTTCCGACCGCTTCTCCCACGGGACCAAGCGCCTGTCACTCCCCCGACCGTCCCGAGCAGCAGGCAGCCCTCGGCGCGTTCAGCGGCACCCGTCCTGGGGGGCCACCGCCATGGCTCTAGGGGCCTGCTCAGCCCGGCCTCTGCTTCTCAGCTGCGATGACCTCGGCATCATTGCTGGGGACCAACTGGACAGGGTCACGCTCTGAGCCTGAGGGGCAAGGTGAATTCTGAAGGTGACGGCCTGAAGAAACACTTCAAAACTAAGAGGAGCTACCATCGCCTAAACAGGGCAAAGTCTCCCCAGGATACTGTCCTCCAGTGAGCATGCCACAGAGCGCAGACCAGGACCCCCATTACGGTGTCCCCGCACCTGCCCTTCACGGCACGAACCACTTAACGGGCGCCTCAGTGGCTCAGTCCTTAAGCGTCTGTCTGCCTTCAGCTCAGGTCAGGGCCCCAGGGTCCTGGGATCAAGGCCCACAACACACTCCCTGCTCAGAGGGAAGCCTGCTTCTCCCTCTCACTCCTCCTGCTTGTGTTCCCTCCCTCTCTGTGCCTTTCTGTCAAATAAATAAACAAAATCTTTAAAAAAATGAAAGAAAAGCACTTAACGTTTTTCTCCTCTGCACAACATTTCTTTCCTCTGTCCACAGAATGGATCGGCTACAGCCTCAGGCCCGAGGCTGCTTTCCAAGACCAAGAGTCACGTGTGTACAGCTTTGCTCATAGGAACTCAGTGGAAGAAAGAAGACACAAGCGGCTCCACGGTCATGCTCGGAGAGGAGCAGCTGGAGTAAAGGTTACCCAGAGGCTTCAGAAAACCCACGTCTTCCAAGCTCAGTGCCCGTGGATGCACGATCACAATGAGGCACGGGGGCGGTGAAGCAGAGCCCCAGGGGACACGCCAGCGCGCAGCCAACACAGTGCGCGCAGGGCCGAGACGCAGGCCAGCGGGACGTGCGAGAGCCCGATCGGGTCCAGCAGAACAAAGCTGTCACCTAGCGTGGATCCTGACTGCCTGAGAGCTCCTGTCCACCGTCCTCATCTCCTCCTCCAGGCTCTTCCCCTGCAGTGTACGCACCCCGAGGCCCTCCTGCATTTCTGTGTACTTGGTCAGGAACGCTGAGGCCCCCTAACGCTGTGACCCGCGAACACGCCAGGATCACCCGAACACGCCGTCAGCTCCCCGGTGCGGTTCCCATCGTGAGGAGCGTCCTCGTGTTTAGGTGTTTTCTTGATTAACGAGGAGGCCAGGCCCTGCCTGAGGATCTGGGGACGCGACGGTCACCATAACCAATCACTGCCCCCAGAGAGCTCACAGCAAACCAGTTAAAAACAAGAAACACGATGCACAACCAGGGCCTTAGCACCCAGGGGAAGTCCCAAACCTCTCCAAGGGTGACGGCGGGCTCCAAGTGGGAAACACCACAGCGAAGGGGACGCCAAGCTGGCACCGCCCCCATCAGGTGAACCCACTTACCTTTTGCTTCTTTCTTCTTCTTCTTCTCTGGTAACGTGCGCAGCCCAGAGCGCGAGGCCTGCTGCCCATCCGTGGCGGCCCCGTCCCTGGCAGCCCTGTCCTTGGTGGCCCCATCCGTGGCGGCCCCGTCCGTGGTGGGCCGCTCCTGTTTGCTCTTCGCTCTCTGCAGCCTTTCCAGGTGCAGGGCCTTCAGATTCAGGGTGTCCTGGCTGCTCTGTCCCCCAGCAGGGGGCTCATTCTGGGTGGGGCCGGGGGCCATAGGACCCACAGGGGTGTGGCTGCTGGCCCCTGCTGGAGGCGGCGGGGCTGGTGGGGCTGGCGGGGCTGGCGGGGCTGGTGGGGCTGGCGGGGCTGGCCAGGCTCTCTTGCTCACGGTGATGAACCTCTTCTTCCCTTCCCCGGAGCTATCGTGTCTCAGGCCGTGCTCTTCAGCTATTTGGTGGACCCACATCCTGTCGTGGGAGTTCAGGGAAGCAGGAAACTCCAGCTGAGTTTTCTCGCTCGCCACAAACTCGGCGATCTTGGCCCGGAAATGCTCTGCACGGTCCCTGGTTGCCATTCCCTCTGGGCTGCCTCCATTGAGGCTGGGCTGAGAAGGGACCTCAGGGCCCGAGGGTCTCCCACCTGTCCTCTTCCACTGCAGCCCCGCGGCTGCTCTGGTCTCCTGGGTCCTGTCCCGCGGCCGGCCTCCAGGAGGCTTCCTGGCTGACACCGCGGAGCTGTGGGGCTTCGCCCCAGCTTGGCTGTGGCCCTGGGAACTCTCATGGGAGTAGTTTTCAGGGACAATGTCGTCAAGATACTCAAAGGCCGTGCGCACCTCCCCGTGCTCTATGAAGTGCCCCAGCAGGGTCTTCAGGAAGGTGTGGTTGCTGACGGTGCGAGAATCGCACACGACCGCCACGTGGCGCCGAGCGCGGGTGACCGCAACGTTGACCCGCCGGTCCTCAGCGAGGAAGCCCACGTCGCCTAGGAGCAAGCCAGGGTGAGTGGCAGCGCGGACCCAAGACCAAGGAACGGGAAACGGACTCCTGCACCCGGGCGGTACAGGTCACCGAGGGGATCACCCAACACCCCACCTCCACCAGCCCACCCCCACCTGGCAGCCTGCCCGGCTATCCCGCTGCCCTCCCAGGGCTCCCCAAGTCTGGCTCCCACCGCAAGTGGTCTGGGCGTGGCAGATACCAAACCACTGTTTGCCTCCAAGTACGACCTCCTCCCTCAGCCCAGCGGGGGGGTGACCGCAGCCAGCAGCAGGGACAGCGCGAGCGGTGCTCTAGGACCTTAACTCCCCCAGCCGCCCCCACTCTCTCCGCTGTCCTCGGCTCTCCGCCATCGGTGCCTTACAAATCCCAGACAAGCCGTTTCTGGGGGCAACACCAAACGGAAGAGCCGCAAACTGCCCCGGCACAGAAGCCGGGCCCTGAGGCTAACGGCGCGCCCTGAGGCCAAAAACCGAGCTCTGTGTTGCAGGGGCCTCCCTATCCCAGGCACAGCGTCCAGCCGGTCCCAAGAGCGCACCCGCACTCCCACGCTGATTGACCTCATGCTCTGCTCCCTCCGCCGGGAGCACCCGGCCCCACTCCCAGAGAATCCCAGGGACCACGCCCACCTCCTGCGGCCCTGGCCCAGTGGGCTCCAGATGGGGACCCACTGCCCCCCATTCCCTGCCTGCTCTCTCGCTGGGGCCCAGCACAGCCCCCAGCGGAACCCCAGTCCGCCTTCTGTGCCACCCAAAGGGACTCTGCTGAGCCCCACATACCTTTCCTATTGGATCTGACGAAGGACAGGACCACAGCCTCCTTCTCTCGGCCTTGGAAGCCATCGACAGACTTAATTTCAAGCTCGGGGTACCTATGGGCAAGGCTCTGCCTGAGCAGGTCCACCTGGAACACAAGGAAGCCATGTCCTCAGCTCAGCTCAGGCCTGGGCAGCCTCGACACTCAGCAGAGATCCCACTGCAGCGCGGTCCCCGCCGCTGTCTCACAGCTCAGCGAACTCAGCAGCACACGGACAGGACAGATGGGGCCCCGAACCCCAGCACGACATTGGCCCCGCAGAGCCACCGGCCTCAGATGGCCCAGTGGGTGGTGCCTGTAACCCAGGAAGGGGTGGCGACCGAGCCACAGACCTCACGGTATTTTGCTACGGCTGCATTTTTCCACCCAGACAGACAGGCTTTGCTGATAAGCACACAGGTACCAAGAGAGAAAACGTGAGAAACCCTGGAAAGAAAGGAGCCCGGAGGGGCGCCTGGGTGGCTCAGTGGGTTAAAGCCTCTGCCTTCAGCTCAGGTCATGATCCCAGGGTCCTGGGATCCAGCCCCACATTGGGCTCTCTGCTCAGCAGGGACCCTGCTTCCTCCTCTCTCTCTGCCTGCCTCTCTGCCTACTTGTGATCTCTGTCTGTCAAATAAATAAATAAAATCTTTTAAAAAAAAGAAAGGAGCTGGTAGGTGCTCCCACTGACTCAGAGACGGCAAGGATCCTGCTCTGGCCACAGCAACCAGCTCGGGGACAGGGGCTGGAGCCAGACTCGTAAGATTCTAAGCTGAGAGCCTGTGGGAGGGGAGGGACTGGTGGTCCCAGGGCCGCCCTGTAAGGATGCCCGAGGCAGCCAGGGCCACCAGGGAGGTGGCCAGAAAACAAAGCCAACCAGGGAAGTGCGGGAGGGGCAGAGCAAGAACAAGGCGGGCGTGGGCAGACAGAGATGCTCGCCGATGTCACGTGAGCCCCAGACGCAGTCGTGAGGCAGTTGATTCCACCTGGAGTTTACAGCCACAGATGCTACATGACCCGTCCTTGGGCACTTGGGGGTGACTGTGCCCACCGACACACAGACAAAGCAGCCCCTCGCACCTGGAGGTTGTACGGCGTGATGACGGCGATGTCACTCGCTTGGACACCAGCGTCCACCAGGGCCTGGATGTGCAGACTGGCGAGGCGTACTTCCCCTGGGGGGCAGCAAGTGGGCTGTTGGCCCAGGTCACCGCATGCTGTCCCATCACCTGTGCCCATTCCTTTAGCCTGCCACCCGCTTTGACGGCTCTTACACCGCGCCTGGGGTAACGCCCTGAGCCACAGGGTCGCAGGTCCGGCCTACGAGGATGCACGCCATGTAGCTGAGCCTCAGTTTACCCAACAACACTGAGCGTGCAACCCGGCAGGCTGGTACTAGGGTGAGCAAGGGTCTCGCCCAAGCCTGAGCAGGCAGAGCTCCCAGGCCTACTGCTCCCCCGAACTCGTGCTGCCAGCCAAGAAGGGCGCTGCGAGGGCTCTGTCTGCCTCGAAGCCCCCAGCTCATCGGGGATGGGCTCCCACCGCCCCTTTCCTCCCGCCCCGCTCAGCTCCTCTGAGGTGGGCAGCTGCAGACACTGTGGTTTCTGCAAAGAGGAGCCCAGGGTCCGTGTCAGCCGGAAAGCTGGCCCCGTCCGAGCAAGCTCACCGGGGTTCCCCTTAGACTGGTCGTCCTCCTCTTCCAGCTCAAAGAGCCCGCAGCCGGCCGTGTCCACGAGCAGCAGGGGGACGCTCGTCTCCTCTGTGGCAGCCACCCCTGGGAGGTCCCTGCACACAGCGGGAGACTGAGCGTGTGAGGCCAGGGCGGTGAAGCGGGGCCGAGGTCCTGACCACAGAACTCGCGTCTCCCATCACCCCCCGGGCCCGGGCTCTTCCCACGGCAGAACGGGGCTGCTCCACAGGGAACAGGAGCGGCGTGAACGGCGTCAGAGACCAAGCACCCCACGCCAGCTCTCCAGGGCGAGGCCCCTCTCCCCTCCTGAAGATCAGCCTCAGAGGTAACTTTGACTCTAAAATCTCTCCTGAACGCAGTTCACGGGGCCCTGGGAGAAACAAGTCAGGCCGGGTGGGCAGAGCCAGGCCACTCACCGCAAGAGGTGCCCCGCCACGGCAGGGTGGGCGGTGAGCTGCCCGCTGTAGAGGGCGTCCGAGGCCCAGCGCATGATGGCCTGGTGCATGCGGTACTGCACCGTGAGCGTCCGCACCACCTGTGCGCCCAGCTCGTCCGCCAGCCGCTCCATCAGGCTCCGCGACAGCCCCGCCAGCGCAGCCCTGCGCCAAGACAACAATGGGGGAGAGAAGCCTGAGTGCCCGCGTCCAGCCGAAACCAAAGGCCAGGGAGGAAGGCAGCGCTAGAGGCTCAGAACCCAGCCCCCGCCACGTTATGACTGAAAATTAAGGGTGTGGTCACCCCAGCGACGCCCGTGGCCTCACGCCAGGACCTGCGACCATGTGACCTGACGTAAAGCTGGGCCCAGTGGAATTACGGGCTCCTTCTAAGAGAAAGGCAGGAGGGTCAGGCTCAGAGCAGAAGACGCGACCAAAATGAACCCTCCCCTGGAGCTTCCTGCCACCATCCTGTGACCCACGGACGCAGAGTTTGGACTTCCGACGTCCAGAGCCGGAGACAATCCAGCTTGCTTACGTTGGTGGTCCATTACAGCAGCAACAGCACGCCGCTACAGACGGACTCTCAAGTGGCAGCACGCGCCAGCCTCAGCAGCCCCGCAGCAGGCCGAGCTCGCGGCAACCGCGCTCCCTCCGCGCTTCCCGGGAACGCTCCCCCCCACTGACTCACCCAAGCCCCACAAAACCTCAGGAGGTAGTTCCTGTCGTGCTCCCCACTGCCCCAGGAGGGGAGCAAGTCACAGAGAGCTCAAGGGACCAGCCCAAGGCCACCCCGCCAGGGGGCTGCAGAGCCAGGAGCGTCTCTACTCCACGAAGGCGCATCAGCTCCCTCCGAGCCGGGGAGGCTAAACCTGCGCAAGAGCTCCCCGTGCTTCAGGGGCTCGCTCCGTGGGCTCGTAAGACCTCGTGGTCACCCTCTTACCACACGAACGCCTGCTGAACACAAGTCGCACCAAAGACATAGGCGAGGCGGCTGCCAGTCCTAACCACAGCGTAGGACTGGCCGGCATGCATCCCGCCAGCACGGGAGGGGGGCGTCCCTGCTCTGTGACTTACATCCTGGCTGGGATGGCCAGGAACCCACAGACCGACTCGCACCACCGCGAGGGAGCCAGGAGTGCTCAGGACACTGAGAGGCGCTGAGACAGGGTTGTCACGGGGCACCCCGGGGGGGCTCACCTGAGAGACTACTGAACAGAGGAGGGCACAGCCACCCCATGTCCGGGAAGGAGCCGTCCGGATGGAGAGAGCAAGGGCAGAGACCAGTGTGGCCAGAGCAGTGGGTGAGGGGAGCGGCGGGAAGGAGGTGAGGAGGGGCTGGGAGCGGCTGAGCTCGCTCACGCCAGGGACTGCCACTGTCTACGGCACATGGGACTGGAGCCTACGGAATCGCTCCCTGTGGCCTAGGTCGTAGGATGTGCCGACAGGACTCGAAGACTCCACGCCAGGACAGGGCGGACCGACCCAGAGGCCAGTTGGCCCGCCCACAGAACCATCTCTCAGACCCCACCCGACCGGCTGGCCATGCCGGGGGAACTCCATTCAACTGGCCAGGACGGTGCCAGGAGCCACGACTACGGAGACGCACATGGTGACTACAAACCCCGAGCTTGGGCACACGCAGCCTGACCACTGACACCTACAGGGGCGCGCACAGCACAACGGGCAGGAGACCCGCAGCGGAGGGCACGTCAGGGCTTCTTGGTCACCACAGCCCAGGCTGCAAGGGGGGGCGGGCGAGGCCGACGAGGGCTCCGCGGGCAGGGCCCTTACTTGTGAGAGACGGTGGTGGGGGGCAGCTGCTTGTGATCGCCGGCCAGGACACACCTCCTGGCCTTCAGCAGTGGGATCCAGCAGCTGGCTTCCAGGGCCTGCGCGCACTCGTCGATGACCAGCATGTCGAAGTGGCCGTCGGGCAGCAGCCTCAGAGGGCCGTCGGAAGAGGCACCTGGGAAATCAGAACCGTGAGCCTTCACCAAAGGTGCTGGCTGCGTCCCACCGCCACGACCTCACCGAAAGGGACACCACAGGCCGTCTGGTTCAGACCCTAGTCTGGCATTCAGAGTGTGTAAGAGGTGTGCGTCTTGGAGTAAACATCTGGGAAGAACATTAAGAACATCTGTTCCAGTTTCAGTGTGGGCCAGTGCACGCCCAGGAAGGGCCACCCCAACATTCCAAGCATCAGAATCCATCACCCCTTGGGGCTGGGACCAAAGCCTTGGAAGGGCATCTGATTTCTAGGTGTTATTTCGATACCATTTTCTAAATCTAAACCTTAATTAATTCCCCCGTAAGATGTCCTCTTGGACACACAGAACAATTAACGGAGCATCAGTCCGGCAGGGAAGGGAGGACACCCCCCACCCCCGCCGCCATGTACTTGACAACAGCCCCAGCTCCTCCTTGGAACAACCCTGCCCTGGCAAGAGCTCACGTGTGAGCAAGACCCGGACCCCACGCAAGCCTCATAACCAGCAGGGGGCCCAGGCAGGACACCCCTCTGAGCCTGTTCCTCATCTACAAACGCGGGCACCACCTGAACCGCACAGGCCCGTTACGATGACCAAATCCTAACACGGCACACAGGCACTGACACAAAGGACACAAGGTGCCTGCCACAAGCTGGGCGGCTTCAACAACGACTCTGAGACTCAGATGCGTGTCCCGATGAACCCCGCAGGACGGGGTTTGCAGGGGTGGCTGGAGAAGCTGCTGGAAGAGGCAGAACTTGGTGGGTTCAACGTACGGACACGACTTCACGGTGCAAACAGAAGCACGTCCAAGAGACCCGGTCTAGCTCCCCTCCCAATAGGACGGGAGAACTTAAGAGGCCACAAGCTGACCTTGCCACGTTGGCGGGGGGAAGGCTGTGCTGTGGTTTCCAGGAAGCACCATATTTAAAGATCTGGTCCAGTGGAGAAGGACCTTTGGAAACCCTCTCCCCCCACGAAAACGAGAACACTGGCAGCATTGCCGGAATCCACCTTCTCAGAACTCTACAGAGAAGCTAGCGGCTTGGAGCAACCCAGGGAGTGTTTGTTTTAGAAGACGCAGCTCTCGGGGCGCCTGAGTGGCTAAGTCCGTTAAGCCTCTGCCTTCAGCTCAGGTCATGATCTCAGGGTCCTGGGACTGAGTCCCACATCAGGCTCTCCACTTAGAAAGGGAGTCTGCTTCTCCCTCTCTCTGCACTCTCTCACTCTCAAATAAGTAAAATCTTAAAAAAAAAAAAGCCGTGGCTCAGTCTGGGCCAGAAGAGCGAGCTCTGCAGTGTTCCTAAGGGAAAAGGCTTGCCTGTGCCCCGACTTCTGTGGGAGCCTTGAAGCCAAGGGCCAGTGATCATGGGGAAAAGCCGCATGAACTCCCTTGAAGTCCCATTCCCTGAGAAACACCACAGCTGGGGCCATCTGCCGGCTCCCCGGGCGATCCCACTCCCAGGACTGTCTTTATTTCCCCCAACTTGGAGCTGCCCTGATGCAGACAGCCCTCCCTCCGGGCAGTTGCCCAAAACCATCCCTCTCTGAGGCAATGCGGAACAGGTGGAGAGAGCAAGAGGTAACCAGAAAGCTCCCAAGGAAGAGTCCGGGAGCGAGAAAAGCTCCAGCCTGTCCCTGGGGAACCCGGAGGGCCACACACACGCATCGGGCTACGCGTGTGCACAGGCAAGACACGAGGAGGCCCCCAGTGCTCCCAGCTGGCTCACCCCTAGCTCTGCACCAACAGAAAGTGAGGTCTAAGGGCTGTAAAAAGTGCACCCCAACACGCACACTGAGCCCCTTGGCCAAGCCCAGCAGACGTGCTGCTTCTGGAGGAGGGACTCTGCAGTCCTTCCTGCCCAAGCTGGTGGCTTCAGTGGCCTCGTGGGATGACACAGGCCTTTCAGAGTCAGCGCTGCAAAGTCACTCAACACGGAGCACAGCAAGCCCCGGGGAGGAGGGGCCCCAATTTCCAAACCAGTGACGTCGTTACAGACCTCACAGATGTTCTTACAACTGGGAGATGACACGGACAGCTTCAGACCTGCGCATCCGATCGGTGAGATTACGAACAAATTCCTCGAAGACAGCAGCTCGCTCAAGAAGAGGACCCCTGTTCCTGTATCACTACCAAAACTGCCTCCCCAGGACAACTCACCCGCGGACCCGACCCACCCTCTCCGGACAACTCTACACCACTCCAGCCTGCCCCAGGAAGCAGGAGGGCGCGTCCCAGCCCCTCGGGGTCACAGCCGACCCGGACCCGCCCCCTCACCTGTGTTTGTCGCCAGCACCACCGCGGCCGACCTGAGGCTCTCCAGCACTGCGGCCTCCTCCCTCTCCTTCAGCTCCTTCCTCAACAGCTTGATTTCACTCCAAACGCCGCTCTTCTCTCTCTTCTCCTGGGTCTGCCTGTTCTTCGCCTGCGAAGGAAAACCAAGAACACACACATATGTGCACCGACTCTACACCTACTTAGCTCTTCCACGCTCACGAAGCGATTGCCTTCACGACCAGCTGGCGCACTTCATAAGTTTCACGAAAGGCACTAAAATGTCCAAAACCTGCCTTGAAGGAGCAACAGACCCACACAGGTGAGCAAGTGCCTGACACCCCGTGTGGCCCCCCAGCCAGTGTCACCTGCACAGGGACAGGCAGAGGAGCGGAGTCCAGGCCCTCGACCTGCACAGCGTTTTGAGCTGTAGCTCAGATGAAACCAGGAACCAGGCCCCACGCTCCCGTGCGCAGGCCCCACACAGGCTCTGCACAAGAAGGGCCCCTGCCGTCCGGATCCGGGTTCCCGCTGCTTCCCGGTGAGGCCACCCTTCAGCGGGGATTCCACCCTTGCCAAGAGAACAACAGATCTTCAGCCTATAAAATGCTTACCTAAGCCTCGACTTTCTGTAATACTAAATAGGACACCCTTCCTACGTGTGATTTCCGCTGTGGAAGACAGGGTGTGCCCAGGTCGGCCGGAAGGGTCTTCCTGCGTCTCCCTCCCTCCCGGAGAAGACCCAGGTCAACGGGGACAAGAGGCAGAGTCCTCCACACTGTGGTGGAGGCAATACCATCTGTGCGTACCGCTAACCCCTCGACCCTCGCGTGACACGCCTCATCCTGCCCCCACCTCTGCTGGGCCCACAGGGGCATCTGGAGCGCCACCCCGCCACTCCAGCACCACCGTGAGGCCGTGAGACCAGCTGATGGCAAGCACACGGAGGGGACGTGAGACTCAGAGAACCAGCGAGCTCCCGAGTACTGGACTGCAAGATAAAACATGTCTCCAAGGAACCTGTCACTGCTGCGTCTGTCCCACAGGGAGAGTGTAAAATGGACCAAAAACTGGGAAGATGAGTTTTTGAATTTTCACTTTCAGGCTGCTGGGGGTTTTCTTGCTGACGTTACCCAGCCATGGGCTGGCCCAGGGGATGCTTAGAGAGACCTCTTCCTGAAGATGACCCCTCACCTTCTCACGAAACTACTCAGAAAACAGTTGAGTCCCTATTACATGCTGAGTACAAGTTTCTATCAAAAGCGGCCAGTCCTTTATTTCTTAATAAAACTGGGGGGAAACTTTTTTTTTTAATGAGCAGTCCTGAAGTCTGAAATTCTTTTTTCGTTTTGAAGTAGACTCCAGGCCCAGTGCGAACCCCAACACGGGGCTTAAACCCATGACCCTGAGACCAAAACCTGAGCTGATCAAGAGCCAGACACTTAATGGACTGAGCCTCCCGGACATTTGAAATCCTTAAAAGAATTGACAGAGACCAAAAAAAGCGAGAGGAACACCGACAGAAGTGACTCCTAGGAAAGTCTGCGGGTCAGAACCCACGCAGACGGTGGCAGGGAGGAGGCACGTACGAAGGCCTGATCGATGTCCTTCCTGATGTCCGCGACAATCTGGGCGCTGTCGCTCCGCGCTAACACCGCGTCGAGGGAGTGCTGCTGAATGGAGTCCAGCAGGCGGGCAGGGTGCCCAAGGCGCACGATCTTCTGCTTGCTGTGGGCCAGACGCTCCACCAGGTTGTCCACGGCGACGTTGGAGGGCGCACAGCACAGAACCTGGAGGAGCACAGCTCGACTTAACCACTTAAGCTCGCGAGAAAACAGAGAGACAGTCTTGAAGGCAGAGAGGAGGCCGGAGTGTGCACAAGTGGTCAGAACGCAAACACGCGGCTGGCGGGCAGGGTGGGCGCGGCCTAGAGGACTCGGAACACCGCAGACCCTACAGGAGCTGGAACGTGGGTTTGCAGAGCTAGTCAGCGAAGCCAGAAGCTTAAACCATCTGCGACCACGGAAGAAAGGCCTCGAAGGTCAAAGCAGGCCCTGACGTGCCCGGTCTGGCGACCAGCGCAGCACCAGTGAAACCGCCTCAGCATCTGACAGAGTGGGACGAGGGAAAATCTTTCTGGTGGGCTCAGTCTTGCTCCTAAAACTATTTTCTGCAGTGATTCCAATCAGGAGAGAAAAGCCTCAAGTGCCACTGTGAGGAGCAGGTGACAGCCGGCAGGGGCGGCGGGGAGGGGCAGCCCCGCCGCACACACGAGCCTCAGAAGCAGGCGGCCTCGGCCGTCCCCGCCCAGGGCCTGAGCGGGAACAGGGCATGTTCTGTCCGCCTGTGCAAACAGAGGCCGTCCGACCACACCTCCAGACCCGCTTCCTACCAGCGAGTCATCACTTCCTGAAGTTTTCAAATGCCTCCACCAAGTCACTCACTCGTACGAAACTACTGGACAGCTTCGTGACCCAGCGCCAGACCCCCCTTCACCCTGAAGCAGCAGCACTTCTGCCTGCAGAGGAACATGGGGCTCGGAGCCGGGGCCCTGGAGAGCATCACCCTGAGCGCACACCCTGGCCTTGCCACCCGCGGCTCGGGATTGGGGCGTGTGCCCTGAGCTCTGTGTCCTCCGGAAACGGGGGGCACCGGCAGTCCCCAGCACCCGGGGTTTCTGTGAGGATTACCTGACAGCACTCAGAAGGGAAACTGCTTCGTAAAAAACACCCAGCAAGATGTTGACATTATTCTAATTCTTACCGTGATCTGACACCTATAAACAAGAAAGATTTTCTAAAAGTTTTGCACATGCTCAGAATCCATGATGACTCATGCTGACACGCGATGAGAAAAGACCCTTCCCCCGCCAACAAAAACGTAAGTGAACAGTGACACACAACACTCGCCTCGGAAGGTCAGACAGCAGCACACAGCACACGGGCAAGCGCGGTCCTGACCAGGCTGGGACCCAGCCGCACACCTGCGAGCCCGGCACAGGAGCTCACACGTGTTCACGGGGCCCACCTTTAAGCCCTGCCTCACAGCCTGAAGAATGATCTCGACCACGGTGGTGGTCTTCCCAGTGCCAGGAGGCCCATGGATGATGGCAAGCTCCTTCTGGGACAGCGCGAAGGAGACAGCTTCCTTCTGGGAGGCATCCAGGCAAGGGTTACAGAACGGCAGCGGCTCTGCGGGAGAGGACAGTGTTAGGCTCTGGCTCGGCGCGGCTGGCGACTCTTCCTGGCAGACGGTGCTGGTGGAAGGAAGAGCCGCCCGCGGGGCTCGGAACCTCCCCGGGAGCCAGCCAGGCGACACAGGAGCAACCTGCCTGGTCTCCCAAGGGTGTCTCCCAGGACAGGAAGTGGCAGACCACAGACCACAGGCCCAATGCAGCTGGCCACCTGCTTCTGTGAGTGCAGTTTTTGGGGGCCCAGCCACGCCTGTTCACTGGCCCACGGTCTCTGGCTGCCACAGCGCCCACAAAGCCGAAAATATGTACAATCCATCCCTTTATTTGAAAAGTTTGCCAACTCAGGCTCCACGATAACAGACCTTCCTGAAGTAAATGTTTCTTGGAACCTATTTCTACCAGGGGCGCCTGGGTGGCTCATTTAAGCATCGGACTCGTGATTTCGGTTCAGGTCATGATCTCAAGGTCATGAGACAGATGAGCCCCACGTGAGGCTCCGTGCTCAGCAGGGAGCCTGCTTAGGATTCTCTCTCCTCTCTGCCCCTCCCCTCCACGTGCGCCCACTCCAGCTCACTCTCTCAAAACATAAAAAGAAAATAAAAAATCAACAAAAATTAAAATAAGTTATTTACTTCTACCACGTTGCCCCTTTTTAAGTGCCCGTAAAATGACAAAAAAGAATTAGGAGCAAATTTCGGAATCATGTTTCTCCACTGAATCTTCCATGATGAAGACCAGTTATCTGCCTCCCGTGCTCGATGCTCTGAGAGTAGCTACTGCGTGTCCAGCGTACGTGGAGACACTGGACCCGTGAGTGAGAACTCCCAGGCACAGCGCCCTCGTCCAGGCCGGCCAGAGGGACACAAAGCTGAAAGGCAGCAGCAGACCTGACCCAAAGTCCCAACGTGTCCCACTCTGCACTGCTTCCCTTTTCCTTAGACGCCCACCTAACCACAACGTACCGTGCTCCCTAAAACACGGTGTATAAATTTTTTTTTTTTTAAGATTTTATTTATCTATTTGACAGACAGAGATCACAAGTAGGCAGAGAGGCAGGCAGAGAGAGGAGGAAGCAGGCTTCCCACTGAGCAGAGAGCCCAATGCGGGGCTCGATCCCAGGACCCTGGGATCATGACCTGAGCCGAAGGCAGAGGCTTTAACCCACTGAGCCACCCAGGCGCCCCGGTGTATAAATTTCTAATTCAGCTTCCACTGCACAGTAGCCTCTCGATAAATATCTGACAGAATAAAACACTGAAACGTGCGTGCCTTCAGAATCTGGACAGGGAGCACCCAGCAGCCCTGTGTTCAAAGCCAACGCGACCCTGCGTGGTTGGCACAGGCACGACATCGCATGGACGCAGGACGGCCCCGTCCTCCCAGGCAGCAGGAGAGCCTGAAGGCTCCACTGAGGCCGTGCTGGGAAAGTGGCAAAGTCAGAATGTGGAGGACTGGCAAGTCACGGCAGCCGCTTGAGACAACACGCCCCCCTCGAAACTGGAGTTCTTCAAGACCACAGAGGGCTGGGAGAAAGCACACCAACAAGGAAGGGGTGCGTGCGAGCACGTGTGTGCACACGTGTCTGTATGAGAAAGACCCGGTGTTCCACGTGGAAAAGACCAGACTACACACAAACATAGGGAGGTTAACTCCAGATGGCAGGTTCGCAAGGCTTCTGTTTCCCTCGTTAACACAGGTCTTTATTTCCAAATATTCCATAATTAACACCTATCACAATACTCTTCTCATCAGAAAGGAATGACCTTCAATTTGAAGGACGCCGAGAAACAACCAAATGCCTTTAGAATCTGAACTTCTCAAACAAACACGAAAACACTATTAAGCAAAGACTGTGCTCAGCCATCCTGTCTCCACAGACCACTGAGCTAGAACATCCTTACATCCTAAAAGAACATAGATTCGTTCGAGAGGACGTTGTAAAGTCAAGAGAACGAGCTGCTTCTTTGCACCGAGTATGAGTCTAGTCCACGTGAGTCACTCAGATTTATAGAAGACACAAAGACAGATGCCATCTAACCACGCGTCCTCGAACTCTCGCTCCAACACCCGAGGCCCTGCTGTTCTCAGAGCTTCCACAGTGACTCTGAGCAGAAAAGAAAACACAGAGGTTCTTACGGATCTCACTGGCAGGACTGGGGGCGGAGCCGCCAAAGAGAACGTCTATGAGTGAGCACGCGGGGCCAGAGTGGTACTTCTTTAGTGTGATCAGAGCCCTGCCAAGGGAGAAAACTAGAATTAGGAGCTTGGTGAAAACCAGACATAGATTCCCTGCCCAAGCCCCTGCCCAGCACGGCCACCACAGCCGCCGTCTCCCACGAGCGGCCCCCAGTGACTCCACACTCAGCGCAACAGCTCTCTTGTGTCCAGCAGGACTAGCGGTCAGGGTGAGCGATGCTTGAGGAAAAGGAACATGGGATTCCCAGTCACACACACACACCCTTACTTTTTCAGTCGCTTGTAAGTGACATCATTGGCCAGTTTTAACAGTCTGTAGGTCTGCTCCCTGTCCAAGCTCAGCCGGAAGTCATGGGACTCATCAAAGGCCACCGTGACCGATCTCTGCGTGATCCGGGTCAGGATCCCCGTGGCCAGCTGACTCCCTTCGTCGTACAGACCCACTATATCGCCTGCAGAAACACAGATTCACGTTACACGAACACTGAGCAGACTTAAGCCGTGGATTATTTTATGTAATAAATTCCAGCACATTTCAAATATCCCATCTCTACTGCTTTCTTTAGAAGTGAAATCAGTAGCGGTAAAAGTCTTTTAACCAATACCTCAATTATACATGAAAACCGACTTGAGATCAATGACCTATTTAAGACAAACACACCAGTCAATAGAACACTTCAAGGGCCTGCTCGCTCTGTGCCACACACCGCTCTAGGCATGGGTCTGATTGGGAACAGGACACAGACGTCCGCACCAGAGGTTTTAAGGAAAGATGAAGCCCAGGAGGCGATGGGGAGAGACAAGGACATCATTTTAGAAACAGGGTATGGCAAGGGCCCCTCTGAGTGGTGACAGGTGAGCAGGAGGGCCCTGAACAAAGTGGGGGCCACAAGCACATCTAGGGAGGAACGTTCCAAGCAGAATGAGAACGAGTGAAGGAGGGAGGGAGGTCACTTGCTGCCCACTCAGCACGGATCTCCCCACTTCCCACGGTAACTATTGGGTGAGTCACTCATCGGCCAGGTGAGCCTGACACCAGGGAAGGAACATGCAAGCGACACCTGAGCCGGTCCCCGCGTCCCACATCCCCGGCCACAGCGACTGTTCGGGGATGAGCACGGGACCAAACCCGCCCGAGATACAGCGAGGCTTGTGCTGGCACCTGGGAAGAGGCCCTCCGTCTGTCCAGCCGCGTCAGGAACCTGAGGGCATGTCGCAGCCAGAAGGGCTATCATGTGTCGCCTGAGAAGGAAGCCAACCCAGAAGAGGGCAAATCCAAGAAATGGAGAGAAATTGAGTCCAAGCAACCTCCCGTGAGCCCTGAAGTCAACTTTCTAGTATCGCAACCAATGCAATCCTTCTTCCCCAAGTCCATTTGGCTTGGCTTTTAAAAAAAATTTTTTTTTTAAGATTTTTATTTATTTGTCAGAGAAAGAGAAGGAGCACAAGCAAGAGGAGTGGCTGGTGGAGGGAGAAGCAGGCTGCCCGCTAAGCAGGGAGCCCGATGCGGGGCTCGATCCCAGGACTCTCAGATCATGACCTGAGCCGAAGGCAGACGCTTCACAGACTGAGCCACCCAGGCGTCCCTGGCTGGCCGTTCCATCATCTGGAACAGAAGACAGTTCTGACCAAAACAGACTCCACTCAGATAAAGCCAGAGCTACTCACAGATTTCCACCCCCACTCATTCCCCTTCTTCCGCGTCAGAAAGCGAACACCACGGGTCAACCAGGCACCAGACGCGCTCCTAGTGAGGCTGTTTTCCGCCAGGCGATGAGTTTCATCTGCACCTTGAACCTCTCTCGGGCTCCTTCCCCAACGTTATAGAGACAAGCAGCAGGCGGCAGCAGTGCCCCTGGCGCAGGGTCTGGTTCTGTGTGCAGGGCCCACTATGGGGCTGAGCACAGAGACCCCACGCCTGCTGGGACCTCCCCACCAGCGCCCTGCAAGGGGTCCATGTTTCTCAGCCGAGCCTGCAAACCGCTCTTCAGAAGATGAAAAGGTGACAACCCACCTTGATCTGATCAACAGTTGCAGTGACACAGAAATGCCACTTCCTCGGCTTCCCATATCTGAACCCCTCAGCAGTCTCTGCGGCCCCAGTGCACAGTGCGGGCTGCTGCATCCACTACTGAACGTGCGTCCACTCTCGGACTGCGGAGTGTACGACCGCCCCCCCCACACGGACATTCGACACTGGCGGCGAATCAGAAAGGGGCCACCATATCTCCCCCAGCCCCACCTACCGACGCGGGCGGCGATGAGCTCTAGCTCACTTAACAAGAACGTGGAAGACCGGACTCCAACCAGCGGCCCCCTCCGTCCCCTCTGTCTCCGAATCCAGCGGGTACTCCTACAACTTCACGCAAGAGTTTGGGAAATCAGAACAGGAAATGAGAAACCCCCGTCGCCACCAAAACAAGATGGAGAGTTTTCTAGAGCCAAGTACAGCGGTGGCAAGGCTGCTGTCTCCAGGTCTGAGGGCGACATCAGGCACCCCTGGTGTGGGTTCAGCAGCTCCTCGCCGCTGCTGCTCCTCTCCAGCAGGGCTGGCACGAGCGGCCCCCGGGCATGCTGGGCTCAGGAAGCCGGGGAAGACAGAACTGCACACGGCACCACGGCGGTCCGAGACAAATGTGACCGCAGTCGCATAGAGTTCTGCACTTTCTAGGAGCCGCGATAAAGAAATTTAAGGGGCGCCTGTGTGGCTCAGCCAGTGAAGCATCTGCCTTCAGCATGATCTCAGGGTCCTGGGATGGAGCCGTGTTGGGCTCCCTGCTCTGCGGGAGGCCTGCTTCTCTCTCTACCCTTTGCCCCTGCTCATGCTCTATCCAATAAATAAAATCTTTAAAAAATTTTTTTCTTAAAGACACAAGTAAATTGATTTCAATAACAACATATTTTAACCCAACACATGGCAGATACTATTTCGCCATGTATCAGAAACGACTCCAGAGATAGTCTGAATTTTTCTGTACTCAGGCTTCAAAATCCCACGAGCACCGCACACACGGCTCTCATGCCCGCAGTCCAGGCACCCCGAACCACCCGCGGCTCGCGGCTGCCATCCCGGACACGCTGACCTAGACCACCGAGAAGCCACTTAAGAGGTGAACTTCTCTAAGGGTTCTTCGTTGCCACGCGTTAACTCTCCTGCTAGCCCCGTGCGACCCGGGCTTCACGGAGTACCAGGCACGGCCCGGAGGCCAGTGGGTGCGGCACGCGCCTCCGCCGCAAACGCACAGACCTGACGTAAAGCTGTTGCTGGGAAGCACCGCGGCCGCCACACATCTCCTGGGCTCCAAGGTGACCAGCAGCCGCCCGTAGAGCCCCGTCCGCTGGCTGGACACCTGCAGCTTCAGCAAACACACGCCTCGGCTCTGGAGTTCTTTCGGGGAGATGTTTTCCTGCCAAGACCTGGAAGACACCCAACACTGAGGATTCAATATTTACATTCCTCCAGCTTTTACTTCCACCCACCCGGGATGAATGTAAAAGGGAGAGGAAAACAGACAAAGATCTGTGCCCAGGCTCGAAATAAAACCCAAACGGGCTCCGTATCTGCCCCTGGCGTCCTGCCCCTCCCCATCTCGTCCTGCTGGTCCAGCTGGTCTCTTCACCTGCTCTACCCGCACTCTGTGCCCCGGTTCCCCTGTGTCACTAAGCCCATCTGTGCCCCCCCCCCCCACCGCCTGCCATCTGTACCTGCACGCATCCACTCTGCCTCTCATCCTCACCACCACACCCCTGCTGCAAGCCACACCCCTCATCGTCTGGACCAGACAGAGCCTCCTGCCTCCAAACTGGCTGACCTCGGGGGCTTGCCCCAACCAGTCACAAGCAGCAGCGCCCACGCAATCTACCTGAAATACAAATCTATCTGCTCCCCTTTGGGAGTTAACAGAGGGAAACCTCACCAAAGTGGAGGGGGGAGAGCAGAAGGAGTAGCACCGTCCCATCAGTTACAGACCCTGACAGGACAGAACCCTCCATCAGGCAACAGGGAGAGATGCACATCGCACCCCCTACAAGAAACCCGCCACCCTGCAACTCAGTCAGTGAGCAACAGTCACCCACGTGAACTCCTGCCTTTCCCTAAGGGGCTTCCGTTCAAAGAGACCCCTCCCACGCCCTCCTTCTCGGTGCAATGAAGGTCCTCTCCGTCCCCGGCTACGCCAGCCCCCAGCGTGGGCCACAGCTCCCTCCCCGGAACTGCAATTCTCTGCTGTGACGGATAAACCCACCTTGCTGGTAAAACAAACGGCTGTTTTATTTTTAAGGTCAATGCCCCCTCCCCCCCGAGAGCCATCCGCTGGGCACGGAATACGACACGCTCGCCCACAAGGCCCTGCTCAACCTGAACGCGGCCGACCTCTCCGCCGGCGCTCACTGCTCTGGGTACCCAGCGGAGTGCCAGACCGCGGCCCGTCCTGCGCTCACAGCAAGCCTGCGAGGTGGGAACAGTCCCACTTCGCAGGCGAGGTGGCTGCGGCTCAGGGATGTACCCTGCGAGGTCCCACAGCCATACGTGGAGCTGCGGTTCTACGTAGGTCGTTACCACCGCAAAAGCTCGGAACCTTCGGACCCAAAGCCTCTCGCACAAACGCCTGCACGTCTGCAGCGCAGCGACTCGCTGCCAGGCCCAGAATCAGACTGTCTCCCCTCCAACCCCGACTCCACCTGCCACCCCGGGCAAGGCACCGAAGCGCCCGCTGTCACAGCTCCTCGGCACAAAATCACAACAACACTGAGGGTTCCCGGAGCGTGCGCGGCACTCGGTAAGCGCTCGCCGCACTATTTCAGCTAAATGAGTATTCACCTTCAGAAGCAAGTCGAGCTCTCTCCGGAGCCCAGGTCCCCGCACCTCCTCCAGGAAGCCTCCCCCTCCACCCACCGCACCCATTTTTCTGTGAGCCTGGCACCACCTGTCCCTGAAGCCAGCCTTAGCCTCACCCTGCCTGGGGGCTGGTCTTTCCCCGCGCCTGCGCGCTCGCGCTGCCCTGTCCGCGCGACACTCACGGCGGGAGCACGCCGGCTTGGAAGGCACCGTTCACAAGGACCCGAGCCCACCCCCTGGCCCAGGTCCCCCGACCAGGCCCAGATCCCGGCCCACCCCTCTGCCCACGGCCAGACCCACCCCTGCCCAGGACCCTTGCCAGGCCCAACCCTCTGGCCAGGTCTCCTGGCCAGGCCCAAGCCCTCCCCCACCCCCGCCCCGCCCCGCCCAGGCCCAGGCGACTGCATCCTCGCGCCCTCCCACCGGCCCGCACCGGAGGAGGAAAAAGGGTTGAGGACGCGCTGAGGGCAGCTAAGACCTAGGACGGAAAAGTCGGGAGTGGGGGGCTCCAGGCCGAAAAGAAAAGGCTTCTCAAGGGCCCCGAAACGGGACGGGCCGCCCGGGAGGCGACAGTCCCAGCTCCAGCGGCGGCCGAACCCACCAGCGCCGCGGGCAGGACTCAGGGCGGGAGGGAAAGTCTCTGCCCGAGGCCGGCCGCGCTGGGGAACTGCCGACCGACCCCGTACCTGCGCTCCTCGACCTCCGCGTCTCTCTCGAGCTCCAGCAGGTCCAACTGCTTGGTCACGAAGCTCTCCACAGCCGCCGAGGCCATGGCCGCCGCCCGGCCGGGGCCCAGGGGAATTGAGGTCCAGCTGCCGCGCGGGGCGGAGTTTCCGGGCCGGACCCTGTGCGTCGACGCACAAGGTTCGAGCCGAGGCCGTTTCCGCTTCCGGCCGAAGTTGCGGGAAGATGGCGGCGGCCGTAACAACGCGGGCACTGAGGGTCTCCTTCAGGCGGCTGGTGTCCGCGTGCAGCGGCAGCGTCCTGAGAGGGTCAGGGCCCGGAGCAGGTGAGACCCTGGCGGCGGGGTGAGAAGAGGGAACGGGGCGTGCGGGTTCGTGTCCTCCCCGATGCCTTCGGTGTTGACCCCTTTCTTTGGTGCGCGAGTATAGTACTCGCTTTGCAGCTGGGGAAACCCGGGTTCGGATCCTGGTTCCTTTAGTTGGCGGCTTCGCTGCTGACGTCAGCTCTCCAGCTCGCTTCAGTGCCTGTGTTGCCGGGGGAGCAGACTGAGGCTCGGTTCGGACAGCTTAGGTGACTTGCCCAGGGTCACACGGCTGGGCGGTGGGACGAGAGTGATTCGTGATTCAGACGAGTCTGTCCGGCTGCGAGCTGTGCGGTACCGTGGCCCCGGCCTCGAGCCGCTCTATGGACCCTCCTGTGGCCTCCTCTGGAAACCGGTGGTGAACGTCCTTGCCGAATCTTAACCCCTTCGTCAAAAGCAGCAGCCTTGTTTTTATGAAGTTCAGAAAAGTTACGTTCGTCAAAAAGTGTATTTTTGCTTGAAATGATTGGCTTGCGTATTTGTGTATAGAAGTGTTTAATTGTGTTTTAAAACCAGGTCCAAATGTATGTTTGATATTAAAGAATTGTTTTGGTTTTTTTTAGATGTGGTAACAGTGCCTCCGTTGTGTGTAGTGTTTAGTAAGGATATTTATTTTTTATAGAAGTATGCTGGCGTCTTTACTGATTTAGCAATATACCTGTGACTTACTTAAAAATAATTGCCAAGTTGGGCCAGAGGAAGTGTGAATCAAAAATATCGGTCGTGAGTTGATAACTGGTGAGTCAGCTGCTGGAGGGCTCTAGGCTGATGATTCTGTTTTCTTTACTTTTGTGTGCTTGACGTTTTCCATTAGTGAAACTTGGGTTTAAGTAGGGAGGGATGTTTTCACAAAAGCAGTGGAAGTTACTATAGCCTGCCAACTTAAAACCACCTCTGGAATGCTGTGCTCGATTCCAGAACCCCACTTTCGGAAACACAAATAACGTGGAGTACAGAGAAGATGACCGAAGTGACAGGCAGATGGGACCTTGAAGAGTGAGAGAGGGAAACAGGATGGAAGACAAACCACAGTCCTTAGAGAGCTAAAGGACGACCCCCCTGGGAGAGAAAGGAGCACAATTGTTCCTTCTGGGGTCCAGGGCTAAGGCAGGACAGTAGCTCAGAGTTACAGGGAAGCAGATCAGGTACAGAAACTTTGCAGCTGAGCCTTCAGCAGTGGGGCGGCCCCCAGGAGAGGCACTGAGTCCCACGTCAGAGCATATTCCGACCGGGGCTTTATGTGCTGACAGAGTGGGCTTTCTTCATTCACCCACCATTTATTGAGCACCTTTTCTGGGTCAAGCAGGGGTGGGGAGGGGTGGAATACAGGAGTAATAAGCATAAATAAGCCCTGCTTTAATGGAACTGGCATTGTGGTGGGGGAGGGGGGGTGGCGAGACAGGCAGTGTCTAAAAATAAGTTACATAGTGTGTTAGAAGCCATTAAGTCTTATATAGAAAAATAAAGGGTGACGTGGGAGAGAGGGGGTCAGTTTTAAATAGGACAGTCAGGGAAGGCCTCTCTACTGAGATGCTGTTTGAATGGACACAAAGAGAAAATGGGGAAGGGGGCCCAGAGGAACAGCAGTCAAGGCACCCAGGCTTCAAGGCAGGCGCGTGCCTGGCACGTTATGGGAATGGCCAGGAAGCTGGAGTGGCGGATGCAGAATGAACAAGAGGTAGGGCATGAGAGATGGGCTGGGGGGTGGGGCGCATCATGCTGCCCACGCCCTGTAGGCCACTGTAAGGGCTTTGGCTTTTTCTCTGAATTAAACAGAAAGCTCTTGGAGAGTTTCAGCAAAATAGTGACAGGATCTGACCTAAGTTTTCATAGGATCACTTTAGCGGATGCAGAGAAAGGAGGTAATGGGGAAAACAGGGCGTTAGTAACAACTCAGGCAAGAGGTGGTGGTGGCCTGGAGGATGTAGGTGGGCAGAGCCTGGATCTCTTGAAGAGAGAGCCAGGAGGATTTGCTGATAGCTCTGAGGGTATGGGAGAGGAAAGGGTCAAGAGTGACTGAGATTTCTGGCCTGCACACTGGAAGGATGAAGATGCCATGGTGTGAGGTGGGGTGAAGAAGCAGGCGTGGGGGGTGGGGAGGATCTGGAGCCTTCATAGATTTTGAGATGCCTGCTAGAGTTGCGAGTGGTGATAGCAAATACACAAGTGGATCGTCATATCCAGGCTGCGGGTGTAAACCTGGGAGTCGCCAGTGTAGATGGGATATTTAAAGTCATTCCTCTGGGTGCAGACAGCAGAGGAATGGTCATAGAAAAAGAAGAGATAAAGCCGAAGGTCTAAACCCCAGGCACGGCGAGGTAATAGAGGAGAAACCAGCCCAAGACACCAATAATTGGGAACATTTGCTAACAGGTAATTATAGAAAGGTGAATTTCAGGAAATGTAAATCACAGCTCAATATAAAAAAAAAAATGCATCAGTAGATGCAAGAAATAGTTGACAAAAGTCAACATGCGTTCATAACAAAAACTCAGATAGATACAGATGAAATTTTTTTTTTTAAGATTTTATTTATTTGACAGAGAGAGATCACAAGTAGGCAGAGAGGCAGGCAGAGAGAGAGGAGGAAGCAGGCTCCCTGCCTAGCAGAGAGCCTGATGCGGGACTCGATCCCAGGACCCTGAGATCATGACCTGAGCTGAAGGCAGAGGCTTAACCCACTGAGCCACCCAGGCAGCCCAAAACTTTTATTTTTTTTAATTTAAGTTGGCTCCATGCCCAACATGGGGCTCGAAACAACGCTGAGATCAAGGGCCACATGCTCTATCATGTGAGCCAGCCAGGAGCCTCCACGAAGGAAATTTCAGGAACAGGACATCTTCCGACGAATGAATAAATAAACCATCGACAGTTCCTGAGTTGCCGTCCTCTGCTTCTCACTCCTAAGCTCTGCATTCTGGACCCTTCACTGGGTAGACCGTGATTGCCTTTGTCCCTTGGCGTATTAGTCGTCCGTCGCTGCAGAACAGGAGTTACCCCAAAACTTAGCAGCTTGAGATGACCAGCGTTTGTCGTGTGCACCATTTCCAATGGTTAGGAGTCCGGGGGCTGCTTAGCTGGATGGTTCTGGAACTCTCGTCAGCTGGGGCTGGACTTTCTGTTTCCAAGCTCATACTTTGGCCATGGGCAGGAGGCCTCCGTTCCAGTCTTAGAATTTAATCTCAGAAATGCCGTGCCCTTGGTGCACCTGGGTGGCTCAGTCAGTTAAGCACCTGCCTTCAGCTCAGGTCATGATCTCAGGGTCCTGGGATCGAGCCCCGCATCGGGCTCCTGGTCCATGGAGAGCCTGCTTCTTCCTCTCCCTCTCCCCCTGCCTGCTGCTCTGCCTATTTGTGCCCTCTCTCTATATCTCTGTCAAATAAATAAATAAAATCTTTAAAAAAAAAAAAAAAGTGCCCTGCCTTTCCTTCTGCCACATGCCATTGGCCACAGAAACCAGCTCCGTTCAGGAGTTGGGCTCCGCAGGCTGTCTCGGGGGGAACAGAGCTGGATCTGAACCTACCAGGCATGTGGCGGTCAAGGAACAGATCAGTGGGTGAGCGGTTCTGGTTTTCGGCGCTTTCCCGTGGTGTGATGAACACATCCCGGCACGCGCGAGCCCTAACTGGGCGCTGCTGTTCCAGCACTGCTGACCCTGGTCTTCCCGCAGGAACGTCGGGAGCCGCCGCACTGACACAGGCGCCCACAGAAGCAGTACTTGTGTTTTGCCTTTTGAAGAGCAGTGGCATTTCTTACCGGTGACGATCGCTGTTTCTTGTTCCTTCAGCTTCCCTGGGGTCTGCTTCCCGAAGGTTCGGTTCGCAGAGCACCGCAGTTCCAGAAGGGTAATACCGAGATGTGGGTTTGGGTGACTTTTCCTTTGTAGGACTGTCTTTCTCAAATCAAAATAGCAGATGCGTGGGTTTTCGAGAACATCTAAATTTTCTCTTAACTTTTTAATGGTATTTTTTTTTTAAAACCCTTGACATAAACGCGGACAGGACATTGAGTGTCCAGACAAATGTGCTGCTAGGCCTTATGCAGCTGATTTTGTTAAGGAAAGCTCATGGCTCCTAATTAGAGACTTCTGAGAAGATGGAATCACAGGAAGGTTGAATCAGAATTTTTAGGGAGAACTTAAATATCATTTGGAAGAAAAATCACACCCACTAGTAGGAATATCCAGGAGCAGTGGAGGATAGCAGTTAAGAATTAGGAAGCTCCTGGGCCCGCTCCTGGCCCCGCCCCTTGCCGGCCAGGGTCCTTGAGCTTTGTTTCCTGTCCCGCCAGATGGAGATGTTGTTAGTCTCTCTCCGGGGGGTTCTGTGCGCCTGCACTAGATTCCTCCATTTGAAGAGCTTAGGACAGCGCCTGGCAGTGACTTGTCGGGAGTGTTGGCATCGCAGGCCCAGAAGTGGGGAGATTCAGGGGGCTCACGTTTCTCAAAAAACAGAATCAGGTTATAGAGAGAGATCCTGAGGGGGAATGTCCGTTACTTTGCCCTTTCTTTCTCTTCCCCATGGAGTTCGGGTTTCCAGCTTCCGTTGTTTCGCCGTCTGTAGCAGGGGATGGCCAGACCCTGCGAGGAGGCCGGGGCTCCCCCGTCAGACCCTGTTCCTCCTTGTCCATCAGAGGTCCCCAGGCCACAGCTCAGGAGCGTGTTTCCAGGTGCTCTGAGCTGAGCGCAGTGGACGAGCTCCGTTCCGTTTCCTTGGCCGGTTGACGCCACGGCGCCCAGAGCTCCGCTGTGGTGAGCGCCTGCTGGCTCCCCGCACAGCACAGGGGCCCGGGGCCGGCTGCGGAAGCGGCCCTTCCCCGGCGAGCCGCCTTTGCTCCTTACAGGAGTTCTGCTGCAGAAAGACTGACCTCTCCCTCTGGCGGCAAACAGCAACAAAAGCTTTAAAATGGTTCTGAGTAACTGAATTCGATGTGGGTTCTCCCGAGCTCTCCCCTCTTTGTAGTCTTCAGAAATTCAAGGCCAAATGAGGGCAGGAAGTGAGACAGACCTTGCCTCCTCCTTTCGCCCGTGGGCTGCCCTCCATGCGCAGCTGAGTCCTCTGCTGCAGGACAGACAGACGAGTGACGGCCGTGCCATGGCCCCTGAACACGTCCCCATGCCAGCCAGTCCGCGCGGCCCTGGGGGCAGGTGCTTTTATGCCCATTTGCTCCGTGAAAGAAACTGGAGCGCAGAGTCGTGACGTGCTTGCCAAGGTCACGTTCACCTGGTGGCCGAGGCGGGGTTCAGTCCCGGGGCTCCTGTCTGGGCATGAAGGCCGAGCAGGCACCTGCCTGGTAGGAGTTAGGGGTCAGGGCGGACCAGCTGGGGGCAGAGCAGGGGTGTTCCTGTCGTGGGAGCCCTGCCCACGGAGCCCTGGAATGTCAGGGTGACGCGCAGGAGCCATGCTGGGAGGCAGAGAACCCATTGCCTGGCGGGGCGGGGAGTGTCGCATGGCCCGGGGGTAGTTATTCCTAGGAGGGACTCTTCTGGAACAAAATGGCTGGATTTCCCGTTTTGATTACTGAGGGATAAGTGGGTGTTTCTTGAAACACGGGGTCATGTGGGAGCTGTCCCCAGTGCCACCAGGGGGCGGGTCTGTACCAAAGAGTCCCATGTCGGACAGCGACGGCCCTCCGGCCTGAGCACAGCCATTTCTTACAGATTCTGAACTGTCTTTTCCCGCGGACGGGCCACACTTGCGTCACATGTGTTTTACAGATACGTTCCTGCAACATCGCTGAGTTCACCACCTTGGCCAGAAGTTGTCCTGCCAGACCCCGCTGTGGAGACCAGACGCCATGCAGGTAACACAGGTGGACGCCGGAGGGAGGGGTGGGGAGGAGGGCCTGTCCCCGGCCACAGAACAGGATCTCGCGTCTTCACATGCCCTGAGACCCAGCGTGGTGTGAACGCTTAGGCTCGTTTTTGCCACTGGACACATTTCGCAGATACTCCTGAGCACCCACCGAGGTCGAGGTGGGCAGTGCGAGCGAGGGAGCGGCCCTTGGTCCCTCTCCATCTCCCCGCTGTTGGCAGGATGCGGGGGAGGAAAGATTTCTCCACAGCCGGGGGAGCAGTGGGTGCTGGTGCTGCCCCAGGGGTTGGAGAAACTGTCCGGGTGCTGGGACACGAGGAGGGACAAGGTGGCCAGCCACCACTGCCGTGAGCGAGCACAGGGCTCCGTTTTCCTCACAAGGCTGGAGATGCAGGTCCACGTGGGGCGTCTTCCAGTTTTAGTTTGTTCTGTTTTTAAGAGATTTTACTTATTTATTTGATAAAGACAGCGAGAGAGGGGACACAAGCAGGGGGAGTGCAAGAGGGAGAAGCAGGCTTCCCACTGAGCGGGGAGCCTGATGCGGGGCTCGATCCCAGGACCTCGGGATCATGACCAGAGCCAAAGGCAGCCACTTAATGACTGAGCCCCCCAGGCGCCCCCATCTTCCAGGTTTAAAGTACCATTTGAGATGCGGTGCGAGATCAGCGGTGTTCTGCCCCTTCTCCGGCCACGGCTCTGGCCTGACTCTGCTTCAAGAACGAAAAGTGTGTGTTCCTCTCCAAGCGCCCAGCCCCAGGCCAGGCGGGGTGGGTCAGGGCTCATAGACGCTTACCAGACGGTGACCGGGGTGGGAGAGAGCGGGTTATGAGCCGAGGTGAGGCCGTGAGAGCCCAGAGCTGTGCGGGCAGCAGCTTGAAGGTAGAATCTAGCACGGGGGGCGGGGGTCATTCTAGCTTCTCCTGGTTTGCAGAAAGGCCTCTCCTTTCACTTGGCCAGTCCTCTGGCATTTTCTTAATAAAGACCGGGAATCCCGCAGGGTGAAGGTCTCCCCCAACCCCGCCCAGTCAGAGAGACCAAGCCAGGCACGCGGAGTGCTCAGGCCGGAGAACACGGGGCCGTGGGGCATTCCATGAGGTCTGGGGGACATGTGTCTTTAGGTGCCCCCCGTGCCAAGGAGCCCGTGCTCCTGGGAAGGGCAGGTTGAGCCCCAGCTGTGCAGAGAGGCACAGTGACAGCTGTCTCACCCACCCCCGCTGCCACTGGAGCTTGCCGTCCTACTGAGGGAGAGCAGAGGGCACAAGGCCTCATATGACCATCGCTGTGGGCCTGGGCTGCGTGGGGCCGCGTGGCTGCCATGCCCGGTGTGAGTGGCCGGCCGGCCCGCCACCATCTGGCTTTCTTCCCCACAGAGGTCGTGGGGAAGGTGAACGAGCTGATTGCCACGGGCCAGTATGGCCGGCTCTTTGCTGTGGTCCACTTCGCAAGCCAGCAGTGGAAAGTGACTTCTGAGGACCTGATTTTAATCAACAACAAATTAGACATCGCGTGTGGTGAGAGAATACGGCTGGAGAAGGTGAGACCATCCGCGTCTCGGCACAGTCACCAAATGTGCCCTCCTGCCCCTGGGCTCGTCCCCAGGAGGCTTTCTCGGGTCGGCGGGCGAAGGCGAGCAGAGCCGAGGGCAGGAGCACAGGTATCCCCCCCCCCCAGGCTGACCCCAACGCAGGAGACTTCCGTGCCGGAAAATACGTGTGCTGAGGTCCCACGTCTCGGGAACATTCTCCCGGAGAAGAGAATGAGCACCCCAGGTGCAGGCAGAGGGTTTTCAGGCGCACGGCCATGGAGAGCGCCTCGGCGGAGCGCTGCGCCGGTCGGATGGACGGCGGCTGCTCCCGAGGCGTCTGGCTGGCACTGCTGGGCCTCACCGGCCATTCCACGCCCTTGGTCTGCGAATCTAGCGTTTCCACCCACCACTTAAAATGCTTCCTGCTGTTTTGGGCGGCCTTTTTTTTTTTTTCCTCTTACTCTGTTTATAAAAGCGTATAAAGTCCAAGTTCTCGGGTGCCTGGGACGCGCAGTCAGTGAAGGGTCCGACTCTTGGTTTTGGCTCAGGTCACGGTCTCAGGGTCGCGGGATCGAGCCCCGCCTTGGGCTCCCCACTTGGCACAGGGTCTGCTTGGGACTTCTCCATCTGTGCACTCGCTCGAGCTCACTCTGACTCTCAAATAAAGCTTAAAATATATATTTACCCAAGTGTTCTGCACTAGCTTTCTATACCTTTCTTCTTTTGTGACTGCAGACTCTTTGAGTCTGTACACCAAGGGGAGCATTAAATGCCGTTTTGTTTTGTTTAAAGGTTTTATTTCTTTGTCAGAGTGCGCACGAGCAGGCAGAGCCGCAGGCAGAGAGAGAGAGAGAAGCAGGCTTCCCGCTGAGCAGGGAGGCCGATACGGGGCTCGATCCCAGGACCCTGAGACCATGACCTGAGCTGAAGGCAGCAGCTTAACTGGCTGAGCCACCCAGGCGCCCCTAAACTCTGTTTCTAAGATGGTGTCCTCCCAGCCTGCAGTCTGAGCTGCGAGCTGCGCTGACTGACCACATGGACTGCAAGAGCCACCAGAGCTCCCTTCTCCCAATGCCACAGGGGCTCTGTCGTGAGCTCCTCAGCAAGGGCTCGTTTACTGCATAACGTCTGAAGTAGGAGGGGGGCGCCTGGGGGGCTCAGTCGTTAGCGTCTGCCTTCAGCTCAGGTCATGGTCCCAGAGTCCTAGGATCGAGCCCCGCATCAGGCTCCCTGCTCGGCAGGAAGCGTGCTTCTCCCTCTCCCACTCCCCCTCTTCGTGTTCCCTCTCTCACTGTGTCTCTGTCTGTCAAATAAATAAAATCTTTAAAAATAAAATAAGTAGGACACTCGAGTGTATCTGAGAAGATTTACTAAAAGGACATTTTTTTTTAAGTTTGCTTTTTTTAGTAATCCCTACACCCCACGTGGGGCTTGAACTCACAGCCCCAAGATCAGGAGTCACGCATTCCACCAATTGAGCCGGCAGACGCCCCCCAAAAAGATAATGTTTTGAAACCTGTCGCATGAACAAAAACATTCTCGAAAGGACCACGTGATCCCGATTGCTTGTCCTCACTTAGGAGGTTGAGTGGCAGAGAACGCGTCAGCCTGAAAGTCACTGTGAGACGGTGTCTCGGTAATTTGTCGTCAGAGACCGCTGATGTCGCTATAAAGTACGCTTTGTCTGTCGATGTTTAGGTTTTATACGATCCGGTTTTTTTCTTTTTTTTTTTCTTTTTTTCTTTTTTTTTTTTTTTTTTTTTTTTTTTGTTGAAGATTTTATTTACTTGAGAGCAAGGGAGCATGAGGGAGAGAGGGTCAGAGGGAGAAGCAGGGTCCCCACTGAGCAGGGAGCCCAGTGCGGGGCTCGATCCCAGGACCCCGGATCATGACCATTAGCTGAAGGCAGACACTTAACTGACTGAGCCCCCCGGGCGCCCTGATCAGGTATTTTTCTTATCCGTAAAATTTAAGACGGCCTTCCAACACCTGCTAAAACACCGCTGCCCTCGCAGTGCAAAGATGTCTTCATCTGAGGCCACTCTTGGCCACGTCTGGCTGCGCCGAGGACGGTCTCTGGAACGTCCATGTGGACTTTCCCAGTCTTTAAAAGAACACACGTGAGCCTCCGTCTCGGCGGGGTCAGCAGTCGTGAACCGCCTCAGAGACGCCACGGTGTGGCTTTCCCGCATACATTGTACCTTCCAATAAAAAGTTAAAAAAAAAAAAAAAAAGGCCATCGTTGTTTGCACGGGACAGTTGACACTGTCCTCTGGGCGGGCGATCGGCGTGTCAAGTGCCCAGGGACAGCGGTCCTGGCTCTGCCATTGGGCCGGCACAGGAAGGTAGACCCAGCACTGGGGCCAGGGCTGGCTGCCTCCCCACCAGTTCGAATCCCGGGAAACGAGGAGGTGGCGGGTACCTTCTTCCCGCTCCGGTGTTTGCGCCCCTGACCTTCCCGGCACGTGGTGACGCGCCCGTTTCTTCCGCAGGTCCTGCTGGTCGGAGCTGACAACTTCACGTTGCTCGGCAAGCCGCTCCTCGGGTAACGCGCGCGCTTACGCGGGGCTTTGTCTGGGGCTCGCGCGGGCTGCGGGGGGAGGCCAGACAGGGGACGCCCGGGCCCAACTAGTGCTGCTGATTTATTACTGTGGGGCTTGTAAGATTTGTTGACAGACTACCTTGTTCTTCTCTTTTGTTCTTTTTTTTTTTTTCCCCTAAGTAAATACTACCTCCCCCACGTGGGGCTCGAACTCACAATCCCAGAATCAAGTCGTGTGGTCTTTTAACCGAGAGAGCCTAGGGCCCGTGTGCTGTTTTTTGGGGTTTTCTTAAAGGTTCTATTTATTTGTTTGACAGAGGTCACAAGTGGGCAGAGAGGCAGGCAGAGAGAGGGGGGATGCAGGATCGCCGCTGAGCAGAGAGCCCAATGCGGGGCTTGATCCCAGGACCCTGAGATCACGACCTGAGCCGAAGGCAGAGGCTTTAACCCACTGAGCCACCCAGGCGCCCCTGTTTTTTTATTATTATTATTAAATTACGGCTCACAGTATCATGTCTGTTCTCTGTACCTTACCAAGTGCAGACCTCCATTGGCCTAGTTACCCTCTGTCTCCTCCCAAAGTGATTACAATCTGATTGACCGGATTCCCCGAGCCAAGTGACATCCCCGTGACTGATTCATTTCATGACCAGAAGTTCACACCCCTTGATCCCCGTCCCCTCAGCCTTCGCCCCTTCCTTGTACACTGGGCTTGATCATGCTTCTTGGTGGTTTTTTTTTTTTTTTTTAAAGATTTTATTTATTTATTTGACAGAGAGAGATCACAAGTAGGCAGAGAGGCAGGCAGAGAGAGAGGGAGGGAAGCAGGCTCCCCGCTGAGCAGAGAGCCCAATGCGGGACTCGATCCCAGGACCCTGAGGTCATGACCTGAGCCAAAGGCAGCGGCTTAACCCACTGAGCCACCCAGGCACCCTACTTCTTGGTGGTTTTCAAAAAATATCTGCAGGGAGGACGTGCTACTTTTATAATTGGCAAAAAACAAAGTAAAGGTTTGTTTTGGAAATTCTTACATAAAGCATTAGATCGAAAACTAATCGAGAAGGTATGTCATTGATTATCTTTCTCCCTTCTAGAAAGGATCTCGTTCGTGTAGAGGCCACAGTCATTGAAAAGACAGAATCATGGCCAAAAATCAATATGAAATTTAAGAAAAGGAAAAACTACAAGAGGAAAAAAGGTAAGTTAGAGAAAGCGTGGCAGGTGTCATGTCCCCACCCTGCTCCGTCGGATGGTCCTGCGGCTGTTAGGGGTCCGGGGCCACTGGGATGCGCCAGCCACAGACATGGGGGAGAGAGCTCTGCCCCAGTACTCTGGGTCCAGTGTGGAGGGGCAGATGGAGGCCCGTCTTAACCAAGCCAGAGGTGTGGAGGGAGAGGGCCCCGGGAGCTTCAGGCCCTTGCCACAGCCTGACGCAGCTTGCCCGGGAGACGCGGACGCAGACACCAGAGGCAGCAGTCACGTCCCACACAGACTGGACAGAGAAACGGGACGTGGCGGTTGGCAGGGGGTCTTCTCAGCACAACGTCACCCAGAGAACGGGAACGAATCTTGGAGCAACACCCGACCTTGTGCCTCCGGGCACATATGTCCGTCCACACACGCTCGTACCCACACGTGTGTGTGACGGAACATGGGAGAGCGAGGAGAGGGAGCCCTCCAGGGGAGCAGGGGGGCCGGAAGATGGGGCCTGTTGGTTGATAGAGAAGGGAGAGCCAGAGGGGCCTGGGGGGCCGGGGTGGGGAGCGTGGGCTTCGGTGCATGCACGGTGTGGGGACGCCTCGGACGGCAGCTTGGCTGTCTGCAGGGCCGTCCCCGCAGGAGCTTCTGCTGGAAGTCACCTTGTGGAGGCTGCTCAAGGCTGGGCTCGTGGGCTGCAGTGGCTTGTCTGGGGAAACCTGTAGCCCTCACAGTCCTTGGTCACCACGGGAACTGCTGGCCTGAGCTACCAGTAGTGGGGAGTTAGTAAAATACCCTGACACCGTGGGGTGGCCTTTACCACAGGTCAGGTCCACAGGAGCCTCTCCTCTGCCCTCTGTCGCCCCTAGGCAGACCGGGGGTCTCACCGCACTCCGGGGGAAGGAGGGCCGGGCTGCTCCCAGCCTCCGAGGCCCCGGGTCTTAGAGCCTGTGCTGCTTCTGATGGGGGCTCACGGAGCACGGGGGGTCCCTCAGGAGGCCCTCATGGCACGTGGCCAGCAGGGCCCACACGGGGTCTGGGTGCCACCTGGGGAGGGCTGGTGCCAGGCTGACCTGCACTCACTCGCAAAGAGCAGGTGGTCCGGCAGCAGGGTCTCACCACAGCTCGTGAGCACGCCGGGTGCGGCCAAGCCGTGACCCTGCTCTCTCTCTCCCAGTGATCGTGAACCCGCAGACTGTCCTCCGGATAAACACCATCGAGATCACTCCACGTTTGTGCTGACCGTGAAGGCCATGTTTACAGAATATAAAAATAAACGCCTGTTTTCTGGAGACCGTGTTTCTGAGTTCTGATACAAAAAGTTTTGCATTCCTTTGGCGGTTGTTCGAACCTGAGCACCGCGTCTGAGAGCTTCCTTCCGTAAGCAGCGGGCTCCCTGAGCTGGAGGAGCTGGGATTTGGGAAGAGTGACAAGCACGGCCCTCCCAGGGCTGCAGACCGGAGCCTGCTCGGGAGACAAGGTCGTGTTCTGGGCTGCCCTCCACCGCACCGAAGGTGGCAGGGCCCAAGGGCGTGGTGCGGGGGGGGGGGGGGGGGGGGGGGGGGGCGCAGCTGGGACCCGGGAGCTAAGGCCAAGAGAAACACAGTCTGGATTCCGCTTCTGGTGGGGTGCACAAAGCCTGAGCAAAGCCCGCCTCTGAACGGACTGGTTGCTAGTGTTCTGCTCTTTTAAGAAGCTTGGATTCAAACCAGTCTGGGCCCAGAGCCCTTATTCTTGTCCTTTGCTCCTGGTCCAGCAGGGAAGGAGGGTCACAGTGCAGGGGGCTGGTGCACCGACCAGGACGCGGAAGGACGGGCAGTGGGGGGGCAGTGCGGGTGGAGAGCCCGTGCTGCATGACATGTTCTGGGAACTGGGGTGGAGGGACAGTGGCAGAGACAGCCAAGGGGCCGGAGGCCTTGCGGGGTTGGATCCAAAAAAGCCACCTGTCTTGGGAGGCTTTGGGGTGGCCCAGATCTGTGTGGGGCCCGTCAGGCAAGGAGGGACAGCAGGTCCTGAACCCTGAGTGGCTGTGGGAACGGGGGAGCGGGTAGGGAGGAGGGGCTCTTTGAGGGCTGGGCCCTCTGAGCTGTGTCATTCCCAGAGGCAGGGCCTTCCTCCCAGAGGACAGCCGGGGCTTGTGAGCCACACAGAGGACCTTCTGTGGAACCGTAGTGGATGTTTCCTTCTGCAGGAGTCCTCGGAGAGTCCCGTGGGGGTCAGGGGGCCGTCCCTGCCACGTGGACATGATGGCCCCTGGAGACACTCCCCCGTAGTACCCTCCGTGGACGGCAGGGGGCGCAGTCCCACAGGACGAGGAGGCCCAAGGGGGCTGGTGGGGGCTGTGATGCTGGGGTGTGAGGGGTGGCGGGACCCAGCCCCCAGACCAGGAGTGCTCTCCCCCAGGGCTACGCTGCGAACTTCCGAGGATGTCCCTCACGCCGGCAGGAATCCCCTTCCACGTTCTTTGCCTCTGGCACATCCACATGCTGGAAGCATCGAGTAGGTTCCGGAAAGCCTGCTCCGGCCAGCAGTGTAGCTCTGGGGCTGCGGGGTGGTTCTGGCGCCACACAGCTGGGGTGTGAGCCCTAGACCCGTGCACCCTGGGCCTCGACTGCCTTCCCCGTCCAATGGGGGAGATCACAGTACCCGCTTCACTCGACCACCGCGGGGACGCCGGGTGATGGGAAGTGCTGGGTCAGTGTCTGCCGAGCGCGTTACCCAGAACGAGACGCGGCCGCTGCTCTGGGAAACGGGGGATGCGCCTTCCGGGCATCAGTAGGGCTGTTGAGCTCGTGAACATTCACTGCTTTTACAAGCTGGGCTAGGCTTGGGGTGACTGGGGGGCTCAGTTAAGCATCCGACTCTTGATTTCGGTCCAGGTCATGATCTCAGGGTCATGGGTTCGAGCCCTGCGTCTGCTTGTTCCTCACCCTCTGCTCCCCTGACTCTTGTGCACGCCGCCTCTTTCTCCCTCAAATAAATAAGTAAACCTAAAACACACACACACACACACACACACGCACACACACACACAAAATTGGACTAGGCTTATTCACAGCAGCCAAAGTGCGGACAGAACTCCAGGGTCAGCAGGCGGGTAGAGAGACGTAGGTGGCCCCTCACACGGTAGGACGTTGTTCAGCCCAACGATGACGAAGCCCCAGGCGGCCTTGAGTGACCCTGAGTGGAAGAAGCCGGTCACAAAAGGACACGTATTGTGTGATTGCACTTGAATGAAACACCTAGGATTTGCAAATCCGCAGAGAAAGCAGGAGAGAGGCTCCCAGGGCGGCTGCAAGCCCTGGGGAAGAGGGAGTTACTGCTTGATGTTGGAGGTCATGGAAAATCTGCAAGCAGATGGGGGTGAAGGTTACACAACATTGGGAATGTCATGACTTTAAAGTGACTAAATTGTCACTTTAAAATGGTTGAGGAGGGGCGCCTCGGTGGCTCAGTGGGTTAAGCCTCTGCCTTCGGCTCAGGTCATGATCTCAGGGTCCTGGGATCGAGCCCCGCATCGGGCTCTCTGCTCAGCAGGGAGCCTGCTTCCTCCTCTCTCTCTGCCTGCCTCTCTGCCTGTTTGTGATCTCTCTCTGTCAAATAAATACATAATCTTCAAAATGGTTGAGGAGGGGGCACCAGGGTGGCTCAGTCAGCAGAGCAGCAGACTCTTGGTTTCAGCTCAGGTCTTGATGTCGGGGTCCTGGGATCGAGCCCCACGTGTGGGGTCCTCGCTCAGCGCACGGGGTCTGCTTGAGATCCTCTCTCCCTCTGCTTCCTCTCCTCCCTCTTCCCACCTTCTCTCTCTTCCCAAAAAAATGGTTAAGATGGTAAATTCTATGTGATGTAGATTATACCACAGTAAAAAAAGAAGAAGAAGAAGAAAATCGGACTAGGTTAACGACATCCGTTGACTTAAAAAAAAAAAAAAGAAAATGGCCCACGTCTGTATTTTTCCGGAGTATGAACACGAGCCCGTGGGCTCTTCGCGACACAGCAGTGCTGTTCTGGCAGCGGACGGTGCACAGGCGCCCCAGGGTTGGCAGGGCACCCTGGCCCTGCCCCTGCTCTGTCCCCATCCCGCTGCCCCGAGCTCCCTCAGGCCAGCTTTTCTGCGTGCTTTCCCGTGGGAACGCCTTGCAGCTCCAGGAACGGCCTGGGCTTCACCCAGGGACTCGAAGCACCCGCCCGCCTCACCTGTTAGCCCAGCCCCCCTGCAGAGCGGCACTGACCTTGGCCTGCCCCTCTCTGACCGCTGCCCCTCGACCTGGCGCCCCAGTGTGCTCCCCTGGCCTGCAGAGCGCGCTCACCCTCTCCAGGCCACCACGAGACCTCCCGGCCGATCCCAGCATGTCCCAAGAACACAGGGGGGCATCGGGTGTTGTAAGGAGACCGTGGAAGGGGCCAGTGGGAGGCAGAACAGCCCCAAGTTTAGGCACAAGGGCTAGGTCCCCTCCACCACTAACCCACTAACCCACCCCTAGTGGTCCCCTCCACCTCTAACACGCACGCCAGGCTGCTTGGGTGTGAGTCACCAGCTCAGATGGGGCTGCTGGGCCATCCCATCTCAAGGGACACTTCCCCGGGTCACTGTCTGATCCCCGCCTTCTTCCTGGGGCCAGTGCATGTGTATTCATTTGCTCCAGGTTCCCCGCCGGCCTCCCTCCTCTCCTCCCTGGATGGCCAGCCCCAGGACGAGGATGACTCTGCCCGGCTCTCTAGCGAGGCTGATGACCCAGGGTTTCGTGGAGGAGATGGAGCCGTGTCTACCGGAACCACACTCGGACCGAGCTCTAGAAGCATCAGAGATGTAAACTGCGCAGGCACAGGAGGAACTCAGCGATGGAGGGAGGCACATGGCTCCCGGGAGCCCGCAGGAAAGGCTACACGTGGCTGCCACGCTGACCTTTCCTCCTGACATCCCCACACCCCGGGCCTCAGACTCCAGGGGCCAAGGGCCACTTCCGTGAAGGCGGGGCACAGCCCATGGCTCTAGGGGACCGTGCCACACCGGGAAGGCTGGGTGCACTTCGACCCACTTCCTGTGCGGCGACACTGTGGGGACTGAGGACACGTTAACTGGGGACACCTAACGTCCCCTAAAGATGCCCTCTGGGTTTCTTCTCTCTTTGCTCCTATTCCTGCCGCCAGGCAATGCACCGCCCCCTTCTCAGCCCGGCCAAGAGTTCGAGGTCCACGTGAGAATAGAATGGCAAGGTGGGGGCCTTGCCCTGCCCCCCGCGCTTCTAACCAAACTTCAGGACCGGCAGAGTCTATCAGATTGTCTCCGGGAACGATCTCTGGGGACAGAGCACATCGGCAAGGATTATTTTATTTTATTTTATTTTATTTTTAATTAGCATATAATGTATTATTGGTTTCAGAGGTGGAGGTCAGTGATTCATCCGTTGCCTGTAACACCCAGTGCTCATGACATCACGTGACCTCCTTCATGCCCGTCACCCAGTCACCCCCCCCCCCCCCCCCCCCCCAGCAACCCTCAGTTTGTTTCTTTCCTATGATTAAGAGTCTCTTATGGTTTGTCTCCCTCTCTGGTTTCATCTTGTTTTATTTTTTCCACTCTTACCCTATGATCCTCTGTTTTGTTTCTAAAATTCCACATGTCAGTGAGATCATACGATAATTGTCTTTTCGAGGGGGGTTTCTGAATCGTTCAAAGGAAAGGGTCTGTTAGCCGGGGAGGTCGGCCTCCGTGCCCCGAGTGAGCCCAGGAGACTCCTCGGTTTCCTGTCTGTGCTGGGGCGACAGGGGCAGCGCCGGCCTAGCCCCACACCAGTGCCTGTGCTGGGGGAAACGTCCTCATTGTCACGGATGTGGCTGACGGCGGACACACGTGGTGCGCCCCGTGTCTGGTCTTCCAGAAAAGTTCTCCAGGGATGACGCGTGCATGCAGATGGGCACACCTGGTATGTCTGCCCCTTCCGGGGGTCTCCGCTGAAACTGCAAGTCCGGACTTTGTAAAGAAACTGGTATTTCCACTGGTAAGGGATGTTTTCCTTGAGAAAATCTTCTAAGTCTCTGAAGGTGCCAAAGGGAACCTGTTCCCTTGAACAGCCTGAGACTGGACGTGGGAGCCAAGTGTGTCTTCTGATGTCCCCCCTTCTGCGAACAGCCCCAGGCCCCACCCCCATCTGCTGCCCAGAACTTTCTGGAGCTCAGCTGAGGCTTGCAGAGTTCTCTCTCCTGGAATGTTTGGACTGGGATAAAATGTCCTAGGATGGCCCCAGTGGTTAGGCGTCCCAGTCTTGATCTCCACTCAGGTCATGATCTCAGGGTCACGAGTTCAAGCCCCACACTGGGCTCTGCTCTGGGCTGTAGAGCCTACTTTTGTCTGTTTTTAAAAAACAAAACAAAAACAAACTAGGATGCCCAGAGAAGATTCTCGAATTGGGGCCATTTCAAGCGGCAGGATTCGAGGCCTGGGCTCAGACCCCTCTATCACCCCAGAAAATCCCCTCCCCCCACTGCACCTTCACCTCCAGCTAACACCCCCCTGTTCCTGTGCCCTCCCCGGTGACCACAGGGTTAATGTTACCGTATGAAGGGGCGCCTGGGTGGCTCAGTGGGTTAAGCCTCTGCCTTCAACTCAGGTCATGATCTCAGGGTCCTGGGATCGAGCCCCACATCGGGCTCTCTGCTCAGCAGGGAGTCTGCTTCCCTCTCTCTCTGCCTGCCTCTCTGTCTACTTGTGATCTCTGTCTGTCAAATAAATAAATAAAATCTGTTAAAAAAAAAAAAATGTTACCGTATGAGCACGTAGCCTTGCTGAGTCTGCCGTGCTCCTGACACAGGGTCTGGGCGGGGTTCTCTGGTGAGATCCCTTCACCATCTCAGGACAGGCGGCCCTGTAAGAGTCCCGGTTCTCACGGGTGAACACTTTCTCCTCCTGAGCCATCAGTCTTAGTCTCCAGAAGGACACGTGCGCCCTTCCCTGGCCATTCAGTCCACCTGGCCAGGCCCTCAGGGCACGTGCCCAGTGGTCACCTGGGCGAGCCTCTCCTCCTGGCTGGCAGGGAGCTGCAGCCCTCTGCTTAGTTTTATTTTATTTTATTTTATCTTATTTTATTTTATTCTATTTGGCATATGGTTTCAGTCTTTTATAACTGATTTTGTTAAATTATGCATCACACTCTCTGGTAACAAGATATGCAGAGTGGGATTCTACGGAGTAAAAACCATTCTTCGAGGCGGTCTCTTCTCTGTCTTTAGTTGTGGGGCTTGTTCTGTCCGTCTTCAGGTCAGTTTGTGGGATATTCAGGATGATTTGATAATTACCTAGTCATGCTCAAGGGACCAGACAAGCCTAGGGTCCTCCTACACTGCCACCACCTTCCTCCCCTCTTCTACATCCCACTGTTTCAAAAAATAGGGCTCTTTTCTTTAAGATTTATTTATTTATCCATCTATCTGTTTATTTAAGAGCAAGCCCAAGCAGGGGGGAGGGGCAGAGTTAGAGGGAGAAGCAGACTCCCCGCTGAGCAGGGAGCCTGGCGTAGAACTTGATCCCAGGACCCTGGGATCATGACCTGAGTCAAAGGCAGACGCTTCACCGACGGAGCCCCCTGGACTCATCACCGGTGAGGTACAGCGAGGCCGACAGATCGGGAGTCTGCTGTCCTTGAAAAGACGGTATGCTGCTCACAGATCCCGAGAGGTGGGGGTGCACTGCCACGGGGGGCACACAGGAAAGCACCAGGGTCGGTCAGGAGGCAGAGGGAGACGGGAGCTGTGGGCAGGAGCCTTCCCTGTGGTTTCTGCAGGACAAACGGGCGGGGGCAGAATGAACAGGCTGAGGCTTGGCTAGTCTGGATAATTTCAGGGGATCTGGGACCCAGGGGCTGTCCCTGGCTATCTGGACCTGCCATGGGCTCCTCAGGGCAGGAGACAGAGGCCCTGAGGAGGAGAGCCCAGTAAGACAGGTGGGGGGTGAGGGCTCTACGTGGGCTTCTTGGCATTGAAAAGTCGCCCTCTTGGGCTCGTTATTCGCTGTCTCTAGGAATCACTAACCCTGGAGGCGCCGTCGCCCCGGAGTCAGCAAGGCCCCCAGCGCCAGAGCTTCAGAAACACAGAAGATAAAAGACGCAGTTGACACACACGCAGACCAATAGCATGGAAAATTTGTGAGCCTCTAGTCCCTGCACACGAATCAGAGCAAACAACCCCCTCGCCCACTGGGGCCAAGTCCAATACAGCCACGTGCACGATGACGCCCAGCACATGGCCAAGCCCTGTCCACGCTGCCTTTCTCCCAGGACAGCCCCCTAGTGCTCACACACATGCACACACCCACACGCGTACACACGCGCACAGGTGCACACCCACATACACATGTGTGCACACGCCCATGCGTGCACGCCCACGTGTGTACACACGCACATATGCATGCACACACACAAGTGCACACAGCAGCCGGGAGACTCCCTCATCTCTCGAGTCTTCACTGAGACCCGGCGTCGTGCAGGAGGCCCAGGCTGGAGACACAGCAGTCAGCTGGGTCACCGGCCGACCCATCAACCGACAAGGTAGGAGCAGCGTGGGGCCAGGAGAGGACCCCCCAGCAGGACACTGACCGTGATGCCACTCAGAGGAAATAAACAGCACCAAGTTCCCAGCGCCCCGGAGGAAGGAAAGAGCTCGAAGGTTCTGGGAATTGTCCAACAGGCGGTCACTACGGAGGAGAGGAAGAGGGTGCGAGAGGCCAAGAGACACAATTACGGAAAGCTGGACTGGAGAGAATAAATCCCTTTGTGGCCACAGTAAATACGGGCGAGCACCTGGGTGGCCCAGTTGATTAAGCCTCTGCCTTTAGCTCTGGTCATGATCCCAGGGTCCTGGGATTGAGCCCCATGTCAGGCCCCACAGGGAGCCCGCTTCTCCCTCTGCCTCGGCTGCTCTCTCTTCTGCTAACTCTCTCTCTCAAATAGATAAAATCTTTTTTTTTTTTTAAGAGTAACTACAGGCTTTGATGCAAGTGCATTTCGATGTGTCTCATGCTGTTTCTCTGCCTCGGGAAGCAGCTGAGCCACATTCTGTGCCCCGCGTCAAACCAATTGCCACCTGGGGCCAGTTTCCCAGAGCAGAGCCCTGCCAGGGTGTCCAGGTGGCATGCTGAAGCCTCTGGCTCCTGGCGAAGTCCGTGCTGGCGCGCAGCGGAGCCTTGGTGAGTACCTGTTGGGTAACCCGGGCCTTGGGCGTCAACAGCGATTAAAGGAACTCTGGCCTTTCTTGGCTGCCCACGGGGCAGGAGCGGCCGCGGCATGCCGGTCTCCTGTCGGAGTCTCCCGATCTCTGCTCACAGCCACGCGGGAGGAAGGCCACCTTCATGTACGCGGTTCTCGGACCACACGCTCTGCTTCTGCTCCTGAGGGGCTCAGGCATCCTATCGTCACCCAGAAGCCAAGTCCAGGGCCTCTGGCCACTCAAGGGAAGCCCAAGTCCAAGCTCAAGCAGCCTCGGGGCAACAAGACACGTCACAGCCCAGCCCTGAGCGTGCACAGGTGCAAACCGCTGCCAGGGCCGACACGGAGAAGGGAGGCAGCCCCATCAGAGGGTCGTGCTGGGTTGAACTGTGTTCCCTCAAAATTCTTATGTTAGATCCCTTACCCCTGGCACGGCAGAATGTGGCCTTACTTAGACACAGTGTCATTGCAGATGTGACCCGTTCAGATGAAGTCGCACTGGACTAGGGTGGGTCCTGATCCCTTGAGACCGGGTGTCCTTAGGAGAAGGGGAAACGTGGACACGCACACTAGGAGGACACACTGTGACGTCGGGAGCGACACAGCCACAAGCCTCGTCAGGGGGAGAGGCCTGGGACTGCCCCTCCTGGCGCTTGCCGCGGAGCCTGGCCCTGCCCACCCAGTGATCCCAGACTCCCGGCCTCCTGCACCATCTCCCGGCCTCCTGCACCATGTGACCACAGACAGACGCCCGCTGCGTGAGCCCCTGGGTCTGCAGGAACTTCATCCAGCAGCCCCAGGAAATGAAGACAGTGGTGAAGATGGGGGGTGGGGGGGTGAACACATCCTTGAGCCCCGAACTCCGATTCCCAGCATCTGATGTCCCACCTGGCTCCCCGCGTCTAGCCCTGGGCTTGAGCCACACGTGCTCTTCGTTTTCCTTCAAAAGCCCAGCCAGCTCGCAGAGACCGGGTTCTTCCTTGATCTGGTGGCCGGCGTCCCTCCAGGGACTGCCCAGCGTGAGCTGCCTAGAGTCACGGAGGAGCGGACCCATCAGTCCCAAAGACACACCTGCCCGCTTGTCCGCTCTTCACCTCGACAGGGTGTGGCCCCAACCAGCCCAAGCCGCTAAGAAGTAACCCAAATCACCTCGTGTCAGACCTCCGAGGGGCCACTAAGAGCAAAGACTCCAGTCCCAGCCACTTTTCCTTCCTTCTAACTCCCATCCCTGCTGATCCCTTAACCCCGAAGGCAGCCACAGACCCCAGGGGTGTCCCGAACGGAACCCAGGCTGTGTGTGCTTGAATCCACTCTAGTCCACCCTTGGTAATGAAAGGTCACCTTTCAAATGTGGGGACCCGAGGCCAGGGCGAGGGGATGTGTAAGGAGATCAGGAGCTCTTTCAGAAATCATTCTAGGACCATGGCCCGGGCCCCCAACCATGTACTTTTCCAACAACCCTGCCAGGACCCGGCACACCCCTCCTCCTCCTGCTTGGACCAGCGGGTCATGTGCCCTGCCTCTCACTTGAACCTTCACAGCGGTGCTTGGATGGTTCCTCCTGTACCTGTTTCCTTTGGCAGCACAGTGGCAAGCTGACGCCTGAGCGCTGTGAGAGCCTCCGGTCCAGCCTTCCTGCCTCCGTGTTTGTCCTTCTCTGCAGACGCAGCCCCAGCCCACACACTCGGTCTCCAAGTCTTGCTCTTTGTCCCCCGGGGAGGCCGAGACACCAGCAGACGAGGACAACATAATCATAGCTTCGGCGTCCTTCGGAAAGCCTGGCCAGGCGCCCCACCCTGGTGACAAACTGTTGGCCAACCCGGGCTGGTGGAGCCCGCTGCTGTCTGTCGCCACGGGCCACCGAGCCTACCTGCGGGGTCAGCCCCCGGCTCTGCCCTCGTAAGCCGTGGGAGCTGGGACAAAGTGGCTCAACCTGTCTCTGGCTAGATGTTTGTCTGCGAAATGGGCAAAATAACTGTGGGTAAAGCACTATATATTTTTTTTTCTTTTTTTTAAGTAGGCTCCACATACAATATGGGGCTGGAAACTATGTCCCTAAGATCAGAGTCTCATACTCTTTTTGTTTTGTATTGTTTTTTAGATTTTATTTGCTTATTTGACAGAGTGAGAGATCACAAGCAGGCAGAGCAGCAGATGGAGGGAGAAGCAGGCTCCCCGCCGAGCAGAGAGCCCGATGCAGGACTCGATCCCAGGACCCTAAGATCGTGACCTGAGCCGAAGGCAAAGCTTTAACCCACTGAGCCACCCAGGTGCCCCAGAACATCCAACTCTTAATCTCAGGGTCCTGAGTTCAAGCCCCACATTGGGTATGGAGACTACTTAAAATAAAAAGTTAAAAATATATTCCTGTGAAGTCTGTGTAAATAAATGGCAGAATGAGCAACTGAACGATGGATACATCATGCTGGGAGAGAGAGTCCTGGCCAGCTGATTTCTCAGTCCAGTTATGCTCATGGAAAATATTCGCACACAGACACGACCAAATTCCTGGGTAGGTCCCCGCCGTGCAACCGTAGAGATGCAGAGAGGCAGGGCGGGGACGCCCTCTGAGAACAAAGCCAGTCGTGCTAGTTGTTCACTTTGTTTCTTGTTTTAACGTTTTATTTATTTATTGTAGAGAGACGGAAAGAAAGACAGAGCGCACCTATGCACGGGCTGGGTGGGGAGGACGCGGCGGGGAGATGGGGGCAGTCAGAGAGGGAGAGAGAGAATCCCAAGCAGGTTCCCCACTGAGCAAGGAGCCCAACACGGGGCTCGATCTCACAACCCTGCGATCATGACCTGAGCCGAAATCAAGAGTCAGATGCTGGACCGAAGGAGACCCCCTGGGGCCCTCGTTCCAGTTGTTTTCGTTGCCACAGACAGACATGGGATATTTGGGAACAAAGCCAAGCTTGAGGAGAGGAGAGGGCCTGTCTTGATGTCTCTCATCACCGAAGACCGTGTCTGTCATGGGTTTGAACACACACTTGCCCAATTCCCGGCAGGGGAAGCTGCCGTGTCCACACTTCATTCAGGGTTAAGGGTCTTCAAATCACAACAGGACACTTCTTCCTTGGGGATCTCCCAATCCGGTCTGGCCCGTGTCTTGATCTAGTTATCACAAAATGTTTGTTCAGGACGAACGAGCTATCTTAAGATACCATTTCACTTGGGCAAAAATTGCAGAAAATTATGTGTTTGTCCAACCATGGACCGTCTCTGGAAGACGCGAGCGTGTCTCTTCAGAGTGGGGAGCTGGGAGACCAGAGGACGGGGACGCATGCTTTTCACATACGCCGTTTTGCACCTTTGGGGTTTGAGCCATGGGCAAGTATTATTACCTGTGGGACAGAATACCTTAAACTCATTCAGAACAGCCATCGTGTGACTCCAGCTTCACGACGTGGCACTCGCAGGCTCTTTGTGCAGAGGCACAGGAGGTTCTGTGCACGTGCGGAGAAGAGTCAAAAGCAAACTCTCGCCGCCTCGCATCCAGAACGTCCCACAGGCCCTTCTGAGAGTTATCACTCCATCCCCACAGGATCGCACCATACGAGTCCAGGTCTCCAGAGAAACAGCACCAACAGGATATGCAGAGGTACACGGACAGAGACGTATTGTCAGAGACTGGCTCACACAGTTCCCGAGACTGAGATATCCCACCATCTGCCACGTGCAAGCTGAGGCCCGAGGCCAAGTCCAGAGCAGAAGATGGCGGCCCCAGCCCAAGCAGAGAGGGCAAACTCACCCTCCCTCTGCTGGTGTGCTCCATCCAGCCCCCCAAGGATGGCACGGTGCCAGCCTGCATCGCTGGGGACGAGGGCGACCCTTTTCCCTTAGCCCCTCCCATCAAAGGCTAATCTCTCTGGAAATACCTTCAAAGACGCCCAGAAATTACATTTTTCCAGCTCTCTGTACGCCCCTCAGCCCCGTCAGGCTGATGTAAAATCAACCATCACATCCATGAATTTCCCACAATCATCCTGTAAGGCAGGTTTCAGGATCCCTGCCTCACCAGCGACAGGCCTGAAACCCGGAGAAGTTACGCACACACACTGCCCAGCGTGGAGGCGCCTGGATCTGAGACCTACCCGGGAGGTAACAAAACGCAACAGAGCAAACCACCTACCTGATCGGCTTTATTCAGTGCTTTGTGAGTTGGGGAGCAGCCCTGCAGCAGGTAGAGAGGACTCTGGGGACCTGTACAGAACAAAGGATTGATTTTGTAGGTGAAAACGGGACAGACAAGGAGGTTATTAGCAAAAGAAAAGAAAGGATTGTTTTAAGCAGGGTCACCTCCCTTTGAGGGTGGGGCGAGGGGAGGGTCTATCAAGGATGACCTTACTGGGCCTGGGAGGGGCTGCAACTAGGGTTAGGGTAGGTGTGAAATCTTGGCGGGGTGTCATCACAGTGAGTGGAAGTGACTCCATTTTCGCTCTGTTGTTTCTTTTCTTTTCTTTTCTTTTTTAATAAGATTTTATTTAGGGGCGCCTGGGTGGCTCAGTGGGTTAAGCCTCTGCCTTCGGCTCAGGTCATGATCTCAGGGTCCTGGGATCGAGCCCCGCATCGGGCTCTCTGCTCAACAGGGAGCCTGCTTCCCTCTCTCTCTCTCTCTCTCTCTCTGCCTGCCTCTCTGCCTACTTGTGATCTCTGTCAAATAAATAAATAAAATCTTTAAAAAAAAATAAAATAAAATAAATAATCTTATATTTTATAAAAAATAAAATCTTTTTTAAAAAATTTTATTTATTTGAGAGAGAAAGAACATGAAAGGGGGGCGGGGAGCAGAGGAAGAAGCAGACTCCCCAACGTGGGGTTTGATCCCTGGACCCCGAGATCACAACCTGAGCCAAAGTCAGACTCTTAATTCAATGAGCCATCCAGGTGCCCCCTTTTTTTTAAAGAAGAAAGAAAGAAAGAAAGAAAGAAAGAAAGAAAGAAAGAAAGAAAATCCCTTTTATTCCCATTACCCATACGCTACATCCTTCTCAAGAAGTAATAGCTGATGGCAAAATCTTCCAGACTTATTTCAACCCATTTATCTCTATTAAGTGTAATGTAATATAATACGCATTTTTAAAAAATATTTTATTTATTTATATTTATTTTAGAGAGAGAGCATGGGTGGGGGGGGTGGGGCAGAGGGCAAGAGAGAACATTAAGCAGGCTCCAAACCCAGCCTGACCAGGGCTCGATCTCTCCACCCTTGAGATCATGACCTGAGCCAAAATCAAGAGTCAAACGCTCAACAAACTGAGCCACCCAGGCGCCCCACATTTTTTTTTCACAATGCCTGTAGGGGAGGAAAAAAGTCTTTTCCTCCACCCATTGTAGGTTGTGCATCTGGGGCCCTGGGAATGAGACTGGCAAAGACAGATGAAGGCAAGAAAATCAAACAAGTTTGCTAACACGCGTATCGAGTGTGGATGTATGGAAGAGCAACCAGTGTAGTGGTTGGAATTTGGGCTTAAATACACCATCTTATCATAACCATAAGAACCACCTAGGTTAAAACTAAGGGGAAAGGGATTTGGGCTGCAATGTGGGGGACCGGGTGTGGGCAGAGGGGGCGAATGGCAGCGGGGTGGTGAAGAATGGTAATTGAGGTTCAAGCTCTGAGGTTTTTGAGCAGATCAGGGTCCCAGCCTCCCACTGATTTGCCCCAGAGCCCTCCACTTCCTGTGTGAGAGCAGGAGACTCCTTACAAATGGAAATTACCTTTATAAATGTAAATTTCCTGTACAAGAAACCCCCTTGTGACCTGTTTTTAGAGCTTTCCCTGAATCCGCTGGTTTTCAATGGCAATTTTGAACTAATCTGACTCAAAATAACCCAAAGGCCAAAGAGGCCTATTTGGGGGTGGCTTGTGCTGGGGCCCCAACCCTGCTGGGCCGCCCCCACCTCCAGCATCCTGAGAACTGCTCCCAGGACTGTGCTCCAAGGACCCTGGGCCTACAGAAGCCGACCCAAGGTGTTGATCTCACGATCCTCAATGTACAGTGTCCCGAATTCTGTAGGGTGTTCCATGGCTGAGGGACGGCTGTTGGGGCCACTACAGCCCGCTCTGGGCTGGAGTCCCCCAAAGCACAGGGTGCCTTAGGGGTCCAGGAAAAAGGCAATCCCATCAGATGTTAATGTTTGTTTCCTTCCCAGCCACAAAACCTCTCCAAAAACAGCCAGTCCTTCCTGCAAGCAGAAACAGTGGCACCGCGCTTGGAGAAAGAGCTGTGTGTGTGTGTGTGTGTGTGTGTGTGTGCGCGCGTGTGTGTTAAAAACATTCATTTTTGGAAAGAAAATCAAAGGCAAAGTGAATGTCATACTTCCCAAGGCTTATGGAACAGATTCGGCAAGTATTAGCCTTCACAAACTTTGATCTGGTTTTATCAGTTCTAGGAATTTGTCTTAAGGGGGGCGCCTGGGCGTCTAGGTTGGTTAAGCCACTGCCTTCAGCTCAGGTCATGATCCCAGTGTCCGGGGATCAAGCCCCACATCGGGCTCTCTGCTCCACGGGAAGCCTGCGTCTCCCTCTCCCACCACTCTGCTTGTGTTCCCTCTCTTGCTGTGTCTGTCAAAAAAATAAATAAAGGGGCGCGTGGATGGCTCAGTGGGTTAAAGCCTCTGCCTTGGCTCGGGTCATGATCCCAGGGTCCTGGAATCGAGCCCCGCATCGGGCTCTCTGCTCAGCGGGGAGCCTGCTTCCTCCTCTCTCTCTGCCCGCCTCTCTGCCTCCTTGTGATCTCTGTCTGTCAAATAATAAATAAATAAATACATAAAATCTTTTTTAAAAAATAGTAAAATATAAAAGAACCATAAAAAAAGAAACATGCATTCATTAAAACAGGTTTTAAAAATATTTAGTTAAGCGGCACGTGGGAATGAAATAACAAGATGAAGGCGGGGGGGGCATAATTCTGTACAGCCTTTTTCAAGAGCCATTTGGTGATTTGCCGGCAAATGTGGAGCCCCCTAACCTAGGTTTCCTTTCTTGGCATTATCTTACCAAATGGCTGGAATGATCGCCCCTGCAGCAGCCCAGGGCTGTTACACCCAAGACAAAATCCCACTTCACAGTTACCTACAAGGCCCTCCACGACTTGAACAGCCGCCACCTGCAGCCACCCTGGTCTTGCTGTTCTCAGAACCGGCCAAGCCCCTTCCACCCTCAGGCCTCTGCCTTTGCAGCTCTCTTCGCCAGCGACACTGGCATGCTCCGGAGGGTGGCCCCTTTCCTTACACCATCCGGGGGTCTCTGTGCAAATGTCCTCCCCTCACTCTGGGCTGCCTGCTCAAAACTCCTCCCCACCGGGGTGCCAGGACACAGCATGCTTCTGGAAAAAAGAAAGAAGTTGATGTACGTTTTGCATCATTTACCGGAATAAGATCCAAGTGGACCCAAGTTTTATTTATTTATTTTTAAAGAACTTATGTATTTATTTGTCAGAGAGAGAGAGCACACACATGAGCAGGGGAGCGGAAGGCAGAGGGAGAAGCAGACTCCCAGCTGAGCAGGGAGCCCGTTGCAGGACTTGATCCCAGGACCCTGGGATCATGACCTGAGCCAAAGGCAGACGCCCAACCAGCTGAGCCCCCCAAGTGCTCCAAACCAAGTTTCAAATGCAAAATCTGGAAGCGTACAAGTGCCAGAAGAGAGTGTAGGAAAATTTCTTCGTATAATCCTAGCGTGGGGACAATTTTCTCCATGAGTCGATATGCAGAAGCCATAAAAGAAGTAGATTTAGGGGCACCTGGGTGGCTCCGTCGTTAAGCGTCTGCCCTCCACCCAGGTCTTGATTACAGGCTCCTGGGATCCAGCCCCGCATCAGGCTCCCTGCTTGGTAGGGAGCCTGCTTCTCCCTCTCCCGCTCCCCTGGCTTCTGTTCCCTCTCTCGCTGTGCCTCTGTCAAATAAAAAAATAAAATCTTTAATAAAAAATAAGAGAAAGAAAGCAAAATCAGCAGAGTAGATTTGAAGATCTAATTGGCTTTGTTAAATGATTCCCGAATTAGGCAGCATCCCACCAAGCAAATAGAAAGGAGTTCTGGGAAGCTGTACCAATGGAAGGCTTTTGCAGGCAGAAGGGGGCAGAAAAAAAGAAGTTTCTAGCAAGAGTGGATTGCCTCGGGCAAGGTTACCTTCCTTTGGGAGAAGGCAGGGGCCTATCAAGCAGATGACCTCTCTAGTATTGATCAGGAAAGTCTAGATGGGTTTGTTCAAAATTCCCCTTCTGGGAGGGGCTGAAACTGGCGTTAGGAGTTAAGTCTTAGTTGGCTGATGTGGAGCTTAGCATGGGTGATTCCATTTTGGGAACTGTCATGTCTTTTTTTTTTTTTTTTAATGTATTTATTCACTTTAGAGAGAGAGAGAGTGGGAGCAGGAAGGGTCAGAGGGAGAAAGAGAGGGAAACTCCTTGCTGAGCTTGGAGCCCCACGCAGGGCTCGATCTCACGACCCTGAGATCATGACCTGAGCCAAAACCACAAGTCGGACACTCAACGGGCTGTGCTACCCAGAGGTCCCATGGGGCCTTGTCATGCCTTTTTAAACAATGGTTATAATCAAAATTATAGGTCATAACAAGTGTTTGTGAGGATGTGGAGAAAGGGGAACCCTCATGCATCACTGTTGGGAATGTAGAATGGGGCTTAGCCAAAAAGAGGAAAGAAGCTCAGTGTTTCTCAATAGACGAATGCATGAACAAAACGTGGTCTATTCATACAACAGGACATTGTCATATAAAAGGTATTAAGAACTGACATGTTACGGCATGGATGAACTTCTAAAACATGTTAAGTGGAAGAAGGTGGACATACAAGGCCACAAAGTATCAGATCCCATTTGTACGAAATGTCCTGGGCTGGCAAATCCATGCAGACCAAAAGGAATTTTGTGGTTGCTTAAGTCTGGGAATGTTGGAGGGAAGTGACAAGTGACGTTTGGGGTAATGAAACGTTTCTGAAATTGATTGTGGTGATTGTTGCACAATTCTGTAAATATACTAAAAACCATTGAAATATACACTTTCTTTTTTTTTTTCAATGTATACGTTAGCTGGCTGAATTCTATCGTACAGAATTTTATTGATAATGCTCATTATAAAAAGACATGCTGGTTAAAAAGTTATTTTTTTCAGCTCAACCTATGAAAAGGTCAACAACCTAGCAGAAAAAATAGGCAAAACATAAGAGCAGTACACGGAAAGGAAATAAAAATACTCCCCCAAGTTCGTGAAAAGATCCTCAGCCTTACTCATGATGAGTGAATGAAAAAAATGCAAATTAAAACTGCTTGAAGACACCATTTTCACTTCTCACACTGGGGAACATGCAACATTTTGACATCCAACATTTGGGGAGACCTGGAGAAACACTGCTCTCATCCATCTGAGGGGAAGGCAAACCAGGAGAACTCCAAGGAGGGTACGAGGGCTAATTTTATTTGTCAACTTTACTAGGCCAAGGAGGGGCCCAGGTATTTTGTCAAACATGATTCTGGGTGTGTCTGTGCGGCTGCTTCTAGATTAACATTTGAGTCAGTGGATTAAGCAAAGCAGATTGCCCTCCCTAATGAGGGTGGGCCTCACCCAATCAGTTAAAGCTTGAAAGGATGACTTTCCCCTGAATAAGAGGGAACTCCTAACTGCCTAAGAGAGAACTAGCTGCCTTGGAACTGGGACATTGATTTTTTTTTTTTTTTCCCCTCTGTCTTCAAACACTCTTCCTAGGTTTTGAGCCTGGGGGCCTTCCCACTCTGGAAGTACACCCCCAGCTCTCCCGGGTTTCCATCTGGGCCTTCCTGCACAGTTTAGTACTTGTCAGGCTCCCTAACTGAATGAGCAGATCCCTCACAATAAATCTCTATATCATTTTAAGGCATGTGTATAATATCCTGTTGGTTCGGTGTCTCCAAAGAACCCTAAGTCATACAGAAGGCAATTCAGTGACATACATCAACAGTCAGCACACATGACCTTGACCCGGCTGTCACAGTTCTGAGGATCCAACCAAAAGTTAAACTTGCCAGTGGAAGGACTGATCTTTGTGCAGCTGTTCATTGCAGCAAGGTTTATAAAGCAAACTGTAGGAAACACTAAATGCTACAGGGCACAGATAAATCATGGTAAAGTATACGATGGAACACTGTGTACCTTCAAACAATAAATAAACTTAAAGGAAGCTCTCTATGCAATTACAGGAAAATAACCCAAGACATTTTTTAAAAGGCAGAGGGGACATCTGGGTGGCTCAGTCATTAAGTGTCTGTCTTTGGCTTGGGTCATGATCCCGGAGTACTGGGGTCGAGCCCCCGCATCCTGCGATCGAGCCCAGCATTGGGCTCCTGCTCAGCGGGGTGCCTTCTTCTTCCTCTCTCTCTGCCTGCAGCTCTCCCTGCTTGTGCTCTCTCTCTCTGTGTCAAATAAAATCTTTTAAGGAAAGAAGGGAAATACACACACTTTCTCATTTTTTTGTTATTGTTCATGATTTTTAAAAGTTTTTAGTTAAATCCCAAGTAGTTAACCTACAGTGTAATAATAGTTTCAGGTGTACAATATAGCGGTTCAACACATGCATACATCACCTGGTACTCATCACATGGGCGCTCCTTAATCCCCATCACCTGTTTCCCCCAACTGCCCCCCCCCACCTCCTCTCTGGTAACCATCCGTGTGTTCTTGAAAGCTCAGAGTCTGTTTCTTGGTTTGCCTTATTATACTCTCTAGCTCCCTCCATGCTGTGGCAAATGGCAAGATTTCATTCCTTTTGATGGCTGAGTTATATTCCATTGTGTGTGTGTGTGTGTGTGTGTGTGTGTGTGCGCGTGCGTGTGTGTGTGTGCGTGTGCGTACCACATCTTCTTTATCCATTCATCAGTCCATGGACACTTGGGCGGCTGCCATAATTTGGCTGTTGTTGATAATGCTGCTATCAACATGGGGTACATGTACCCCTTCGAATCTGTATTTTTGTGTCCTTTGGGTAAATACCCAGCACTGCGATTGCTAGATCATAGGGCGGCTCTGTTTTTAACTTTTTGAGGAACCTCCATACTGTTCTCCAGAGTGGTTGTACCAGCTTGCATTCCCACCAACGGTGCAAGAAGGTTCCCCTTCCTCCTTATCCTCACCAACACCTGTTGTTTCTTTTTCTTTTCCCCCACACCTGTTGTTTCTTATGTTGTTGATTTGAGCCGTTCTGACAGGTGTGAGGTGATAGCTCATTGCAGTTTTGATTTGCGTTACCCTGGTGATAAGTAACATACGTACACGTTTTTGCTTGTTTTTTTCTCCCATTATATTGTTATAAGGAAATACTGGAAGGATAATACGAGAGCCACAAGAGTGGTTACCTGTGTGTTAGATGGCGCAGGGGTGTGGCTTTTCTCTAGATATTTTTAAAAATATTGATTTGATATTCAAACCATATTAGTGATTCGAGCATATTCCTTGTTCAAAAAAAATAAAATATCCCGTCTTCACCCACATGCAGTGTACCTGTTCACTGCGCTTCTGGAGAGTGAAGCTGGGAAGGGTGCGTCACACAGCGGTGCTTACGAAGCACGTCTGAGGTGACTGATGGAACAGAGTGAGACTGGAAACAAAATGAACACAAGGAACAACAGAGAAGGCTTGAAATAAATAAAGGTGCGCTCAGACTGTGGCATATTGTTAAGCTAGGAGGTAGGTCCAGACCAGCTGATTTCCAAAATATACTGTTAAGGAGGAGAGTGGGAAGCAAGTTCCGGAACTATATACACAACCAAGTCTGATCTCCCTAAAATAAAACCACGTATTTCTAGATACATATATGAGGTGTGATGTAAGAAGTGGAAAAGGGCTGGAAGAAGATACAGCCCACTCAATTTTGGTTACTTCCACAGAGGGGAGTGGGATGGGGGTGGGAAGGGAGGTGACAAGGGGGCTTCGGGACAGCTGTCATTTGTCCCCAAGAGAATCCATCTATTGGGGAGAATGAAAAACGTCAAATCAAGAAAAACAGAATAGAAGCACTTCTATGCCTTACAACTTGCATTTTGTAGACAAGGGGGGAAGGACAGGACAAAGATCTCAGAACGCAAGGCAGGAGGGTGCCTGGGGGGCTTGGTGTGTTAAGAAACTTAAGCAACTGGGCTCTTGGTTTTCTCTCGGTTCATGGTTCTCAGGGTCCTGGGGTCCAGCCCTGCCTCCCCTCTGGGCTCCCTGGGAGTCAGCCCCGAGTTTCTCTCTCCCTCTGCCGCTCCAACTGGTGTGCGCGCGCTCTCTCTTAAATAAATAATAAATCTTAAAAACAAAACAAAATACACACAGAGAAAGGAAATGCCTCCCGGTGTTACGTAGCGAGATTCCAAGCAAAGTCGCAAAGCTTTTTATTTGACCGTTCAGTGTTTCCTGTGCTTCCACGGATGAACGCGCAGTAACTGTGTTACTGGAAAGCGTAATGGAGACGCACCTGAGCCACCTGGCGGGCCCGGCGGCGGGCCGGGTCCGCTGCGCTGCCAGCGGCTCTGCGCGCGGGGTCCCCGCGCTCCGGTCCCCGCCAGACTCCGCCGGCGCTGCAGGCCTGGGCAGCCCCCTTCCCTCGCCCCCAGCCCGAGCCGCCTCTCCCGCCCACTCCACCCCCATCGGGGCGCAAAGGAGCTGCCCGGCTGGGCTCTGGGACGCAAATGGGGCTGTGGGTGGGCCCCGAGGGGAGCCTCGAGCGAGGGCGGGCGCCCCTCCCCGGCCTCCGGGACCCTTCCCCTCCCCCCACCCCGGGCCACGCGGGGTGTCAGGGACTTTGACCGCGCCCTCGGCCCCCGCCGCTCCCAGGGCACCCTCCGGGGCCCACCGCGTCAGTAGGTCCCCCCAGCTTCCTGCGCGAAAAGCACAAATTCCGGGGAACAGCGCGACTGGGCGTTTGTAACTGAAACTACGTCCTGCAACTGCCGGCGACCTCCGGTCTGCTGCCCCCGCCCCGTCTTCTCCGAGCGGGTCATTTCCGCGTCCCCACCCCATCCCACCCCGAATTTCCCGGCTCCTGTCTCCTCCCGTGTCCTCCCATCCAAAGCGAGTGATCTCAAGGAAATAGTGTATCTGGCGGCCAGTTAGCGTCCAGCCAATTTCCCTCTTTTCCATTCCACAAAGGCTCCGGCGAGCTGCGGGGGGACCCGGGCTGCGGTTTGGGATCTGCAGTGGGGCCGAGAGGCGCCTCCGGTCTTAGGGAAGGCGGACTGTCCCGCAGCCAGGCCCTGCTGGAAGACGCAGAAGGAGGGATTATCCGTCTCTTTGGGAGAAATCTGAAGCAGGGAAATCTTGGAGCAGGTGGTTTCGGAGCTGGACTTTGAAGGCTAAGTGGAAATTTTCCAGGCAGGAAAGAAGACCACCAGTTGTATTTCAGGGTCAAGGCCAGAGTGGTAGGGGGGCACCTGCAGCCTCCAGGCATGGGGAGCTGATGTGTGGGTGCTGTGGGCATCCACCAAAATGAAGTCTGGACACACAATGGACTGTTAATCCAGCCACAAAAAGGAGAAGAGTCCTGAGACCTGGTACAACATGGCTGAGGGGTGAAAACATGGGAGTCAGACACAAAAGGCCACATAGGGCTCGGTGCCATGCACACGGAACATCCAGGACAAACCTGTAAAGACAGGAAGTAAAGTGGTGCTTGCCAGGGGCTGCGGGTCTGGGAGGAGCACTGCTATTGGGAAGGGGGTTTCCTTAAGGAGGAATCTGTGGGGAATGTTCTGGAAACGCATTGTGGTGATGGGTGCATGATCTTGTGTATATATTAAAAACCACTGAACCGTACACTTTATTTTTTTAAAGATTTACCTATTTATTTGACAGACAGGGATCACAAGTAGGCAGAAAGGCAGGCAGAGAGAGAGGGGGAAGCAGGTTCCCTGCTGAGCAGAGAGCCCGATGCGGGGCTCGATCCCAGGACCCTGAGATCATGACCTGAGCCGAAGGCAGAGGCTTTAGCCCGCTGAGCCACCCAGGCACCCCGAGAAAGAGAATCTTAAGCAGACTCTGTGCTGAGCACAGAACCTGACACGGGGCTCAATCTCACAAATTTGAGGTCATGACCTGAACCCAAATCAAGAGTCAGATGCTTAACCATCTGAGTCACCCAGGCAACCTATATCTTAGATTTTTAAAAAAGGAGGAGGGCTGTGAGCAGAGCCCCATTTTGCAGTAAAGGAACGGGAACATGCTTGGGGCCCCACAGGTGGGCAGGGCCACAGCCGAACCAGAACTCAGACGCCCTCTGAGCATTTTCTCTGGAGAGTCTGGACTAGGTCTGATTTACCTCATCTCCTTCCCTAACATCTAGCCCATGGCTAGATGGCACAAAAACAAGAGGTGAGTGGGGAAGGCATCCTGGGCAGCAGGAACAGTGGGAACAGATGCCCAGAGGCAGGGAGTGGGGTGAAGTCTTGAGGAAAGGAGCACAGAAGTCAGTGAGGCTTGTAAGCCCAGGCTGGGTGGCTCTTCAAATGCATGTTTAGGAAGACCTTCAGGGCAGGCCCAGGTTCATGGGTGTGTCACCCACGCAGTCACAAGAGCCAATAACCTCTAGAAGGACCCTGTGGTTGGTTTAATGCTCAGTTGTCACCATCTTGAAATGTGTAATAATTTTCGAACAAGAGTCTCTGCGTTTTCATTTTGCCTCGGACCCGACAAACTATGCAGCTGGCTCTGCCCAAGGCAAAATCAGGTATTGCGTCAAAGGTATTGTGACTCAGAAGGTGATCTTAGTCACACTGGGAAGAAGAACAGGTAGGAGTGAAGTTTAGGGCGTCCTGAAGAAGGCTTTGTGATGGGTTGAGGGCCTACAAAGGAAGGGCCCGATGGGAGGGGCAAGAGGAAGCTAATACTCCAGGGCCACTCACCCACCCATCCATCCACCCACCCATCCATCCACCTAACCACTCATCTATTTACTCATCCATCCATCCATCCATCCACCCACCCACCCACCCATCCATCCATCCATCTCTCCATCCATCCATCCATCCATCCATCCATCCATCCATCCACTCACCTGTCCATCTATCTACCCATCCACTCATCCATCCATCCATCCATCCATCCATCCATCCATCCATCCACCCAGCCATCCACTCACCCGTCAAGTAATCTTTCAGCTAACATTTCTGAGACACTATGATGGGGGAGGTGAGGTTACAAGGGTTTCCACCCTTAGGAACTCATGGTCTCTTGAAAATACAAGCTAGCCTCGCCTACCTCGTGTTAGGCCATGCACCCTTAGTTCCACTCCCCATTTTGTTTTTCCTCCTTTGCCCTTTCTTTTCACATGAAAGAGTATTTGCTGCTTGCCTGCCTCTCCTACCAGAATGTGGGCTTCTGAGGACAGGACTTTGTCTGAGGCTCTAGCACTGTTGGGTTCCAGTACCGGGAACCATCCTGGCACTTCGGAGGTGCTCTGAACACATTTGTCCAATTAATGAATAAGTGAACAAATGAATGAATATGGGTGGGACTAGGGCTGGATTCAGATTTTTTTTAATATTTTATTTATTTATTTGACAGAGAGAGAGATCACAAGTAGGCAGAGAGGCAGGCAGAAAGCAGGCTCCCCGCTGAGCAGAGAGCCCGATGTGGGGCTCGATCCCAGGACCCTGAGGTCATGACCTGAGCTGAAGGCAGAGGCTTTAACCCACTGAGCCACCCAGGCACCCCTGGATTCAGATTATTTTTAAGGGAAAGAGAACACATGCCCAAATTGGGGAGGGAGAGTGAGAGGCAGAGGGAGAGGGAAAGAGAGAATCTTAAGCAGACTCCGAGCCCAGCACAGAGCCTGATGCAGGGCTTGATTCCAGGACACTGAGATCATCACTGGAGCCAAAACCAAGAGTTGGCCGCTTCACTGACTGACCCATCCAGACACCCCTAGATTCAGATCTTTTGAGAGCCCTATTTGCTAAAGGAATTAGAATGACTTCCTCATATGTAATTAAAAAATACATACTGGACTAAAATAAGTATAAGAAAATCCATCAAAGTTCTAATTTTCCCTTGATGACTATCTGCTACTTTCTGTGACATAGAAAATATAACACACACACACACACACACACACACACACACACACACACACACTTTTCTCTGTGGCCCTGCCCTACTGGCACTTGAAGCCAGCCTTCTCCTCCTGGTGGGCCACTCAGCCCCAGGAAGCAAGTGAGTCCATCATTGTCGCTGGGGAGGGCCCCGCTGGTGAGGATTTGGGAGGATCAGAATGGGGGTGCTCACGTGGCCGCATGGGAGCTGCCAGGGGAGCAAGGCTGGTCACCGAGGCAGGACCAAAGCAAGAAGCTTGGAGCCACATCTGGTTTGGGAAGGGCAGATGGAATTGAGCCAGGGAAGGCGTCTGAGAACAGGTCCCAGGGGAGAAGGAGAACCTGGGGCCAGGGTGACTCACAGGTTACAAGAGGAGAAGGCCCCCGGGAGGGGAAGATGAGGCAACTATGAAATGCAGCACAGGGTTCCAACAGGATGGGATCTAAGGAAAGAGGCAAATGTGGCTTGCCAAGCGGCCTCTGCTGGCCCAGGAGGCTCGTGGGTCACTGGGGTCACTGGTGAGCTTCGGGAGAACTCGTGCAGGAGGAGGAGGAGGGGGTTCTAGAGGAGATGGAGCAGGGCAGGAGGGTCCTCGGAGGATCTCACATTCTGCGGCCACGCTCTTGTTGGCTTGTTGCCTGGCATACAGCAGGTGCTCAATAGATGCTTGAAAGTTCTCCCACCCCCTAGAGAAGTCCCCACTGATGAGTTATTGGACCCTCCTTTTCTAAACAAGGAGGGCCTGCTAGGGACAAGAAGGGACTCGCCCGGGGCAGAAGTCAGGGCAGTACTTGGAGCCTAGCTTGGTCTGTGGAGCACGGGACGCAGAAATGCGTGCTCTGACCTAAGCCCAGAATCTTGACGTTATTTCCTGCTTGGGATGAGAACCGAAGAAAGGCGGCACCAGGCTGGGTAGAACCCGTGCTTTTCCTCAGGTCCTGAAAGTTCCAGTCACCCTAGGGCTTTTTTAGGGAAAAAGAAAATACAGAATGCATTGGAATCGGGAGGATAACAGCACGTGTAAGTGGAAAGGCGCCGTACAAAGTGTGGGTCTTGTACACATGGTGCCGCGATTTACCAGGTGGCCTCTGCTGGTCTGGGGAGGCTCATGGATGTGGGTGCCCCCAACTCTTCCCCAGGAAGGTCTCCCCTAGGGTTGCACTTCTACAGAAGGATGCTATGGGAAAAAGAGCGCCCCCACCCCACCCCCCAGCAGCTGTCTCAATGTCTTGCCCTCAGAGAGCTCATCAACATCTTTGTCATACCCTCTAAGACATCAGTAAAGCTAAGTAAGTGTTTCCCCTCAGCTCTAAGAGCCACTCCAGCAAATTCTTTGGAACCTCCATAGTGGGTTGGTCAGAACACAGGTGACCTGTCCCCTGTCATTTGAAGGGGTGGGGATAGGGGCGCATCTTGTGGGACCAAGCCTTAACCAGAAGGATCTGATGCTCTCTGGGCAGTGGCGGTTTCGTGACTGGAAGTGTCAGAAGCAAAGAGCTCTGCTGGGTAGTAAAGGAGATGCTCGGGGAAGGTACACGCTGTAGGGAGAATTGCACTTCCCCTACAGAGGAAGGCGGACACAAATCCGAGTTTTTCCTAAATAGGTCCCAAACTGCTTAACATCCTTTAGGGCAATGAAATCATAATTTGGGGGAATACTTTTTTTTTCCCTACCGACAGAAATTCTTTGCATTTCTGTTGGACAAAAGTCCACTGGTTAACATATAACTTCTTAGAGTCCAGGGCCCAGTCAAGATACGCTACCCCAGTTACATAATGAGCCCATGAAGGAACCGTCAAGTATCCTTTTGCTTTATTTCTGAGTTTCAGATGATTTTTTATCACCCGTCTGAGCCGGGCATTTATCAATGGGCTTGGGAAGGTCGAAGACTGAAATTATTTCCCACTGCTTGCGTGCGTGCATTTTTCTGGGGAAAGGTTTGCAGCTGTGAGCAGATGTTCATTAGGAACCCTCCCCACAGAGCATAAAAGCCATTGACGCAAGATGCTGGGGAAGGGAATTTGCTTCTTGACACCAAAGTCTTCAGCCAGTGCTCCCAATCGGATGCTCAGACAGCTGTTAACAGGTGCTGTGGGATGCTCACCGCTTTGGCACCCTTGAGATCCCGGTGTCCAGGCTGGCCCGGCTCCAGCTGGGGGCTCGAAGAGCCGCTGACTCCCAGGAGTGCCCTCTGAGCTGTCACCTGCTGTGTGCCCAGCATGCTTCTGGTCACACCTAGAAGCTCAGATCCCAGTCCCACCAGCGCATACTCTCCAGGCAGGCTGGGCTAGCGGGGACCTCGGAGATGACTGGAAGCTAAGTCACAGTGGTGGCCCTATTCTGACCTTTATAAAATGGCTTCAGGAGGTTCCATTTATTTGAAGAGGTTTCATTTATTTGAACCTTAAAGAGGTTTCATTTATTTGAAATGAAACTGTGTGGTTCAAAAGGCCCAATTTTTTTTTTTTTTTTTTTTCCCATGTTTGCTTTGGCAATGCGTCAGGTGTTGGCAATCTGGACTTTGCAATAAACATCTGTGGAAAGCATGGCCGGACCTCAGGTTGACGGCGAGCTCTGGCTGGCGATCGTATCTGCATTTCTGATTAATAAACCAGGAAATGAGTTATTTATTGGTCACATTTTACTGCTTATAAACAAAGGCTTTTAAAACAGAGGCTCCACGGAGGGAAACTAATATTCATGGCTAACTCGTTCATGGCACCTACCAAGTCCTGGGGACGCTAAAGCCCTTCTCCCATCAGTTACTCGTGTCATTTTCACTAAGACTCTCCAAGGAGAGTAATCAATACTCTCCCCATTTTACAGATGAGGACACAGAGAGCTTAAGATCACTCAGCCAGGCGAGCAGCGGAGTCAGTGTTTGAACCCAGGCCATGTCTGGTTCTGGACTTCACACCCCTAAGCCACTAGAATTACTGCTTCTCCAAGCAGTAGTGAGAGGGTGTGTGTTAGGGCCCGAGTGCCATGTCCTCGTGTGGGTGAGGGAACTGACACCCAGACCCAGGCTGGTGGCCAGACGTGCCCACTCCCGGACCCCCGCTCTTCTTTACTGTGATGACTCCCCAGGAAGGCAAACTTTGGCCGGCCTTCCTTGTGACCCCGACAGGCCCATCAGGGCACTGGCTCCTTCCAGGTGCAGAGGGAACAGGATACAGTCCTGGCCTTGGAGGGGAGGCATAGGCAGCCGGACCAGGAGGAAGAGTGGGGAAGGAGGCAAGGGACTGGGGTGTGCAGGCCTTCTTTGCCACTCCGGCCCACAGCTTTGCCACCTCCTAGGCTCTGGATGCTGTCTCTGGTGCTCTCCCCACTGCTCCCCTGCACCAGCAAAAGGCTGGCAGCCAGCCTCTCCTCCACTCCCCTCTAACGCTGCCATCTCCCTGGGTGATCCAACTTTGTCAGTCCTCTTCATTTCATGACCCCGGGATAGCTTCACCCTTGCCACCAAGGGTCAGTGCCCCATCAACCTTGAAAGCTTTTTAAATTTTTTATGTTTAAAAAAGATTTTATTTATTTATTTGAGAAAGAGAGAGTGAGAGGGAGAGAGAGAGCACGAGCAGGGGTGGGGAAGTCCAGAGGGAGAGAGAGAAGAGGCTCCGCACCGAGCAGGAAGCCCCATGTGGGACTCGATCTCAGGACCCCAGGATCATGACCTGAGCCAAAGGCAGATGCTTAACCAACTGAGCCACCCAGGCGCCCTGAGATTTTTTATTTTTTTTTTAAGATTTTATTTATTTATTTGACAGAGAGAGAGAGAGATCACAAGTAGGCAGAGAGGCAGGCAGAGAGAGAGGGGGAAGCAGGCTCCCTGCTGAGCAGAGAGCCCGATATGGGGCTCAATCCCAGGACCCTGAGACCATGACCTGAACTGAAGACAGAGGCTTAACCCACTGAGCCATCCAGGTGCCCTGAGATTTTTAATTTTTAAAATTGAGGCCTAACACACAGATAGCAGGGAGGATCACGTGCTTAGGCATATGGAGCCTTGGCATTTCCCATTACCCTGCTGAGGCCCCCTGTGAGCTCCTTCCTGGGTCTCTCAGTCAGGACCCATCACACGGCAGTTAGGAGGCCCCCCTTGTTATAGGAATCATCCAGCACGTAAATGTCGTGTGTGCGTTTGGCTTGTTTTCCAACAGCCTGGGATCTGTAGGATCGGTCCCCTAGGGCTGTGAGTGGCTTTCTCTTTTTTCTTGCCACTTATTATCCCGCTCTATGGAGAAACTGCAAAGGATTTATCCATTCAATGTGGATGGCCATTGGGGTTGTTTCTGGATTTTTGTCCCTTCGAGCGAATCTTCTGTAAACATTCCTGTATCGGGGTCTTCGCACAGACATAAGGCTCTCATTTCTTCCCAGGGGATACTCAGGGACAGGATTACTGGGTCATAGGGCAAGCCTATTGAATTAAGAGTACCCTTTGGCTGTTGCTAGGAGTTCCTATCGCTGGCACATGGTCGAGCTACCTTGGCCCAGTTTGCTTGCATCTGCGTGACCTCATTCTGTTCTCATCAAACCCCAGTGATGCTGGCTGAGCAAATATTGCCGCCACCGGACACGGGACCGCGGCTATTTGCCTCCGCACCTACAGCAGCTCAAGGTTCAAGTTCAGAGGGGTTCAAAGCTCTGGAGAGGAGCGAGAAGCACAGAACTCTGAGATTACAAAATTGTTTCCTATGGGAAGCAAGAGCTGAGTTCCAGAAGGTCTTACATGCTTTGAAATCAGAATCTGCTGGAAGCTGCCAGCAAGTGACAGAGGCTGGCAGGAGAGTGGGACTCAGCTGTGCCCTTGGCAGCCCAAGAGGGCCTTACAAGTTCTGTATTGGAATTGTTCTGCTATTTTAGTTTGGACAATAGCATTGAGGGTATATTTTGTGTGTGGGGGGGGTTATGTTTTTTTTAAAAGAAACCTTTAACTTTTAGACATCTTTACTCAAGAATGTGAGGACAGGGGCGCCTGGGTGGCTCAGTGGGTTAGGCCTCTGCCTTTGGCTCAGGTCATGATCTCTGGGTCCTGGGATCGCGTCGGGCTCTCTGCTCAGCAGGGAGCCTGCTTCCCCCTCTCTCTCTGCCTGCCTCTTGGCCTACTTGTGATCTCTCTCTCTCTTTCTGTCAAATAAATAAATAAATAATCTTTAAAAAAAAAAAAAGAAAGTTAAAAAAAATCGCAAGGACAGAACAGTAGGATTTCTGGATTTGCTTTAAAGAAATCCAGAGGCAGTGGCCGGGGTAGAATCAAACAAGTTTGATCCTCACTTGGTAATTGTTGAACCTGTTTTGTTCAAGTATCCAAGACTGCATGATACTGATCTCATTAATTTTTATATGCTTGCTTTTTTCCATAAAAGGACATTTATAGAGTTTTTTAAAAAGCAGGAGATTTCTTAATGATAATGAAGACAGTAGGTGCATTTATTTATTTTTTTTTTAGATTTTATTTATTTGTTTGAGAGAGAGTGAGTGAGAGAGAGCACACAAGGAGGGAGAGGCAGAGGGAGAGGGAGAAGTGGACTCCCTGCTGAGCAGGGAGCCCTGTGTAGGGCTCCATGCCCAATCGGGGGATCATGACCTGAGCTGAAGGCAGACATTGAACTGGCTGAGCCCCCCAGGCGCCCCGACAGTAGGTGCATTAAAAAAAAAAAAAAAAAAAAAAGGTTCCCTATCTCCAGGCTAGGCAGCTGCTACACTATGTTCCATTCAAACTGGGGAAGAATCGAAACAAACAAACAAACAAACAAACAGAAACGGAGCTTGAGAAAGATTACTCCAGTTTCTGAGGCCAACTCTGGGATATTTTTGGCCCAAAGGGAACACAGGATCCGACAGGCCTGGAGCTCCCCAGAGGCCTAGTTCCTGGGGTTTTTATTAATAGCCGCTGCTAAGCCGCCCTGGAGAGCTGCGGCCGGGGGAGCAGAGCCTGGGCAGGCGAATGAAGCTTCTAGGCTCCGGCTGGAAGTGCTTGCTGCTGGCGGGCGGGGGTGGGCTCTCCAGGTGATCCGGCGACCCGGTGGCCCCCAGGACCGCGGTCCCGCCCTTGTCCCTGCCTCACCCGGCCTGCAGGTGGCACGGAGGCGGCGCGCAGGGAGGGGTGCACAGTCAAGGCGGCAGAGCCCTGGGAAACTACAGCGCGCGGGACTAATCCCAGAGGGGAGCACGGCGAGACTCCAGTGAGGAAGAAAGTGACCTTGGGCCGGGACCTGCGGGCTGATGGCTGGGGTTCCGGGGAAAGGAGGGAAGGGCATCTGAGGTGAGGGTGAGAGTCCAAGGCACAAGCCAGGAAGGCCTCCGTGTTATGATCGCGGAGCGGATGACGCAGGTGCCGGCTGCCGTGCGCTCTGAGCAGGTGGGCCCTGGCCCAGTCCACCTGCTTTCTTGGGCGGTGAAACCTGGAGAGGAGGGGAGGCCTGGGACCGCTGGGGGTGGGGGGTGGGGAACAGACCCAAGCCCGCAGCGGCAGGAAATCTTCAATTTCTAACTTCAAAGAAATGCAAATTAAAATAAGGAGCGTTATCTCCCGCCCTCTCCTTGAAGATGGGCAGAGATGGAAAGAACTGATAGTGACGGTCAGCGCTGACGAACTCCCGGAGACGGCTGCATTCCCACGCCTGGGTGGGAGTAGATGTTAGTTAGTAAGCTTTTCTGAGGGTGGCTCAGCAAGGGACACCAGTATGTCACCCAAATGTCACCGGAGCCTGCTCTCTGACTTGGCTGGTTCGCCTCTAGGGACCTACAGAGAGAAAGCAGAGCTCAGAGGGGCATGGCGACAATCCGGTGCTGCTTTATTTATACCTGCAATGGTGAAAAGGGGGTTTAAGCGTCCAAGAGGAAACCATTTCTGTCTCCACAGGGAATTTTGTGCACGACATAAGCCAAGTGAAAACAAGAGTGTTACAAACAGCACCTATCCTGAGACTTCATTTAAAACAGCCCCAAGAGCATGCACCAATAGTTAACGGTGGCCGTGGCAGTGAGGGGGGCGGGAACAAGAAAGAACTTTCATTTTCTCTTCTAAACCTTTCAGTGGTAGCCACCAAATAATGCAGACCGAAAGATGAAGGCAAGCATGGGTTTTTAATAGCCAGAAGGAGTCACTGACCTTTAGGAGAGCCGGGTCTCTGTTCCTAAAACTGGTGCATTTATGGAGCACCTGCTGTATGCAGGACCACCAGCTAGAGCCTGGGAACATTTCAGACAAATAGAGGGAAGGGGGCGTGAGGTTAGAGGGGAAACACTGCCGGGTCTTCTCTGAGCCCATGTGGCGGGTGCCCCCGGCCTAGACTCCTGGGATCTGCCAGTGAGCAGTGTACACTCCTGGCCCCTCTCCTGAGTTCAGTGTCGTATACAAGGGTCTCTCGGTCATTCTGTCCCCACCTTCAAGCATGTCTTTCCCCAGCAGGTAGAATGCTCCAGGCGCCTGAATAATTAATCTACCAAATCTTATCAAAGCCCTGGAGGGAGGTATTTTTCTCCCAGTTAGATAAGGAGGAAGCCCGGAACCGTCCCTGGAATTCGCAGTGGCGTGTTGGCTCTGCCGGCCACGCGGCCTCGGGATCGCCTCAGCGGTCACTCCGGGGATCGGGTCCGATTTGGGGCGTGGGCTCTGGAGTCAGACCTGGCCCCAAAGTCGGATCCATTTTCTTAGCTTTGTGGTCGTGCGCTAGCGCGCGCTGGGATCAGCTATTTATAGGGGGTGCTTTGAGGATTACAGGTGGCAATGGCTATGAAGGGCTAGCCTGATCCAGACACCGTGCTGAGCGCTTTTATGGGCTTGGCCCACATGAGTTAGCCCATTTTTCAGATGAGAAAACGGAGTCTCCAGGGTGAGGAATCTCGCCCGGGGCCCCGTATTGGCTGGGGGCGGAGGTGGCTTGCTCCTCGGCAGCCTCAGTTTCCTCACCCGACAGGCTCCCCTAGGAGCCGCGGAGGCCCCGCCCGGGTCCCGCCCCCCGCCCGCCCAGCGCCCGGAGTCTCAGCCCCGCCCGCACCGCGGCCCCGCCCGCTCCAGCCAATCGGCGGCGACCGGCGTCGGGTGCACTCCGCCTCGCCCGCGGCCCTCCAGTCCCCGGCTCTCGCGCGCAGCGCTCTCAGTCCGCTGCAGCCTCCGCCGCCGGCGCCGCGCCTCCGCTCGCTGACTTGGTAAGGCTGGGCCCGGGCTGCGCGCGCGGGGAGGGCGGGCGAGCGGGCGCGGGCCTGCGGGCTGCGGCGGGCTCCCGGATGGGGCGGCCGGGGACTGCCAGGGCCCGGACCCAGGCGGGAGCGGGGGCAGCGGGCCGCGCGGCGCGGAGAGGGAACCCCTAGCATACCCACCCCCCCCGGACGGCTGGGTTCGTCAGGAGCCCGAAATGGGAGCGCGGCAGGAACTCCCCACCTTCCGCCGTGGATTGGGTCGGGGGGGTGGGGTGGGTCCTCCCGGGAGCCGATCTGCTCGCGGGCCTCCAGTGCGGGTCTGGTGCGGCAGCGGGACGGATGCTCAGCTCTCCGGACTTGGCAGGATGCGCCAAGTTCGGGACTCCCACTCCCCAGGAGTGGATTGGGTCTGGGGTACGTCCAAGGGTCGGTCGGCCCGCCCTCCGGTACAGTGCAGGAGCTGGAGGGATGCTTGGGTCTCTGGATTTGGCAGGATGCCTTCGGCCTGGGGCCACTAGGGACGCCGGCTCCCTTTTCCTCTCATCCCACCCCTCTCTTAGGAATGGATTGTGGCTGGGGGTCCGTCCGAGGGTCGCTGAGGCTGCAGGGGGGATGCTCGGCCTCCCAGACTTGGCGGGGCGCCACCAACCCCCTTTCGATCCCTCCGCATCCCTTCCCCCTTTGGGGGTGGATGGGGTCTGGGGGGCCGTGCTGGGGTCGCGGACTGGTCCCAAGCGGGAGCTAGAGGGGCTCTCGAGCCTCGGGACTCCGCGGTGCGCCGTCCATCCACTTCCCCGGGGCTGCCCCCGCATTGCAGCCGTCGGGACACGCCCTTGATGCGGGGCTCCCGGCGCGGTCCGAGAGCCCGCCGGGAACGAGGTAGGGGCGCCCGGCCGGGGTCCCCGCTTGCGAGCGCCCCCCCACCTCCGTCCCCTGGTGCGGCGCTGGGTGCGGGGCAGGGGGGGCGCGGACAGTCAGCCCAAGGTCGCGCCGGGCCCCCCGAGCCGCCGCGCGGGGCTGGGGGAGGGGCGTCACGTGACCAGGCCTGGGCTCCCTCTCTGCCCGCGAGCCCGGACGGCGCGGTCAGGGCGCCGGAGCGACCCGGGCTCCCCGGCTTCGACGGACGCAGCCCCTAGCCTCCGCTCCCTCCGCGAGCCTACGGCCGGGCCACTTCCTTTCGTTTTGCTGGGAAAGGCCGTGGGTCAGCGTCTTTGTGATGTAAATTGGTGGCTGGCGTTCGTTCCGCTGCGGGAACGCAGGTGGGGGCCGGCCTTCTTCCTTCCACGCGAGCCGACCCCGAGGAATCGGCCGGGTTCCGTACGGAACAGCCTCGGCACTCCGGACTCAGCACCAGGCTCTCGGTCCCTCTCGTGCTCCCTGTGTTGGAAAAATATTTTAAGGGCAGATTGTTGTGGGAAACTGGTAACTTTGTAAGTTACCGGACAAAATGAAAATCCGTTTAACCTTTTGAGACGTGTATTGTGTTACACCACTTTCGGGCACCGGCGTCCGGTTTCTGGTCATTCCAGATATTCAGGCGCGTTTCTTCTCTTCCGAACCTCCAACCAAGTGACTAAAACATGGCCGAGCTCCCCGGTCTTTTTGTGCCAGCAAGCATCACACCCCCTTCCCGGAGCACTGAAGGTGACTTCGGGGAACCGTGGCGTACGGAGGGGGACGGTAATGCAGATCGTGAGGCGAGGCAGTGCCCGGTTGTAAGCCTTGTGGGGCCATCATGTCTCATACGAGCTGGATGCAGCCCTCAGATCGCGGGTTTTGGGGGGTTGTGCCTCCGCGCGCCTCGGGGCTCCTCTTCGCCCAGAAACGACCGGTTTCCTTCCGGTGATGCACGGTTGGACCTGACCTTGCGCGCTGAACTCCACCTGTTGGAAACCCAGAAAAGGGCCATCTTTGGGCGTGTACACACTTTGGATCAGAGTGGCAGAACTGGCATCACGCACAGGCCGAAATAACCTTTCGAGTTTGTACTGAAAACAAGTGGCCCAACCCAGAGGTCAAGGGAATAAACCTGGCGTCCCTGCTGCTGCCGCCCTTGGCCCGACCCTGGACCCGTGGTAAACTGGCGGTCAAGCCTAGGCCTCCAGGGAGCCCCCGGGGAGGGCCCGCGCTTATGCAACCCCGGCCCCTCGTGCCCATTCATAGAAACACTGTTAATGTTGCCTTGGGCTTCCCTGCGAGTCCCTTCCGGACACGCTTGGGGCGCGCGGGGGCGCGGTGCCGCGGTGCCTCCGTGGGACGGCATCGGGCGCGCTCAGCCCTTCCCTGTCCCCAGGGTTGGCCACGCGGGGCTCGGCCTTCCCACGGAGAGGCGCTGCGTGTCGCCGGGGGAGGAGGCTGGCAGCGCCGGCGATGCGCGCCAGCTCGCTCCGGAAGGTCTCTCCGAGCCGGGCGGGTGGAACAGGATCTGAGCGCCGGGGACGCGCCAGGCCGGGGGCGGGGCTCGCGGTAACCTTTCCCCTACTTTTCGCAGCCGTCACGTGACGCCCGCGGTGGGGGCGGGGCGGGGCGCGCCCGCCGCAGCTGCCGGCGGAGTCCTGGAGGACGCGTTCCAGGCGAGCAGTTAAAGACGCAGCCCGAGCTCCGGGGGCGGTGGGGAGGTGGGAGGCGGAAACGCGCGCGCGCGGCGGCCGGGGGCTGCTTCTGCACTTTGATCCGGCCAGTGTTTCCTTTGTTGGAAAGCGTTCGTCGTTCTGCGTGGCTGGGGCTCCGGGCCGGAGTTGGGCTGCTGGTGGAAGCCTGACTTTGCTTCCGGAGGGACTCGTGCTTTCAGAGGTTCAAAGAAAATCGGCCTGGTCAGGCTGTGTTTCAGAGTCTCGGTCTTCTCCTTTAGCGAGGCCCCTCTTTTCCGAATGGCTCGAGCCTCTCCCGGGCTTCTGCTGCGGAGACTTTGCTGTTTTACAGAGAAGTAATACAAGCCCGGGTCCGAAGTGACGTCAAGGCGCAGAGCTGGCCTCCCCGCCCTGTCCCCCGCTCCCGAAACTACCCCACCGCCCTGACAGCCCTTTTGATGCCTGTAGAAGGACTCTAGGCTGTACAGGGCGGGTTGTTTGTTTGTTTTTTAAAGTCTGTTAATTAACGCAGGTGAGAGTATGTTCTGTTGATTTCTGACACTCTGTTGCCTCTTCTGAACTTTACCTTTTACCCCGTGCAAATACTGGGAGGACTTTGGGTTCCCAGCAGACCCTGGGCCGAAGCCAACTGACCTTTTCGTGTGAAAGTGATTCGGACCCTCAGTTCTCCGGAATGTCCACCTTTACTTTAATGTTGTCTGGGTTGTTTTTCTGTTGAGGAATGTTTTTGGAAGTTAATCATTGAAAGAAATGTTGCTGCTGCAATAGGCCCGGCTCTCCTGGTGTTTGCACGTGGGGGGCTGGGACGTAGGGTGGCCGCTGCTCTCCCTGGGAGAGACGATCCAGTGTTGTCCGACACCAGGTTACTTAGGTAAAAAAGAGGACTCCACACTCCCAGGGTGGGGGTCCACCCACCCGTCCCAGGAACCCGAGTGTCACCCTTGATTCTTTCTGACTGCCCCTAAGTCCCACCTGTTACCTTTGCTTCCCATGTGGCTCTTAAACTCACCTTTGTCCTCATTCCTGTGAGCCAAAGTGGGTATTCAGATTTTATCTAATGGAAGAAGGTGTGAGACCCTTTCTCGGAGGGATTGCTGCAGCGGTGGGGTTCTTTGGGCCGTGCAAGGGAAGCGAGGAACAGAGGAAGGAAGCCTTTGGGTTCTTCTACTCGGGACCCTTGCTCTACGGTGTTACCGTGGCTGGGGGCTTCTTGGCAGAGGCCTGAAAGCTCGCTACTTCCTACATCAAGGGACCAGTGACCCCCTCCCCCCACCAGTGTACTGGCTTCCTCTGGGGTTCAGGGTTCTTGATCTCCAGCACACACACCTCTGTTCTGTTAGGATGCCCTGGTGGGAAATCAGTCCCATGAGGACCGGGGATGTCCAGTTTCTGAGGAGTCAAGCTAGGGGTTAATTCCTTTAATATAGAAGTTCCTCCCACCTGCTCCCACTGACCCACTAAAAAGCAACACATGCTTATATTAAAAGCAAACACAGAATTGTCTTTAAGAAATTGTCTTAGGCTAGAACCCAAACTCTACTTTTTATGAAAGACTTCCTCATTTATGAGATAATGCATCCGTCTCTAATTTTTCTAAATGTCAGCTCCTCTACTGCCCTTAAAAAGATTTAACATGAAGAGTTTTGGTTTCTTTCTGCTTTTTCAAAAGTGCCCTGTTGCATCATGGGAGGTACAATAAGGTATCCTGGAGATGAACCAGGAGCACTGCTACAAGCCGAATGCCAAAGTTAGATGCTCCGGGACGTATCAGATCCGGAGGGCGTGGGGGGAACCAGGAGAGTGAGCGGGTGCGGGGGCGGGGTGTTTGGTGGAAAGGAGGAGGCAGATCCCCACGGAAACCCACGTTCCTGGAGCATGGGACCGCCTTTGGGAAGGTACAGTGTGTTCCTGCCTTAAAGGCCTCATGTGGTGTTGGGCCCATCACTTTGTGAGGGCAGACATTCTGCATGCTTTATGTGTCAGGAAACAGTCTTACAATAAGGTGAGGACATTTGCTCAAGGTCTCTCTCTCTCATACACACACAGGCCTGAGTAAGTGGCAGAGCTGGAATTCAAATCTAGATCTGCGTTCTCCCAAGCATGTGCTCCATCCCTCTAACAGGCTTCCTCCCCAGACCCCGGTGCAGGCCAAGCCCTCACCACCCCCCCACCCCACCCTGGCCCTCGAGCCGGCTGGATGTGACATTGAATCAGCCATGTGTGTTTCTCGGTTTTCAGTTCCTCATCTGTCCAGTGGTGCCTCTGAACCCTGTCATTCTGTCTCACAGGAGGGAAGATCCGGTAAGAGAGGCTTCAAGCGTGCAAAATGGGCGTGGGTTCTAGCAAATAATACCGTGGCCCCAGGCAGGTTTTATGGATCCGACTGAGCCGGGCAGTCCCTGGACTGGACCTGGGGCTTGACAAGTTCAGCTGCACTTCTGGGTGCAGAGGTGAAGGGCACACATGGGACATCCACCCTGCCCCTGGTTTTAGGAACATTTGTGGGAATGATGTCCTGGTGTGAGTTGCGGTTCAGGGGTCTCTCCTGGCCATGGGACGACGGCCACCGGTGTGGCTGGAGGCAGGTGTTTCTGGGTATGTACCTGGAGAAAAATATCTGAACATGTAGTGCAGGTAATGGGCCTGCCAAGACGTCCTGTGTGTTCTTTATAAAAATGTACCCTTGGCGGGGCTCCTGGGTGGCTCGGTCGGTTGAGCATCTACCTTTGTCTCAGGTCCTGATCTCAGGGTCCTAGGATCGAACCACATCGGGGCTCCACGGGGAGTCTGCTTTTCCTTTTCCTCTGCCCCCCCATCTGTGTTTTCTCTCTCTCTCTCTCAAATAAATAAAATGTTTTTAAAAAATGTGACCTCCAGTGACATTTCATGAATGCTATGTTCTGGCTCAGCTCCTGTTCCTCGGTATTTATCTGATCAGCCCTGATTTACTGAAGTGGGGCAATAGCATGTGAAAATTTGAACTTGCTGGGGGTGCCTGGGCGGCTCAGAGGGTTAAGCCTCTGCTTTTGGCTCAGGTCATGATCCCAGGGTCTTGGGATCGAGTCCCGCATCGGGCTCTCTGCTCTGCGGGGAGCCTGCTTCCTCCTCTCTCTCTGCCTGCCTCTCTGCCTACTTGTGATCTCTGCCTAACAAATTAAAAAAAAAAAAAAGAAAGAAAATTTGAACTTGCTGTATTTTTATAGTAGCTCAGTGGGCAGAAGCTGCGTTTTACCTGGAGCTGTAAAACGGAGTATAATGAATCAGAATTCCCTCTAGAACCTGCCTCGACTCAGCATATTTGCCCCATAAACGTGGATGGTGTGTTATGATAGAGTTCACTGTAATACATGAACTGTATGCCCAGTTAATTAATGCCAATATTGAATGCTCTGTCACAAATTTAAGAGACAGCATTTCACAGGCACCTGGTGGCTCAGTCATTAAGCGTTTGCCTTTACCTCAGGTCATGATCCCAGGGACCTGGGATCGAGCCCCTGTATCGGGCTCCCTGCTCAGCGGGAAGCCTGCTTCTCCCTCTCCCACTCCCCCTGCTTGTGTTCTCTCTCAAATAAATAAGCAAAATCTTAAAAATAGAGAGAGAGACAGCATTTCCTTAACGACCGTTCCTGTACCTTTCTTGTACATGCCTTCCCAGAGACGTCAAGTGAGTTTTGAGTCTCACATTCTTGGTTCTAAGATGCATCCGTCGGGTTAGGGAAATGACGTGTATCTGTATAGCACTTACTGAGAAAACACAAGAGCACAGTTACGGAGAATCCCGTGTGGACATGGCTCAGGGCATGTATGTGCCCGCATATAGGTGGAGAGGGCCTCTTTTTGTGTATCTTTCCGTTAGTGCTAATTTGTGCCTGTACCTAACTTCTCACCCTGTGAACACGGTAGCAGGAATGCTGAATACCGAAGGAGCAAGAAGGAACCTGAGCAAGGTCATGAGCCCTGCTCCACATGCAGGTCTGGGGAGACCCCTGGGCTCTGCGATAAGCTTCTAGAACCTTCCAGATATTTCCCTTGAAGTGCCGTGGGGAACGACACTGAGGTTGGCCTGGGTGCCACCTCGGTAGCCCTACTTGGCAGGAACGTTAACCATCCTGGAGGCAGAAGCAGCTTTGTACAGCTGAGCAGAACCCTCCCAGGCTCCGGTTGCTGGACTGCGGAAGACTAGGGCGCCGAGGACAACGGCTCTGTCCTCCAGGAAGGTCCAGGCTGCAGGCTCCGCCCGCGGTGTCTCCTCCCGAGAGTTTTTCCGGGGGCGGTGGCCTCAGTGTCCTCCCGCCCCAGCTTCCTCCCTGCTTGAGGATCCAGGCTCTGCTCCTGGAGACCCTGCCTGGTGTTGATGCTGTGCTAAGCCGTTGCTTCCTGTGGGGAACCTTTCCTCAGAGCAGTCCCAGCGCCAGCTGCCGACTGCTAAAGGAGATGGGCCGCTCTTCCCCGGATTCTGGTAGCAGGCAGGGCCTGCTCCCGTGTGCGAGTAAATTGTGCAATTCTCGTGGCGAGGCTGGTGCCTGTGAATAATTTTAGCATTGGCACCCGTCGTGTTTGTAGTTACTGTAGTTTTATTGCTGACTGCAATCACATCGTGTCGGTTACAAGAGAGTGACCTAATTTTGTGTTTGTGTAGCTTTCGGACTCTTGCGTGGAATTTTTATCGGAGTCCCTACCATTGAACTCGGCGGGTTGAGCACATGGGGTTTGGAGCTGGACGCGGGTCCGATCCCCAGCTCGGTGGCTTGCCGGCTGTGACCTTGGGCGGGTGTCTTGACACCCTCACGCTGGTCCGCTCCTTGGTAAACAAGTGCGCATTTCCTGGCTTCTAGTGGGAGTGACATGGGTCACTTGGGTGAGATGCCTGTCACCTTGTCCAGCCTGTGCCAAACAGTTTGGTAGGAGGAATATATTTTTACCTTCATTGTTGAAAGCACAGAACACCACCTGTGTGCCGTTATCTGTCCATCCGCCTACCTACCTTCCTCTCTGCTTATCTGTTAGTTTTAAGGCTGGGTTGAAAGACCTGGGACGGCCTGTAATTACATATTTCGGTTGTGTGTCACATGCGGGTTTTATTGTTTGTTTATTATGGGGGTGAGTTTCCCCAGGCCTGTTCTAGAAGCTGGCTAAGCATCATGCCGACCTTTCACCCCATTCCTTAGCCGGCTGCCTGTTGCAGGATCCGAGGGGTGGGGGTGGCGCTGGGCCAGTCTTCTCCTGGAGGGGCAGGGGACCCGGCTCAGGGATGGCTGGTGTTACGACTGGCGGGCCGCTGACCTTGTCCGCAAAGAGTTATGGTGAAAAGGAGTTGTTTGAGGAGGAGGATGGAAGGACAAAGCAGGCTTCTCTGGAAAACAGACCAATTTATTGGCCAAAGATTCAGTGAGTGGCATTGGTCAGAGTTCTCAAAATTCATCTTACTGAAATGGAACAAGGTGGTGTAATGTCGCCCCTTCCAGATCGTTCACACGGCATTTGGTGTTGGAGACTGACTGTCCGTGCTCCTCACTGGATTCAGGGTGGAAGAAGGCGTTGTGTCCTGGAAACGCCCCCCACTTCCGTTGGGAGATTAAATGAAAATGGATTGAAAGTCATCTGCCAGCCAGGGCCGGGAGAATCGCCCGATGAAGCTGGTGGAAATCTGCTCTCTGGGCACATGGGCTCCAACGGGAGGGGAGTTTGAAGCTAGGTGTGAAGCCGGGGGATGGGAATGGAAAAAGAGCAGAAGGCATCCCTGCCCTGGGTTGGAGTTAGCAGGCCCCTTGGTCATGGTCAGGGCGGGGGAGGGGGTGGGGTGTGGGGCTGGCCCAAAGAGGGGGAATGGGCTTGGGAAGCCGTAGGAACAGCCACGTAATAGACCAGCCGTGTGAATTCATGAAGCTTGCGATAAATAGGTCGTTGCTCTGAACCAGAGCGCCTTGTGCTGGATCTTGGTGTCTGTCCGAGAGAGGATTAGGGTAAGGTGCTTAAACCTTCTGGGGACCTTAGGGAACCTCTCCCCTGTAGTGGCCTTCGTGACTCCTAGAGTCGCAAGATCACAGGTCGCTGTGCTCAACCCGGGGGTGGGTCGCCCAGGGGTGTTGCCGGCAAGGAGGTCTGTGGAAGCTCCCTTCGGCTGGGACTCCAGGTGGGCATGCAGCACCTGACGCGGCCCGAGGGGATGTCTGAAAGGCCCCTGAAAATCAGCAGGTCCACAGCCTGCCAGACCATGCAGACGGGTTTTCTGTCTTCTTCCCCGCATCCTGGCTGCTGGCGGTTGCTGCCTCAACCGGCCACTTCCAGTTTACCCCTCAGCGTGACTGGCAGGTGCAGAGTAAGCGCGTGGCCTTCCATCCAGAACAGTCCCCCAGCGGCCTTCCCGCGTCCCAGCAGCCAGCCTGCGCTCCCGGAACGTGCTTCTGCCGGCAGTCTGTTCCCTCCCACTCAGATTTCTTGTCCGAAAGCCTCTGGTGCATCGATAGTTGCTCCTCGGTGATGATTCGAGGGAAGAAATGAGTGACCGAAAGGGGGGTTAAGCTCCCCTTGCAAATGTTTTCTTTGCCACCTCTGCCTCCCCCTTGTCTTCTCTGCTTCTCTTACCCACGTTCTCTTCAGCCGTCTGAGAACTCGGGGCGCAGGTGGCTCCCAGTGGGCATGCCGTGTAGACTTGGTCCCCGGAGAAGCCGCTTCTGTCCGCTCAGGTAGCTGGGGGCTCTGCAGGGGTGGGGTGGTGCGGGGACAACGTACCTTTCCGGATGACCGGGTTCTGCTGCTCACACCCAGCACGGGGGAGAGGCGTGGAGCGAGGACATTCCAGCCTGTGTGTGTCCGGGCCTGGCAGCTGGTGGTGGTGTCACAGCAGGGGAAGCCGCGTGGGTGTGAAGCACGATGGGATTCATCTGTGGTCCATTCGCTTTGGTGTCATTGGAGACGCGCGTGAAACGCAAAGCCGTGTGTGCCGGTGGAGGTCTGGCGGGGGGCTGACTCCTGGGTGCAGAGGGGCTGGAAGAGGAGCCGGTGACTCCTGCTCGGAATCCTGAGAATCCCGGCGTGGGGGGCGTGGCCGGAGCCGAGAAACTATGAGACTCTACGTGTCGGGTCACCTTATCCAGGAGGAAGAGGACAGGGAGGGAGGTCAGTGCCCGGAGACTAACAGTTCAGCTGTGCCCCGCAGGTGGGACATGGCCGAGCCCCCTGACAGCCCCAGGAGGCCGGGAGGGGGTGCTGCCTGCTCGCCAGGGTCCCCCCAGGGCGCTGCTGTGCCGTGGCCTTCGCTGTGTCCTGGAAGGTTGAAAGGTTACAGAGAAGAGGCCGTCCCGGGTAAGAGGCCTGCATCCAGACGCAGGCCCGGCCTGCCAGCTGGCCCAGGGCCCTTCCTCTCCCTCCTCAGGGCGCTGGGTTTCCCACCTGCGCTGGCAGAATGACAGGACAGCGAGGTCTGGCCCGGGACTCCACCCGGGAACGGAGAGCTGGAGACCAGGCAGCGTCCAGGCCACGTGGCCTGTCCACAGCTGCTGTTCTGTACTTAGCTGTGTGCGCAACCGTCTAAGGATTTAGAACTTGTAGGACAGAAAACAGCCCTGCTCTCTAGTACAGTAAGGTTCCCTGGGGCTCTTTTGAGGTCCTCCTCATTCCTGGTTGTCTGGCATGAATGAATGGCTTCCCTCCCTCCCCCCACGCAGGTGGCTTCTCTCCTCCCCCAGCCTTTGCGAGGTCAGCCTGTGGGCAGACGGTCACTGTGTCTTCATCAGTTCCTCTGGCTGGCCTTTTGGGGAGACTCAGAGGTGGGGGAGGTGGCCCAGGCGGCAGGCTTCACCCACACCCACCTGGGTGAAAGGGGAGGGCGTGCCCCGCATCCGGGGCTGAGGGCGCCCGTGCCGCCAGGGTGCGGTAGGTCAGGGGTGCTGTGATCTGACAGAGAGGCTCTGCGGTTGCTTCTCTGGGTGTCGTTGGGCGGGTCGGGTAGACGCTCCTGTGTTGCGGATGCTGGGGAATGCAAGGGCAGGCTAGTGCGTAGGCAGCGGCCCTGGAAACGGACCCTCCCCTGATTTCCCTTGGTCTCCGGGCGTGGAGCCTGGGGCCTCCCCTTGCTCTGTGGGGGCTGGCTTGTGGCTTGTGGGGCTCGCCGGGGGCAGATATGCCCAGAAAGGCAGCCACTGCCGAGCCCTGGAAGGGTCTGGAAGCTTTGGAAGTGAGTCTCCAAGTGTCGGACGGAGCACTGAGCTACAGCGGACAGCTGTTTTATTTTGTTCAACATATTTTAAGAAATGATTATGAGGGGGCACCTGGGTGGCTCAGTGGGTTAAGCCTCTGCCTTCGGCTCAGGTCATGATCTCAGGGTCCTGGGATCGAGCCCCGCATCGGGCTCTCTGCTCAGCAGGGAGCCTGCTTCCCCCGCCGTTCTCTGCCTGCCTCTCTGCCTGCTTGTGATCTCTCTGTCAAATGAATAAACAAAAATGTTAAAAAGAAATGATTATGAGAGGATCACAAACCTACAGAGAAAAAGAGACCAGCATAACACACAACCCCCCCCCCCCATATGGCCACTGCCCCACTTCACCAGTTCCCACGCGTGGCCAGTCCGTCCCTCCGTCCCTGCACACCCAGGGGTTTGGAAGCAGACCCTGCACGCGACGAAGGATGAAATTGTGTTGATACGTATTTCGGTGTGCATCGCTAAAAGATGGCGGCTCTTTTATTAAACATTTTATTTACTTATTTGAGAGAGACTGAGTGAGCAGACAGAGCGAGTGAGTGAGAGAGAGCACAAGCAGGGGGCGGGCAGAGAGAGAGGGAGAAGCAGACTCCCGCTGAGCAGGGAGCCCAACACGGGGCTCGATCCCAGGACCCTGGGGTCATGACCTGAGCTGAAGACAAGATGCCCAACCGACTGAGCCACCCAGCTGTCCCTTTATGTGCAGGTCTTTTAACAAATAGCCACCATATCCTACACCCCCTAAAAATATTTAACGTCTTCCTCGGATGTCGCGAGCTGACGGTGGCTGGGAGCAGTGAGTCCTCACTGGGTGGGACACCAGCGGCCCCGCCCACCTGCATTATATATTTGAGGAGAGAAGGTTTAGGTGAGTTACTGTTGAATAGACAATACTTCAGTTTCAGGAGGCGGCTTTCTTTTTTAGTAACAGCTCTTATGGTGATGCGACTTACGGGCCATCCGACGCCCGGCTGAAGTGCACGCGTGCATGGCCGTGAGTCTGTTCCCAGACGGGCACCCAGCACCGTGGTCGGGTTTCTTTCGAACATTTTCATCACCCCAGGAAGAAGCCATCCCTCCCCTCAGCCATCTGCCCCTCGCGGTGCCCGCCCCTTCGCCCCGTGGGTCCCAGCCCCCCTGTTCTGGACACTCCGCGTACATGGACGTGTGCAGCAGGTGGCCTGTCCGTACTAGAAGGTTCTCGAGGCTCTAGTCGCCTGTGACATGCTTCGTTCCTTAGTTACAGTCAAAGCACACTCTGTTGCTCTGTCCGGTGGATCGATAAGTTTTATCGGCTGCTCGTCAGGGGAAGGACGTTTGGGCTGTCTCTGTGTTTTGGCTACTGTGCGTCATGGCATCTCACGGACCTCCGAGTGCGGGATTTTGAGCGGACACGTGTTGGGCAGCCGGGAGTGGAAGCGCGGGGCTGTGTGCTAACAGAACCTTTTGAGAAACTGCCAGACTGGTCTCCAGCGCGGCCAGCCCATCGCACATCCCCACCCATGGTGCGTGGGGGTTCCGGGTTCTCCGCGGCCTCTCCAGCACCTGTTACCCTCGGTCTCGTGGGTTCTGGCCGTCCTGGTGGGCGGGTGGTGGCATTTGGCCTTGGTTTTGATTTGCATTTCTCCAACGGCTACAGGAGGGGGCATCATAAGCATAGATTGTTTCTTTCTTTCTTTTTTTTTTTTTTTTAAGTAGGCTCCATGCCCAGCACGGAGCCTGGCGTGGGGCGTGAAGGCGTGACCCTGAGATTAAGACCCCAGCTGAGATCAAGAGTCAGATGCTTAACCGGCTGAGCCATCCAGTTTCCCCTGTAACCGTTAAACGTGGGCTGTGGATGCTGGGAAAGGGGGTGGGATTTTCCCTCTGCTAGATTAGCAGGGGGAGTTTTTCAAACCTTTGTTGGCCAGTTCACGAATGACCGCCATGGCTCTAAGCGGGGGCTGGCGCAGGGCAGCGGCTTGCCTACCGCAGAACTAGAGGAAGATTTTCCATTCAGGACTCTTATCTTTGGTTTTTACTGTGAACCAATCCAAATGAGCAAATCCTTAGTAAAGTCAGGGTTCTGACAAGGCCACTGACTCCCGGAAGGAGCTACACATCCCCCTGCCTGCCCGCGGTCCCCAGCAGAGCGCAGATCCGCCAGCGAGCACCGGACCCATGCTTTCGGATCAAATCGCTACAGACGCTCTGTTTAAGTTCTCTCTACTGCCGTTAATAATCCCTTGTGTCCATATAAAGCCCTTGAAAGATCTTACAGATCACCGAAAGGGTGGCCAGTCTGTAACTTCGCTCTGCTTCCCGCTCGGCAGAATCATCCCTGTGATGCCCAGCTCCCGCGGCACGTGGAGAGGGGTCCAGGGTGGACCTTGAGGCTCTGGCAGGATCCTCGAGCCACTTGGGTAGCTTTTTGAGGAAAGGATTCAGAGCTGTTGGGGTGCCCCCTTCCACATCCTGAACTATCTGCAGGAGGCATTTGCTTGGAGGTCTTGCTGCTTTCAGGCTCCGGATCCGTTTCCGCGACGCTGGCTGGGCTACAGCGGCGGGCCCCGTGTCTGCTGAGTCACACCTGGGTCACCGGGGACACGCTGCGGGTCCCGTTCAGCTGAGGTTTTATTCCCAGCGGATTGCAGTTTGGCTGACTTGCTCCTTCCCCTCGTAATGACCAAAGTGGATTCACACTGCCCGGGGCTGCCCACCCCAGCCTCTCCTTCTGCCCCCAACGACGTCATATGTGGTGGGTCCACACGCCACTTCTCCCCTCCCACCCCCCACCTGTCCTCCCCACACAGGGACTCTTCTGTGTCGGGGAGGGGCGCCCCTGAGCGGACGGTTCAAGCCAGAAGCCCCAGGGTGACGCTGAAGCCTGTCTGGGGTGGCTTGTCCTCCCCGTCCCCACTCATGCCACTCTGGGTCACCGTCTCCTGGAGGACTGGCGGCCTCTGCTTCTTACTGTCTTGCTTCCCTGCCCTGCCACCAGCCATGCTGCCGCCAGAGAGCTCTTCTCTTCTTAAAGATTTATCTATTTGAGAGAGAGAGAGGGAATGAGCACGGGCAGGAGGGGCAGAGGGAAAGGGAGAGAGAGAATCCAAGCAGCCTCCCCACTGAGCACGGAGCCCGGTGTGGAGCCTGATCTCACAACCCCGCCATCAAGAGTGGGACGCTTCACCGACGGGGCCACCCAGGTGCCCCCAGAGTGGTCTTCATGAGTGCAGAAACAGTAACTTAAAGCCCTTGGACGTTTCTCCTTTACCTTTGCTGTAAAACCCAGCAGCCTCCCCTGGCTGCCTCTGAGCCTTCCTTCCAACACAGCTGCCTGCCCTTGACCTGCCCTTGACCTCTACTAGAGTCCTGTTCTACCTCTGGGCCGGACAGTTTAGGAAGAGACGGCTCGGTCCCACGGCTCCAAAAGGTGGCAGAGGGGCCGGCTTCGCGGGAGGGAGGCCATGAGGTGCTCGGGAGTTCCCAAGGAGGAAGACGGGAGCCAGGAGGAGGGGAGCGGGGATAGACCCGGCTCTGAAGCTGTTGAAAGGAAACGCGTTTCTAGTCATTGGGGCGGGACAGGTAGCCCAAGCGGGCCTGCTTGCAGGGGGTAAATGCCCCCTAGTTAAGGTTCCACCCCTTGGGTTGTTGACTCAAGTCAGTCACAGCCTCCGAGGAGGAAGAGGAGGAGGAAGGAGACTTGGCTCCGTCTGTAGGCGCCCATGAACACCTATTCCTGAAGATTCCGTGTGTCTCCTTTCCATGGGGTCTTGTGGCGCCTGAGATGGTTTCCAGAGAGCCCCACATGCACCCCAGAGTCCAGTGCTCCTGCCTGGAGATAAGGGGTTCAGGGCCATCGAGGACTCATCTGGGGACCCTCCAGGTTTCTTCTGTGCCAGCCTCCAGGCGGCTGGTGGGTGGGGATAAGATTGGCAGGCGGTGAAATGGCCACCGACTTCCAGCGTCAGCTTGGTGTGGCCGGGGCTGCTGGCCTGGAGGGATGGTTCGGTAGGATGGCTGGGGCTGGGGATAGGGGTTTGCGTGGACCTGGGGCCTGGAGCCCTGTGGTGGTGGTGGGGGTTCCACTCCTGGACTCTGCTGGCCACCCCCAGCCTCCCAGCAGAGGCGACAGTGGGCTGTGCAGTGCTGGATGGAAGGGGGAGGGGGCGGCGGGGCCTGTTGTACCGGAACTGGGTCTGTGAGTGGAACATTAAGTTTGGGAAACGGCTGGGAAAGACTTCATGCGGAATGAACCCCAGGTCCGGGTGAGGGGTTTTCTAATGTCTGGTGATATGCCGGCCCCGTCACACTCTCTCCCTCTCCTCCTCCTCCCAGGACGTTGCCGAAGATGGCAGAAGCCCACCAAGCCGTGGCCTTCCAGTTCACGGTCACCCCGGACGGGATTGACCTGCGGCTGAGCCATGAAGCCCTCAAGCAGATCTATCTGTCCGGACTGCATTCCTGGAAGAAGAAGTTCATCAGGTTCAAGGTGGGCCAGCCCTTGTCTCAGTCTGTGCGGGGCTCACGGGGGCAGGCGCTGGCGCGGCGGGCGTGTTTCTGAGAGCCGGTCCGCGGTCGATACTCCCACGGCACTTAGGACACACTTCCGCTTACATACCCGCGGCCCGAGTTCTGGAAGAAGTGCTGTAAGGCGGGCTGGGGACGCCAGCACGCTCTGGGGGTGAGTGGGGCTCAGAGAGGGCGAGTGACCTGCTCAGAGAAGCAGAGGAAGGACTAGAACCCACGTCTCTGAGTCCAGAACTCTTGAGGCCTTCCAGAAAGAGGACGGTCTCCCAGCCGGGCGCAGGCGGGGACCTTATCTAACAGGTGCCTTGCTGATAGCACTGCTGGATGGCGAAATCCCGGCGTCCATCCAAGCAGAGGCAACTTCCCCTGTTCTCAGTTCTGTTTCCCTGAAAGACTGGAAAGGTATTCACGGTTTTTAATCAGGCACGAGTCTCGTTTTTTCACTTGTTCATCCTTGAATTGACTTCGAAAATCGCAGAAGGAGGAAAAGGTGTGTTCGGAAGGAATTCAGGTGGAGAGAGAGTTCAGCGTTACCTGCCCGGGGAATGAGGAAAACTGCAAACTGCATTTGTTTGCAGTTTCCTCGTGGCTGTGAGGAGGAGCCAGAATAGGTGGGAACAGTGAGTCAGAGAAGGGGGACGGCCCGGGCAACCAGCCAGGCTGGACAGGCGCTGCCCGCACAGCAGGTGGCCCCCACGGCGGCCCCGGAGGTGGAGGAGTCGCCACCTACAGGAGGAAGCCCGCATTGCCACCTGACCTTGCCCAGAGCAAATCCTTTTTACCCTCCGATCCCGGAAAAGGGAGACTTGGGTGTAGAGCTGTGGCATCAGTCCCTGTAAGCCACTGGAAATGCTCGTTTAAAGATGTTGTTGTGGGGTGCCTGGGTGGCTCAGTGGGTTAAGCCTCTGTCTTGGGCTCAGGTCATGATCCCAGGGTCCTGGGATCGAGCCATGCATTGGGCTCTCTGCTCAGCAGGGAACCTGCTTCCCTTCCTCTCTCTGCCTGCCTCTCTGCCTACTTGTGATCTCTGTCTGTCGAATAAATAAATAAAATCTTTTAAAAAGATTTTTTTTTTTTTAAATCTACACTCTTAGCAACTTTCCTTTAAAAAGAAAAAAATCCGTTGGTGGGCTGAGGGGGCAAGACCAGTAGGCTGGAAGAGAGAAGATAAACGGTTCACAGCCACGCCTGACCGCGTGGTTACAGAGCACGGCTTGGCTCGTAGCTTAGAGCGGCTGCAGGGGGAGGCTGGGGTGAGCGGGAGACCTTTTATCTGGGCCCTTCCTGCCTCCACTTTAATGTAACGTCACATAGTAGGTGTATGTGTCTATCAGAGAACACCAGGACAACCCCTACTTTTTAGAAGATGTCTTTCTTACACTTCTAGACAATAGGAAATCCAGGGGAATGACATGTGAGGGTGCACGTAGCTCCTAAAAGAATTCAGATAAGCTTTGAGAGTTTTTAAGTCCATTGTCTTGATCAAATTGATCACTTGTTAAGATGGCTTTAGTAAGATATATTTTGGGGGGCGCCTGAGTGGCTCAGCCGATTAAGCGACTGCCTTTGGCTCAGATCATGGTCCTGGAGTCCTAGGATCGAGTCCCTCATTGGGTTCCCTGCTCAGCATCCTTGCTTCTGATCCTCTGACCCTCCCCCTTCTCATGCTCTCTCTCTCTCAAATAAATAAAAATATTTTTTAAGAAAGGAGTTTTTTTTAATTAGAAGTTTTAAAACACAGAAATAAAGAGAATAAGGAGCCACAAGGCTCACCTGGGTTCCAGAATTTTGTTTCCTATCCGCCTTCTGCTCTTGCCACTTTGTGGTTTTTAGGGTTGGGAAGTAGGGGGGTTTGGCTGAGGGATCGTACAGCAAATTCTTTTTTTTTTTTTTTTTTTTTTTTTTTTTAAGATTTTAAGGCAGAGAGAGAGGGGGAAGCAGGCTCCCCGCTGAGCAGAGAGCCCAATGAGATGCGGGGCTCAATCCCAGGACCCTGACATCATGACCTGAGCTGAAGGCAGAAGCTTAACCCACTGAGGCATCCAAGCACCCCCATACAGCAAATTCTTAATGTGGAGAGAGGTCTCCTGAAAATACTTGGGGGTTGAGAAGCCTCTTAATTCAGGAGTGGCAGGAGGGGTAGTTTTGGGGCTGGGGGTCTTGGGGCATCCCAAGTGTAGCAGACTGGGGAGAGGATTTCATGGTTGGCTTAGTGACATCCGTAACTCAAAGGTGTCATGAATTAGTCTGAGTGGAGCTCAGGAATCAATGTTAAACTCATGCCTCGGGTGATTCAAAGGTCCTGGGGTCACTCTCAGGGTATCTGCTTCAGGGAGGGATTTGGCTCAGAAGGAGAAGAAGAGAAGGGACTGGAGGCTATGGGGAAGACTTTCTACAGTGATCACTTAGCCACCATGAGCTACAAAGGCCTCCCACCCACTGCCATCATCCCACTGCCCCCCTCGCCAGGGCCCGAGGACTTAGTGGGTGGGACAGTACTCATGGTCCATGTTCTCTTTCTAGAATGGCATCATCACTGGTGTGTACCCAGCGAGCCCCTCCAGTTGGCTTATTGTGGTGGTGGGTGTGATGTCAACCATGTATGCCAAGATCGACCCCTCGCTGGGGATAATTGCAAAAATCAATCGGACCCTGGACACGACGTAAGTACTCTTTTCAAATCTTCAATTGTCTAGGAAGTTAGTGATTTTTGGTGCTGATATTTTTATGTCTTTTCAAATATAAGGACCGTTACTGTGCTGATTCCATTTAAAGCTTGCTTGGCTGTTCTCCTGTAGGCTTTCTTCTGTGTATAAGGCCCTCAGGGAGTTTGGGGTCCCTCTTGGCCCTTTCTCCGAAGATAGCCTTGGTCCTGGGTTGCTCCGGGACGTCGTGTCAGGGCCCAAGGTTGTGGTCAGTGCACTTTGCCTGGCTGGGGAGTCCTCAAAAGGAATTTCTGCTCTAGGAGCTGGTCCTGGACATGGCCAGCTCTTTGCACTGGTGTCTGTGACCCTGAGAACTGACTGCTCTGGGGGGACCTCAGCCCCTTAGCTCCCTGTCACGGTAGCTCAGAACCCCAGTGGGAACCCCCACGCTCCTGAGTATTTCCCGTCCAGCTGAGCTGCTTGTGGCCTCCACACTGCCTTGAGAGCACTGGCTTGTGCCTTTAGAAGTGTCCACAAGTCCTCGAATAAAAATTCCATCATTGCAGGGGAAGCGTGTCTGGGCTGGACCCCTGCCAGATTCCCTGCTCTGCCTGGAGGTCAGGGAGGCCGAGGCAGGGACCCCGACAATCCCTGACACTCCGGGGAAACTGCTCCTCCTGTCCTTGTGACCCTCGCAGATAGCTGGGCGGCCGTGCGTTGGGTCGTGGTGTTTCTGCGTGCTTTTCAGACTCTGGTGCGTCTAACACAGTTTTAATTTACTCTCCACTGTGGGCTCTTAGCCCTGGATTATGCTTAGAAGTATTGGCTATTTAAAGCCCTTTATAATCTGGGTCTTTATACGATTTGTTTCTTTGTCCCTCTAAACCAACTGCGGTGAACTGGGCCATGCCTGGCCCAAATTTAGAAAGACCAGGTTAGGGGTCAGCGTCTTCCCAGGCTCGAGGGTCATTCTGGAACCGTCTCTCCGGAGAGCACCTTCCGACTATCCCAGGTGGCTGTTTTCACAAATGCAGACGTACTTGGCTGGGTTTGCTCTGCGTCTGTCCAGGCTCTGCAGCCTCAGAAGGAACGTGTTCTTTAAAAGAAAGCTTTTTTTTTTTTTTTTTGCTAATGCTGTTCATTGACGTGCCTGTGTGTCTATTACAAAAAAAGTCACAACACGAGATTTGACAAGTAAGTTCTGGAGCAAAAGTATTTTACTTTGAAGACCATTTGTTTCAGTGTTACTTAACTATCGGAAGGTATTAACTTGGTGGTTTGTAAATATGGGAGGTATCTCTAGGTTATGTCTGTTGGTCATTTTCATAATTTGAAGCACACCAAAATAATTTTTAAAAATGAGCCATAATTGACATACCACGTTATATTAGTTTTAGGCGTATAACATAATGATCTGGTAGATACACGGAGCTCACACTGATTACCACAAATAATTAAGTGATGTCACCACATGTAGGTGCAGATTTGTTTTTCTTGCAATAAGAACTTTTAGGATCTCCTCTCCTAGCAGTTTTAAAAATACACTATGGTATTACTAACTATAGTTACCATGATCCCTAAACCTTTTTTTTTTTTTTTTTTGGTCTTTTAATGGGAAGTTTATACCCTTTTTATTCCTCAAGATTTTATGTTTTCAGTAATCTCCACACCCACCATGGGGCTCGAACTCACAGCCCTGAGATCAAGTGTCATGCACCCTCCAAACGGAGCCAGCTGGGCGGGCCTGGAAGTTTGTGCCTTTGGACCACCTGCTCCCCGTTTTGCCCATCCCCCGCCTTCTGGATCTAGGAATTTAGATTTTTGTTTCAGATTTAACATATAAGTGAGATCCTACGGGATCTGTCTGTCTCTGTCGGACTTACTTCACTTGGCGTAATGCCCTCGAGGTCCACGGTTGTCCCAAATTCAGGATTTCCTTCCTTTTTACGGCTGAATAACTTCCATCCCATGTACATGGCGCACTTTTGTCCATGCGCCCGTCAGTGAGCACGTAGGTGGTTTTCATGTCTCGGCTGTTGTGGACGTTGCCAGATGGACTTGGGGATGCGGGTGTGTTTTCAAGAGACTGATTTCCTGGGGCACCTGGGTGGCTCAGTGGGTTAAAGCCTCTGCCTTCGGCTGGGGTCATGATCTCAGGGTCCTGGGATGGAGCCCCGCATCGGGCTCTCTGCTCAGCGGGGAGCCTGCTTCCCCCGACTCCTGCCTGCCTCTCTGCCTACTTGTGATCTCTCTCTGTCAAATAAATAAACAAATAAATCTTTCAAAAAAAGAGAGAGAGGGAGAGACTGATTTCCGATAAATACTCGAAAGTAGAGTTGCTGGATCATAGGGCAGTTCTGTTTTTAGGTTTTTTGAGGAAGCTCTATCTTGTTCTCCACGGTGGCTGCCCCAATGGTGCCCGAAGGTTCCCTATTTTCTGTGTCCTTGCCAACGTTTGGTGTTTAACTCCCTTTTATTTTATAACTAGCTTGTGGTTTCCAAAACAACTGGAATGAAAAACAAGACCACAGAGCTTTTGTACGGTCCCATCTTTCCCATACAGTGTGTCTCTTTCCTTAGCAAGTGAGGAATTGTCTCTCTTGAAGTTTATTACTTACATGACCGTTTTATGGTTGGTGTCCGACTCTCGATTTCAGCTCAGGTTGTGATCTCGGGGTCCTGGGATCGAGCCCCAAATGGGGCTCTGCGTTGAGCTGGGGGGTCTGCTTGAGATTCTCTCTCTCCCTCTCCCCCAACCCCTGCTCATGCTCTCTCTCTCAATAAATCAATAAAATCTTTAAAAAAAATAAATGGTCATTTTGTAGCATCAGTTTCTTTCCTGCCTGGATCCAAACCAGGCTCTTTTGGGAAGTAGCCACACCAGTTTCCCCAAGTGACCTGAGTGTCTGTGAGTCCTGGCCATATCCGAAGTGATGCTGGAGGAAGGAGGGGGCAGGAAGGGAACGGCCCAGAAGTGCGGTGGGCGCCCAGCTAAGGCGGTTTGCCGGTGGACCCGGGCCGTGGGTTTCACTGTGGACAGCCCACCACCTCACACGTCCCCTGTCCCCGTCCCCAGACCCTGGAAGCAGTTGCGCGTTTCCCCCCCGAGGGCGCAGGAGGCTTGGTTTGTCCCGAGGACAGGAGAGCGGTGCCTGAGCCTTTGAGAGCCGGGTTGGCGCTCAGGGGATGTGGCATCCTGTCTCGGACTCGGGGTCCACGGTCCGCCTCGTGTGGAGGGAAGGCCGCTCCGGCTGGCGGCATGTGGTGTCCCCACTAATGTGTGCTCAGCTCGTGTCGTCTCCCCAGCAGCTGCATGTCCAGCCAGACGAAGAGCGTGGTCAGCGGCCTCCTCTTCGGCACGGGCCTGTGGGTGACCCTCATCGTCACCATGCGCTACTCCCTCAAGGTGCTGCTGTCCTACCACGGCTGGATGTTTGCCCAGCATGGCAAGATGAGCCGGGCTACCAAGATCTGGATGGTAAGGGGCCCCCGCTGCGCTCGTGGCACCCAGCCACTGTGGATGGTTTCTGAGCACTTTCTTGGGGTACGCCTGGTACGCGCCAGGCTGCCCAGCTGGTAGCGGCGTGCACAGCTGGTTGGGCCTGGAGGTCAGTACGCACATGTGGAACCACGGCCGTTATCGGCGCTGCACACTTAGCTCCCCCCGCTCCCCCCGAGCTCCCTCGTGTCCCACCCTGCCTTTCCTTTGCGGTGAGAGCTTGTAAGTCAGATGTGCCATCTCAGCGGAGGCTTAAGTGTGCCAAGGCAGCCCCGTGCCCCCAACAGCCGCCACCCCCTCACCACCGTATTCGCCCTTCTGGGTCTGGCGCGCCTCACTCAGCACCGGCTCTTATGCGGGTGGCTTTTACTTTGAAGGGAGGATCCTCGGGGACGTTTCTCCCCTCCCACACGGGGTTGGTTGACCTGAGAGCTGCAGGGGGTTGAGTCACCATGACTGCAGGCCAAGAAGTGTTTTCCTTCCACGGCGCTGGGGAGTTTTGAACGCGGCATGTGGGAGCCTGCTGGGTTTGCCGTCCAGGTTCTCCATCGAAGGAGGGTGGTGCCCGCCCGTGCCGCCGCTTTTCTGACTAGCTCCAAGGTGGGGCTTCCGTGGTGTCCCTCGCCGTTCTGCGGGCTCGCCTCCGCCACAGCCTCAGGGTCCCTTGGTTGCCGCGTGCGTGGAGGCTTGTCCCACTGTCCCCCGGTGACCACTCCTCCTCCGAGCTAACCACCACTCCTGGGGGCTGCTCATGAGAGGCACCCGCACGCCTGGGGCCCACATGCACCCGTGGGCTTCGCTCACCCCAGCAGACTCCCCGCGCTCGCCTGGGTGTCAGATGGCTGGTTTCCAGAGAAGCAGAATCAGCCCCCAGGGGAGTCTGGAGGGGCGCCCACCCTCTACGGAAGGTGCTAACACGTTCCCCCGGAGGGCGTATTCCTGGCTGAGTCCCCGCCGCCCCCTACGAGCCCGGGGAATTTCTCGGAGGTCTGGTCAGCAAGAGATGACCCGTGGTTAGCACCAAGTTCCCATCCTTCGGGATGAAAGCAAGGGCCGAGAGTAGGCACATGTGTGCTGTCCCCTAGACGGGACGGGCCACACGGCTGCTGCTCCTGGGGTTGGCTTGAGGTGCAGCCTCCCAGCTCGGCCCCTGCACTGCCCCCTGGCCAGGGCTTAGATCCGGTCCTCAAACCCGGAGCCTCGCAGAGGTGCGGGGGGATCTTGGCCCGCGTGCGGGAGCGCAGTCAGCCGGCAACCTCCGGGGGCCCACCCTGGCCGGGCATCTCGAAGCCTCCGCCAGCCTTGGGGTGGTTTTGGGTGGGGTCACCTGGTTGTTGGCAAAAGCCTGTGAGGTATGGGGTGGACAACGGACCGGAGAGGGAGATGCGAAGCACGGATAATCAGGAAAGGGTCAGCAGGTTGAGAACGGGCTCTACGTCTTCAACATGGTCTCTCATTTTCAAACGTGCTTTTTTTTAAGAGTATGGTCAAGATCTTTTCGGGCCGAAAACCCATGTTGTACAGCTTCCAGACGTCGCTGCCACGCCTGCCGGTCCCAACCGTCAAGGACACCGTGAGCAGGGTAGGTGTGGCTTCGAGCTCCCTGGGACGCCCCCTCCGAGCCACCGGGCATCCGGGGTTTTAGGGTTGCTGACCCGATGGCAGCCGGTTGTCGGTTGACCATGTTAGGTCTCAGCAGTGGACTCGTCTGGCTTTTGTCAGAGATCTCTTCCTTTCTGACGTATCAGCACACGTGAGCTGTTTTTTATTTTTAAAAAAGCATCACATTTGATAGTTTTGCACAATTTTTTTACACAGCTTCATTGTAATATAATTCACGTATCATACAGTTCCTGGAAGCATCCGATTCAATGGTCTTTGGTATGTTACGTGACTAGTTTTAAATTGCGGTGTGTATGTATGTAACACGAATATGACCGTTTTAACCCCTTTAAACGGTGCCATTGTGTGGCACTGAATTCAGTCTCATAGTGCCATCTCCACCACAGTCTAGTTGTAGAACTTTCCATCACCCGAACCCCACCCCCGTCAGCATCACGCCCCACTTCACCCCCCTCAGCCCCGGCACCCACAGCCTGCTCTCTGTCCCTGGGGTTTCGCCTCTCCTGGATGTTTCCAGTACATGGAATCCTGCGATATGTGGCTCTTAGACTGTTTTGAGGCTGTGTCTCTGCCGTAGCGTCTGTCCCTGTATCTTGCCTTTTAATGACTGAGTGATATCCGACTGGGCGGTTGGACCCCACCACATTCATGCAGTCACCTGTTGCTGGACATTGGAATTGTTTCCACTCTCTGGCTGTTGTGAATGCTTTTGTTCAAGACCTGCTTGCTGCTCTGCTGGGTGTGAGCCTGGAACTGTGGCCCTGGGGTCTGATGGGACCTGTGCTTCACGCGTGGGAGGACCCGCCTCCCACGCCTGGGAGGACCTGCCAGGCTGAGCCCCACAGCACACACATTCCCACCGTACCTGGCGAGGGTGGCCGTTTCTGCCTGTCCCGTGGCCTCATTTTAAAACCCAAGTGGGACATGTCTTGGCTTTTGAATCCCAGACTCCTTATTTCGTCCCTCTTGGCCTTTTCAAGTTCCCTCTCATGTCTGCTGTCCTGTGCCCTCACCTGTGGGCCCACAGCCATCCCGCGGGAGGGCGGCCAAGCCACCTGCTGCTCTGCCTGCCGGAGCCCAGCGCCCGGCTTGACGTGCTTCGGAATGTGATTTCCAGTCCCACGCCTGCGCGTCTCACTTTGAAAAAACTTGAAAACCTGAGTAGTTCCTCTGTTTCAGGAGTGGTGGCTACTTTTAAACCTTCAAAAAGGGGTCCTGGAGATCTCCCTGCCACCCCGAAGCTGTGTTCACGGCAGACAAAACTTGGCGGGTGGATGCATTTCCTGATAAGCCGGTGGCCTTACTTTCTAGATCGCTCGTGTGTGTGGTAGCAGCTCTTGACGATGGTCTCGGAAGCCCACCGCCCTGTCTGTGACCTGCCACCTGGGCTCTCTGACTTCAGGGCGGGGCTGGTCAAAGTCAGGGGCCCCGCCCCAGCCCTGTCCCTGGAGACCTGGCCTTGACCTGGGGCTTGGCCTTCCCCGTCTCTGGCTCCTCATTCCTGCCCTGGTGTCCCAGGCTCGCCCCACACACCTTCCCAGCACTGTCCTGAGTCACTGTTGAGTAGGTGGGAACAGGGCTTTCATTAAGGGCCAAATGATGGGTAAAGACGAGTGAGACGTCCTTGCTGGGCGAGCCGTGATCTTGTCACTCCGGAAGTCACTCCGGTGATCTTGGTGATGCTTGTCTGGAGAGCTGGAAGGACAGTAAGGGACGAAGGAGTGCGTTTGTGTCTGTGTTGCTGATGTAAAGCCGTCTGGTTAACTTAGTTTCAGGACCTGCAAAACCAGCTTGGTGGAGTTGTTCCTTTTTTTTTTTTTTTTTAAGACTTTATTTTTAAGGGGAGCCTGGGTGGCTTAGTCTGTTAAATGACTGACTGTCGGTTTTGGCTCAGGATCGTGAGATCAAACCCCATATCATGCTCCCCCCGAGCATGGAGCCTGCTTGGGATTCTCTCTCTCCCTCTATCCAACCCCCGAATTGCTCATCCTCTCTCTCTAAAATAAATAAATCAACCTTTAAAAAAATTATTTTTAGGGGCGCCTGGGTGGCTCAGTCCTTAAGTGGCTGCCTTTGGCTCAGATCAGGATTCCAGGTCCTGGGATAGAGCCCCGCCTCAGGCTCCCTGCTCAGCGGGGAGCCTCCTTCTCCCTCTCCCACTCCCCCTGCTTGTGTTCCCTTTCTTGCTGTCTCTCTCCGTGTCAAATAAATTTAAAAAGATTTTTTTAAATTATTTTTGATTAATCTCCTTTCCCAACGTGGGACTTGAACTCACGACCCTGAGATCGAGAGTTGTGCGTTCCTCGGACTGAGCCGGCCAGGCATCCCTACTTGGGGATTTTTATATCTTGTAAAGATGTTTACGTTCTTCCTAAAGCACAGATAAGGGGCCTGTGTTTGAACTTGGCGGGTGTGCTCTGTGTCAACCCTAGTATCTGGAGTCCGTGAAGCCCCTGATGAAGGAGTCGGACTTCAGACGGATGATGGTTCTAGCAGAAGAATTTGCGGTCACCCTTGGGCCCAAACTGCAGTGGTACCTGAAGTTAAAATCCTGGTGGGCCACTAACTACGTAAGTGCACGTGCTCGCAGTCCGACGATGCGTTCGCGTGCCAGTTCGTGCCACAAACCCGCCGGGCCTCCCCACATGGGGCGGGCGGGAGGAGCCGCTTGGCGGGCTGTACGAGGTGGGGTGCAGGAGGAGGTGTTCCTTGTGACTGGAGGGAGCCAGAAGCCGGGGCTGGAGGTGGGCTGGCGCGCATGCCGTTTAAATCAGGCACCGGCTGCAGGGATGTGCTGAGCTCGCACTTGGGCTTAGGCTCCCACACAGGCTGTGGCGTGTGTCCCACCTACACACTTGCACCCGAGAGCCGTCCTGCACCCCGGGGGCCCCGCCAGCCCTTGAGGCTCCCACTGAGCTCGCCGGTGCTCTGTCCCCTGGGCCTCCCGCAGGTGAGCGACTGGTGGGAGGAGTACATCTACCTGCGAGGACGGGGGCCACTGATGGTGAACAGCAACTACTATGCCATGGTGAGTGCTCTGGGCGGGCATAGCGGGCGTCCCCACGGGCCCGCGGGCCACCCCAGAAGCTCCTGCCCCTGCTCCCGCTGATCCAGGCTTTCTGCCGGGGCCCAGCCCCTGCCTGCCGTCCCTGAAAGCTGCGTGTGGCTGTCCCTTTGTGTTGGCCCCGAGCCACTGCCGAGAGATTAGAGCCACAGAAATACTCCGGAGGCCATCAGTGGTCCCTCTGCCTGTCATCACAGCTGGGTGCTGCGTTGTGATGCCGCGGTGATGTGTGGGCCTGTGTCTGCGCCACTCCACAGAGCGTGGTGACAGGTGGCCACGGCTCCCCCAGCCCTGGGATGCCAGGAGGTTCTTGTCTTCCGCAGCATGGATGGCCTGGGAGGGCTCTTCCCGTTGTCTTGTTGGAAGCCTCACAGCTGGGGCTCCGGTAACCGGCATTTAATAGCTTTAATAACCGGGCAGCCTCGTTCTTTGTCCTTTTTCTTCCTGTTGGTCACTTTTATTTGCTTGTAAAGTACAAACCTGTCCAAGTGTAGGAAATGCAGTTCCGATTTCTTTTCTGTCAGAGCGGGGGTGATCTCACACCGATGGAAACATTTTAGCAGTGCGGAAATGCTCTCCCGTGTATTTGGGTGAGCGTGGCTTTGCCCACGGACGTCCTCTGTGCCGACACGGGTTTACCTTCTCAGGACTTGCTGTACATCCTGCCGACCCAGATCCAGGCAGCGAGAGCGGGCAACGCCATCCACGCCATCCTGCTCTACAGACGACGGCTGGACCGGGAGGAGATCAAGCCGGTACGCAAACTCACTGCTCTAGAAACTTCTTTTGTGTTGGCTTTGTTGACCTCGTGCACAGGCTCGAGGCCTCCTTCGATAGGTCCTGTCGTATCTGTATAACGTACCCCTGACATCGTCTCCACGGTCCAGGGCGTAAACACATCCATCACCCCCAAAAGTTCGCTTGTGCCTTCTGTCTCTGGGTCACTTGTACTGTTCAGAGCTTTATGCAAATGAAATCGTGCAGCGCTCGCTCGCTCGCTCTCTCTCTGGTCTTGCTTCTTTTACTCTCCGTAATTACCGTGAGATTTAATGCTCCTGGTGTGTTCTAAGTTCCTACTGTATGTCACCCCGTGATCTCAGCTGGAAGAAGCTCTTGTTTACCTTTGGAAGAAAACAGTTGAGCGGGTGAACAAGACATTTCTTTCCTTAGACAGCCCTTTGGTAGAAGCGTCAGTTTGGAAAAGGTTGTGGTGTAAGTGTGAGGTGACAAGTGATCCATTAGAAGGCGTGACCTCTGGGCAGGAGGGGTGCCGGGGCCAGAGCCCCGCCTGCGCCCCAAGCCCCGGCCGCGCCCGGCGGGTCTTAGCGGTCAAGGTTGGCGGCCCAGCGAGGAGCTGCCCTCGCATTTCCGAAGAGACGAGTCAGGCACTGTGTGCACGGAAGACAGATCAGTGTTTCCTTTGCTCCTTCCCCCTTCCTCCCACGCCCCCAACCCAGGAATGTTTGTTAGTTTGAAATGCATTTTTGTTGTAGATTCTTTTGTTGGGATCCACGGTTCCGCTCTGCTCTGCTCAGTGGGAGCGAATGTTTAACACATCGCGGATCCCAGGCGAGGAGACGGGTGAGTGGGGCCCCTTGGGGAAGCCTGTTCGCTCCGTACTCACTGCATACGGGGTCACGGACAGGCAGCACACAGGTTCATGCTGACCCCTCCTGAGAGTGAAGTTTGAGGCTCAGGAATGTTCCTTCTGTTGAATTTCCTCGGTGTTCCTTAGGCCCGGGCATGTGACTTATCTTCAGAATCAGTTTATCTTTGGCCGAAGGCTGTCTCCTGGGGTGTTCCTCCCAGGTCTGGCCAGGAATATTCTTTTCTTCATCTGGCTCCCTCGGGAGTGTAGCTCTGGCCCACACTCATGGTTCTGGTATAACACACGGTGGCCTGTGCTCAGGAGGCCGGGCCTGGCCTGGGACAGCTGATCCCCACCCCCGGCCGTTGCACAACGCTAGGAGGCCATGTGTTCTGAGCCAGGACGCCCTCGAGAATGAGAGGGAGAGACATGTCACCACCTGGGACTGTTCCGGGCCAGCTAGGGCTCAGGCTGTGCCACCTGTGAGCCTCCGGGTGGCCCTGCAGGTAGCAAACACAGGTCACTTGCCAACAGACAAACCAGACGTCATCTGAGCCCTTTCGGTGGGCGTTAAAATGAACCCACAGCTGCTTTTTACTTTTTTATTCGTTTTAACCCACTGCCACTTTCGAAGCTGATTGTATAGAGTCCCGAGCTGATCTGGCTTTTGGGGGTGTCATTACAGCGGGTACCTCTGGACTATGAGCCCCAGGTGGGAACTTGTCCCATGGTGGTAGGCGTCGGGGTCCTCAGACACCGAAACCGGCCACTGGCTAAGCTTCCGGAAGTGGATTCAGCTTTCCTCGGATCCGGGACCCAGACGCTTTCTGAAAACTCACTCCAGCCTGTTTGTTTCTGGCTCGAAAACCTTTGTTTCTCTCAGTCTGGAGTCTAGTGATCTGTGGCCAGATTTTTGTGAAAAGCAGATGAGTTGGCCAAAAACAGCTTGGGGACAGTTGGGACCGTAATAGCATGCTTAAAATTTTTTTTTTTTTTAATTTTTAAAAGTACTTATTTCTTTTAGAGAGAGAGAGCGGGGGACGAGCAGAAGGGGTGAGAATCTCAAGCAGACTTTTTTTTTTTTTTTTTTAATTTAACTTTATTTGTTTGTCAGAGAGAGAGAGAAGGGAACCCAATGTGGGGCTCGATCCCAGGACCCTGGGATCATGACCTGAGCTGAAGGCAAACACTTAACCGACTGAGCCACCCAGGGGCCCCAGTAATAGCGTTTTAAAAAATGATTTTAATAAAGTGCCATATAGTTGTTCCTTTTATGCATGGTTTCATGTTCCGTGGTCTCAGTTACCCACGACCAGCCACGGCGTGAGAGCTGGTGATTCCCCGTGACCTCAACCTAAGCCTGTGTCATACCTGTGCGACTTGTCTCCCGTCATCACGAGAAGAAGGGCCAGGACAGGTGTTTTGAGAGAGAGACCACGTCCACATAAGCTCTGTTAGCACAGGATGTAATCGCTCTAGGTTTGCTGTTGTTAACGTTGTACTGCACCTTGTTTGTAAGTCAGACGTGATCACAGGTCCGTAGACTGGAGAAAACAGGCGTGCGGCTGGGGTTCGTTGTGCTCCCCGGCTTCCGGCATCTGTGGGGTCTTGGAACACCTCCCCTCGGATCCCGGGGTGCTTCTGTACTTTTCTCTGCCCAGGTCTTGTGCCTCATCTGTTAGTTACTCCTAACTCCCTTTCTGTTTTTGTTGTTTCAAGTGTATTTTTGAGTTGTTGGCTCCTGAATATATTAGTTTTGGGGGCCATTGTAACAAAACCTCGTAGCCTGCGGGGCTGAAAGACACTCGCTGTCCCCACATCCTGGAGGCTGAAGCCCGAGATGCAGGTGCAGACAGGGAGCCCCCCGGGGCCTCTCACCTCCCGTGTGGACGGCCGTCCTCTCCCTGTGTCCTCACGGGGTCATCCCTCCGTGCCTCTCTGTGTCCTGATCATTTCCTACAAGTACCCCAGTCATGTGGGATTAAGGTCCATCTTAATCACAATGTGTTAATAGAATTACCTCTTTAAAGGCCCTGCTTCCAAATACAGTCGCTTCCGAGGGGGGTTCCAAGCATGTGAGTGGGAGGGGCTCAGTTGGGCCCAGAACTCTAGGGTAGAGGAAGGCAAATGTGGACCCTGAGCAGCTACCCAGCTGTGTTCTCAGTAATTTCAACAGCCGGTTGGGTTTTCTGGGGTTCATCGCGGCTGCAAGAGGCCTGTGTTCCCATGCCTGTATCTTTCCCTGATCAGAGAATCCCCGATTTTCCTTTCTTAGTTTACCGTGCGCTGGCCAGGACCTGGTGTAGCGTCTGAGTGGAAGTGATCCTAGTGTGCAGCTTCTTTTATCTGACTTTGAATGAAGGCTTGAAGGGCGTGTTTGCCGTAGTTTTCTGTAAAACCCTTGAGCAGACCGCAGTCATTGGCCCGAGATCATACGGGCAGTGAGTGGCTGAGCAGAGCTGAGACGGAGTCAGATCTCTCAGCTTTGATCCGTACCGGACTGTCTACAGACTCTTGAATGGATGGTCGAGGCCCACCGAGGGACACGGGGGGCGGGGTTGGGGCCGCAGGACGGTCGGGGGGCCAGGGCCGTGCTCAGCTCTCCCTAACCCCCGCCTCTGGGTTCCGCGTCCCGCCGCAGACACCATCCAGCACGTCCGGGACAGCAAGCACATCGTGGTGTTCCACAAAGGGCGCTACTTCAAGGTCTGGCTGTACCACGACGGCAGGCTGCTGAAGCCGCGGGAGATCGAGCAGCAGATGCAGCGCATTTTGGACGACCCCTCCGAGCCTCAGCCGGGCGAGGCCAAGCTGGCGGCCCTCACGGCTGGAGAAAGGTGTGTGGCTCCTCCATGACATGGGTCTGGCCGGTGGACTCGGGTCAGCAGGAGGGGTGCATGGGGGCGGGGCAGCGGCGCTGGGGGGCGGGGCTGGAGCGTGGAGTCCGAGTCCCGCCCCTGCTGGCCGGCCGCCCATCCAGGTGCCCGGGGTGCCAGGGCTCAAGACAGACAGGAGTGAGGCTCTGCGGCAGGGCTGCGGGCCTGCTGAATTCAGGACACTGGCTCTGCCACAGGGGTGCAGACTGCATGTTCCATGCTGGGAATGGCAGAGAGGGTCCCGTGGACCCCCCTATACTGGGGCTTGACTCGGCCGTTTAAAAGGCCCACCCGAGGGCCCCGAGCGGGTGTATGAGAATCTTCTGGTCCAGGGGCTCCTCGAGCAGTGAAGGTTGGAACGGGCAGCGTGAGCTGGAGGGGAGGCCCCGTCCCAGCAGCCCGGGGGTGTTAGGCCATTGCTGTGCCCTCACCAGGGCTGGAAGGAATGGCGGAGGGCAGTGTGTCCGGGGCACGAGCTCCCTCCCCGTGTGCTCACGAGCATCAGTGGCGCAGGGGGCAGGTGGGCACAAATTGCGGCTGAGGAGTGGGCTTGCCTGGGACCCCCTGCGCCGAGGGGCTCCGTGGGCGGCCGGCCCTGAGGCTCCTCTTCGCGTAGACGCTGAGTGTATGTGCTGGCCCATCACCTTCTTGTCCCTTCACACAGCATTAGTGACCATCCTTGCTGTCACTGTGGCCCCTGGCAGACGGTGATGACTGTGGTCCCGGCCAGGGGGGTGTGGGGACCTGGTGTTTATTGGGGGTGTTGGTACCATAGGCTACCTCAGCGAGCATTCGGGGAGAGAAGAGGGCAGGAGACAGGCCAGATGACCCTGATCTGGAACGGTGGGTGGGTGAAAGACAGAGGAGGGCCTGTGTGAGGGTCCTAGCAGCCATTGAAGGAGCCGTGGCTGGGGTGACTCTCAGGAAGTGGGTGTCGTGTCAGCTCCTTGTATCCCATGAAAGGTGGGACGAAAAGAATCCCATTCTTTGGACTCCCAGGGGTGCTGCTTATCCCCAAGGTGTCCTGTGGCTGTTAGTAGCATGGACTTGGGTAGGACAGCTTGGGTTGGAAGCTCTTCCTGCCACAACGTAGCTGTGAGCATGTCTGTGTGCCTCAGTTTCCCCCTCTGAAAGATGGGAATGGTAGTGCTGGTCAGTGAGCTCGTACGTAGACAAGGGCTGGAGGGGAGCCGGGCAGGAGGGACGTGCTCACAGCCCCTGCCACAACGTCGTCAGGATGGTCGCTGGCACGGGTGCAGGGAGCCCTGTCTCGGTCGCTAAGTTCAGGGCTTGCATTCTCGTGGCCCATCCAGCGTTCAGTGAGCGGAGGTACGCGCCGGGCTGGAGGCCTGCCGACCGACGGTGCTGTCCGCTGCAGACAGAGTCATACATGTGCAGTTTCCCTTAAATTCCTACAAAACTGAAAAATGCCATTTTGAACACCGCACGTAAGGAGATGTCCCCACGTTCCTGTAGGTTTGACTCTAAGCCTTGTTTCAGAGTACCCTGGGCCAAGTGTCGCCAGGCCTATTTTGGACGTGGGAAAAACAAACAGTCCCTCGATGCCGTGGAAAAGGCAGCATTCTTCGTGACGCTCGACGAAAGTGAGCAGGGGTACAGGAAGGAAGACCCGGACGCGTCCATGGACAGCTACGCCAAGTCTCTCCTCCACGGCAAGTGCTCTGACAGGTAACGTGGCTGCCACCAGCCTCAGGTGTCTCTGCCCTGAAGGAATGAGGCTTGCACAAGAACACAGCTTTGGTTCTCTTTTCTGCACGCGCACACATGTGCACACACACAGTGGAAGAGTTTTTTCCCTCTCTGTTGCCGCCTACCTCTGACCGGAGGTGCTGGCAAGAGGGGTGTCTGCAGACGCCTGGAACTAGGCAGGAGAAGGTGGTTGATGGGGCTGAGCTGGGTATCGGCTCTGGCCTGCTCCCTGAGCTCATGACTCCTATAGCCTCCTTTTCCTTGTCTGCGGAGCCGTCCTGCCTGCCCTGCAGGTGGGGGTGAGGCTCGTCCCAGTGTGTGTGTGTGTGTGTGTGTATGTGTGTGCACGTGTGTGTGCAGGGGCATGGCCTCCCTGCTCCCTGCACTTGCCTCATGGGTCCCTTCACGTTAGAATAACGTAATCGCATTCTGCTGGTCTGCAGCTCAGAACGGCTTATCTTTGTCTCTGATAACAGAGAAGTGACTGATCTAAGTTCTCTGTGTGCTCCTCCAAGCACTCTGCAGAGATTTCAGAGCGTGGGCCAGCCTTTTGGGGGCTGGGGGCAGAGGAGCCCAACCCGAATAAAACAAGTACGTGACTTTCATTTGCTTTCGGTCTTTTTGAAACAGTTAAGTCCTGTGAATGTTTCTTTCCCACGTAGGTGGTTCGATAAGTCTTTCACGTTCATTGTCTTCAAGAACGGGAAGGTGGGCATGAACGCAGAGCACTCCTGGGCCGACGCGCCCATTGTCGCGCACCTGTGGGAGGTGAGTGAGCATAGCTGTTGCGCACCCATGGGGGGTGAGTGCAGCTGTGATGCAGCTGTAGGAGGTGAGTGAGTGCAGCTGTGACGCACCTGTGGGAGGCGAGTGCAGCTGTGATGCAGCTGTGGGAGGTGAGTGAGTGCAGCTGTGACGCACCTGTGGGAGGCGAGTGAATGCAGCTGTGACGTGAGCGTGGCACTTACTGTTGCCAGTCCTGACCCCAGACGACGTTTCATCGTGCGGTACCCATCTGATTACAGAAGGCTTTGTGACACACATTGGCACTTCGCGTAACATGAATTAGCTAAACAAAAGGCCTTCGTGTCTTCATTTCCTACACTAAGTTTCCTTAAATAGAAACACATTTAATGCCATCTCCGGGTGGAACCAAAGTGACGGAATGGTGGCTGGTTCTCGCTCAGGGACTCCAGGGCAGAGCTAAAGCAAAACCATCCCTTCTTTGCTGTGTTTTCTAGACTCTTCCCATATGCCAGGTATTAGGCCGACTAGAAGCAAGCACATTAAATCCTGGTTGATAAAAATGCAGCCTCGTCATTTAATTCTTAAAATTACCAAGTAATTTAAAAACTGCCAAACCCCTGCCACCTGGTCCCTCTGCCCAGCTTGTTAAAATGTGGTGTTGGATTGGCCCTGCCACTGCTTTAAACTTTAAAAAATTAATTTCTCCCTGAAGCGTTGGAACCTTCTTTGCGTTTGGCACGAACCATTGAGGAAGGTTTTGCTTTCTTAACTTACCCTCCCCGGTTCTTGTTTGGAGGAATTTCTGAACTCTGGGATTGTCAACAGTGGACCTGATCCAGAAATTTCTGTATTATCCTGGTTTGATGAAGCTCAAGGTAATTTTTTGTTAAAGCAACAAGGCCTTTTGAAGTCACCCTGAAAGCCCAGCTTGTGCTTTGCAGTCTGCTGCCCTGGCAGGTGGAGCTGGACGACGGGACAGCGGGCTGAGGAACCCACCGTCCTTCATGGGCCGTGGCGCTCACTCGAGGACTGGACATGATGAAATCATCATGAACTTGTGAAGATATCTTAATGCATGACTGCATTCTTTTCTTTTTTTTTTAATTCCTCTGAAGGCTTTGAATCTCAATCTTTATTTTTAAAATATTTTATCTGTCCATATTTTCCCTAGAGTTATAAATCCTAGGCCATGTCCTGCTGTCTCTTGCAAGACCTATGCACGCGCTCCCTCCTCTGCCCAGAACACTCTTTCCCTGGCCACTGGCCCCGTCAGGCCTCCGCTTCACCGCACTCCCCCCGGCCCCTCTGCCTTCTCCCGGTCCTGGGTTAGGAGCCCCGGATGCCCCCTCCAAGACTTCTCCCGACCGTCTTACCCCTGGCTGGGTCTGGGCAAACCCTAACCCACTCTTCCTTCAGCCAAGTGAGATTCTCTGTGTGGGAAAGAGCATACAGGGAAAACAGTGTCACTGAACAGCCTTTCAGATCACGGTCTGGTCCCAAGACTTGAAGACGATAAAAGCGGTCAAGTCTCAGAAGGGTCTTCGCCGCCACCCGTCTGCTGATGCCAACGGAAGCTTAGCCATCCTTTCAACTGAAACTGCACGACGACTCAGCCATCTCCGGCCCCTGGACAGAGCAGCCGGACTCCGCAGGGGTCCGTCGACACAGCAGACTCGTCCAGACCTGCGGCACCTGTTCCAAGGACTCCCTGAGTAGTGAGCGCATGACAGCTGGTCTCCGTGAAGGAGACCGCACTCGAGCCACGGGCAGTCTGGACGGCACAGGGTGACTTAGCCAGGTGGAGAAATCTGCGTGTTGACAAGGCCGTCTCCTATTTTAAGTGCTCTTGGAGGAGAGAAGGGTAAAGAGATTGCATGGACAGCCCAAGGCGGTCACTCGGGTTCCTGCCAGCAGACGGAATGGCCTGGGGCTCCAGGGACCGGACGTGGACCCCAGGAGCTCCCTGCAGGGATGGGAACCGACACACTCTCTTGTCCCGGAGGCCCGGGAGCCGGTCTGCCCGTGGCGAGGCGGTCAAGAGCAGATCTGGTCAGGGACGCCTGGGTGGCTCAGTTGGTTGGACGACTGCCTTCTGCTCAGGTCATGATCCCGGGGTCCCGGGCTCGAGTCCCACATCGGGCTCCCAGCTCCATGGGGAGTCTGCTTCTCCCTCTGACCTTCTCCTCGCTCATGCTCTCTCTCACTGTCTCTCTCTCAGATAAATAAATGGAATCTTAAAAAAAAAAAAAAACAGATCTGGTCAGAGCTGGATCCTGCTTGCCGCCCACATATTTCTAAAGCTTCCATGTGTTGGGCTCTCTGGGGTCTCTGATGTGGAGCGGCTCAGACACAAGTAGGCTGGCCCCTTCGCTTGCTCGGATCTGCGTGGACGCCGACCACACGCGCACACGTGGCCGCCTCCACGCACCGCCCCCGTGCTGGAGCCCCGACCCCTCTCACCCGGCAGTGCCCCCAGCCAGACTTGGGGTCGGGTTTTGGTGTGTGTGTGTGTGTGTGTGTGTGTGTGTGTTTGCCTCCCCCACTAGGATGTAAGCTCCCCGAGTGCAGGGATTCCTTTTTTTAGAAAATCTTTTTATTATTATTTATGGAGAAAAAATTGACATACCATAAACTTCATCTTCTTAAAGTACACAATTCGCTGGGTTTCGGGTATTTACCAGGTGGTCATACCACCAACACCGCCATCTACTTTTAGGATGTTTCCCCACAAAGGGGACTCCTGCTCCTCTCCCCGCCCCCACCAGGCAACCACAGATCTACTTTCTATCTCTCAGACTGTCTATTCTGGCTGTCGCATGGGTTGTTTCCACACTCCAACGACTGTAAGCACTGCCCCTGGGAAATGTTCGTGCACACGTCTTAGGCGAATGCGTGTTTTCATTTGTCGTGTGTGCACCCTGGAGGAGACTGGGGAGGTCAGATGGCCAGGTTTAACGTCTTGAGGAAAAGCAGAAATTCTGGTCTGTTTTGTTCCCCATTCTCTCACTGGTGCTCAGAGGGTTGCTGACTCATAGTAACTGCTCAGTAAATACAACTGAATTCATCAGTGTGGGTGTCCTCACCAGGGGCAAGAGAAGGCCCCAGCTGTGCCCGGAGCCTGGCTCATGGCGAGTGTGGACTGGGGCACACGGCTTCCTCCCTGGGTGGCTCGGCCTCCTCATTTTTACGCAGTTGGGAATAACGGGGCCTGCCTTCCGGGCTTTCTGTAAAGATTTGGGGGATGGGAGGGGTCGCCCCCAGCGGGCACCTGGGACCTGGAAGCGGGCTCTGCATGTGCTGGAGTCCTGGCTGAGCTGCTTGCCAGCCCACAAGCTGGGGAGCCTCCTCACGTCCATTTCTCTCCCCTCTGGAATGGAAATAACTTTTCCGTTGGGTGGCTGCGTGGAGGGGGTCAGGTGCAAATGGGCATCCTGCTGGCACACCCCGGGAGGCACTCCTGCTGTCTTCATTACATCTCTGTGAAGAACGAGGGTCTGTCTCCCCTGGGGGTCGTCTCCAAGATGCTCTAGGTAACAGGGTTCACCGTACTCCTCTTCCCTGACCGGCGCATGTGTCTTCATTTGCGACAGTATGTCCTGGCCACGGACTGCTTTCACCTGGGTTACGCGGAGGACGGGCACTGCAAGGGCGACACCAACCCGAACATTCCACACCCCACGCGGCTGCAGTGGGACATCCCGGAGGAAGTGAGTCCCAACGACCCAGGGTGGGGATGAACGGAAACGGTCACAGCCCAGGGCCCCCCCCCCGCCGCGTCCTTGCTGAGTGGGCACCGGCTCAGCTGGAGGCTGCAGACAGACTTGTGTCCACACACGGGCCGTAGGGCTGCTTGCCACAGCTCCTGCTGCCTCCGGCCCCAGGAAGTGGTTCTGTTTCACACTCTGGCAAAGATTGTCGGTGAGATTTCCAGCTCACATTTGGCTGGATAGCACAGTGAACAAGGAAGAAGCAAAGTCACTTCCTTTGGGGTAGAAATACTGTGAGATCACTAACTTACTATTTCTGTTTCTCTCAAAGATTTTCATACAGAGGCCACTCGATAAAAGGAAGCATTTTGGGGAAGGAAGTTTAGGGGCGGAAATACCACATTTCTGCCCATCCAATCCAAGCAGGCATTCCTGGGGCCCGAGAAGCACTTCTCGAAGTAGAAAATGCCTCACGTGAGGCTGCCGTCTCAGCCGGGCCTTCCGTCCTGCATCCCCAGGGGCCAGCGTGAGCTCCTCAGAGCAGTGTCCCCACTGCCGAGGTGCATGGGCTCGGGGTCCTTATACCTGACCAAGTCGGTCCCCGGGTATTTAAAATGTTTCTGTAGGTTTAGCTTTCTCGAGAAGTTTTAGTTTTCCCAGCACAATGGATCAGGAAGTCCAGAGAAATCCCTCCTGCCCACCTCCCCCGACCTAGCACACACACGCCCATCCCTGACATGGGGTCAGTGTCGGCCTAGTGCATTCTTGGCCTTTGTGCGGATGTATGAAGACCAGTGTCCGCGCACAGCCTCACGCTGAGCAGTTTCATGGCCCCAGATGTGGGCACTGCCGGTTCCTCCCTGTCCCCCGCCCCCATGCCCCTGGCACCCAGAGGTCTTGTCACAGTCGCCACAGTTGGCCTCGTCCACAGTGTCCCGTTCGTGGAATCCTGTCGAACTCGGCCTCTGCAGACCGGCTTCTTTGCCTTAGTCTCATGCATTTAGGGCTCCTCCCGCGTCCTTGTCCTTCCGTGGCTTGGGAGCTCATCTCCATGGCGTGGTCGTACCATGGCCCATTCGTTTTTTAAAATTGGGAGCTGGGTCGCCACAGTAGATTTCACAAAACTAAACTCTGGACTGTGCGGAATGCCCCATGGGGTTGTGTGCAGACCAGGAAGCCGGAGTCCCCCACGGGCATTCCTCCTGCTCGGGTCCCCCCGGCACTCCTGGGCGAGCGGTGGGGGGCCTGTCATTCCCGGACTGCGGCTCCGGGATGACGCCTCCAGGGAGGACCGGGAAGAAGATGCGACGTGTGTCCGCTCAAGCAACAACTCTGTTGGCTGCACGAACATCTCGTCTCTGCGAGGAATGTCAGCAGCCTGGGCTCACATCTCTTTCTCCTTTTTCCTCTAGTGTCAAGAGGTGATAGAGACTTCCCTGAACAGCGCCAGCATTCTGGCAAACGATGTGGATTTCCACTCGTTCCCGTTCCACACCTTTGGTAAAGGGCTGATCAAGAAATGCAAGACCAGCCCGGATGCCTTCGTCCAGCTTGCCCTCCAGCTGGCACATTATAAGGTACGAGCCGGGGCTCTGTGGCGAGCACTCGGTCTGAGCACCTGCCAGGAGCCGCGTGCCCCGGGGCTGGGGAAGGCCGGACGCCTGTCCCGGGGGCCGGCCGCAGGCGGGGTGGGATGCGGTGAGCAGAACCCCTCTCGGTGGGTGTGGGGCAGGTCTAGAAAAGACGCAGATGCAGGACAGCGGAAGAGGTAACATCAAAATCAGAGAAACCGGGAGAAGTTAGGCCGGAGACCGAGTTCCAGCTGACTCTATGGTAGTTGTTCACAAAGGTGATCAAGTCACGAAGCTTCCTTGCCCCGAGGAACACACTCACTTAAGTGTGTGCTCGCAGAGCCGTCGGGCAGAAAGGGCCGTCGTCGAAGGGGCGCTTTGTCTGAAGGAGCGAGGGACTTACAGACCCAGTAGCCAGATAGAGGAGCTGAATCTTGGAATTAGCAAGCTTGACCTTAAAGACTGCTGAGCACGGGGATGCACCACGTTTGGGCGATAAAAGAGGCGCTGCCTCAGACACAGAGTTTCATAAGGGGATGCCAGGCTCCATGGTAATACGTTTGCAGATCTCGAAACGATTTTCCACAGCGACAGAAGTTAGTGAAGCTGACCCGAGACAAGGTAAAAAGCCAGGAGGTGGTCAGTTCCCATGATGAAAGTCCGAAGTCGGAGGCCTGCCCGGTAGCGGGACCCTGCTCAGAAGTGGCTTCGTTGCTTGGAAGAGGGTACCCTGGGCATGATCCGGAGCTGGATAGAGCCGCCCAGCGGGTGTGGAGTGCCTCGCGGGGGCTCCTTAGTCCTCAGAGCTGCTGGGGAAGGCCTTGCTGATCTCTGCCTCTCGCACGAGCAGGAGAACTCCCTTGCCTGAGACCCGCCGCTCGCAGTGGCATGGCTGAACTTGGATCCAGGCAGGCTGGTTCTGGAGCTCGTGTCTTAATTGGAGGGATGGCGAGAAAGAGCTGTAGACCAGTTTTGCTCATGAACGAACGTGCAGAAAACCTAAATGAGATATTAGCAACAAGAATGCAGCAGTGCAGGAAACATGTAAAAGCAGCAGCTTATGGGGCCAGTGGCCAGGGGCATGGTTTGGTATTAATAAACCCAGAGACAGATTAAATTATTATTTGGATCAGAGAAGAAAAAGGACAGTCCTCTCGACAAATGCTAGAAAGACATTAAAAACTTGGCGTGTGTTCCTGATAACGGCTCTAAGTAAGGGGAGCTGTTTCCCTATCGTGATAAGTAGCATCACGGATCAGTAGCCAACGTGTGGCTTGAAGGGTGAATGGGTGAGTAGCCCCATTAAGGAAAGGATGAGGCTGCCTCCACTCTAGCATGTCCAGCATCCTCAAAGGCCTTTCCATAAGTACAGTGAGCACAGCTGATGGGATGACTGGGCAGGAGGGGGATCAGTACATCTTCTGATGGGAATGGAGGTGGCAGAGAAGCTTTTGTGATGAAGGAGTGTGCGCAGGAAGGAGCCTGGTGCAGAATTCTATGAAGACCAGTATCTTCCTTGTCCAGCACTTGGCCAAGTAGAAAGTACAACAGGCCGGGGGAATGGGAACCAGGGACAGGAGTCTGGGGTCAGGCACACGTTGGTAAAGCAGCTGGGACTTTTGGGGAGGAAGGCAGAGACAGTCTCCAAAAGGAAGACAAGGCTGTGGTTTTGGCTGGAAAATCTCGACCCCGCAGAGGCGAGTGTGCCCAGTTCACACGTCCAGTGTCGACACCGTCTGAGGTCTGGAGGTGATTTTCCAAAGGGAGCTCGAGCGATTGATTTTCAAGTTCATTTAGAAGAAGTGACGTCTGAGAATAACCAGTAACATTCTGAAAAATAAAAGTAACGAGGTGGACATTGTTTCTTCCAAAGCCTAAAATGTAGAAATTAGAAGAGTTTAGTAATGAGCAAGGTGCAGTCCTGGGCACGTCTCTGGGATAGAGGCAGGATTTAACATCGCTGGGAGGGCATGGGTTGGTGAGTGAATGGGCTTGGAAAAATGGGCCAAGGGGTTCCTTTTGGGAAGCAAATAAACAGCCCAGTAGGCAGACAGAGTCAGCAGGGGGTAGTGGTTCACGAGAGCAGAAAACTACAAATTGCTGGGGAATGTACGTGGGAAATTTAGTCTTGCTAGGAAGCCCGTAAATGCAGCGTAAGTAAGACTGCACGTTTGCTCTGCGATTTGCAAAGGCCTTTCAAGTCCGCGCTTGTACAGGGCAGTCTAGAGAGGGAAGAGCGCGTGCGGCCCGAGGCTCTTCCAGCAAGAAATGTGCGTGACCCTAACCTGGCAAATTCTTCCTCGAGAACTGTACTCTCTGAGGCCCGGTTCGCAGAGATGAGCTGCACCAGGCCCCTCGGTAAAAGTTTGAATCTGTCGAAAGGGTTATCAGTGTGAAATGTTAGATTATCGTGTTTTTGTACAACGGACAGTTGTGTGTCCGTTAAATGTGTCCGTGGTGTGTTCTGTGAACACACTTGACCATTGGCACCATGTGAAAGTTTTATTTCTTTACTATGGTGATCTGCAAACTCGGACCCACGGCCCACTTCCCGCCCTTCACCTGTTTTCACGTGGCCCTTGAGCTAAGAATGGTGTTGTATTGTTAATAATTGAAAAAAACAAAAAACAGAAGAATGCTGTCTTGTACGTCTGTATATCACATGTCACTTCAGCGTTCACAGAGGACGTTTGCTTAGCATTCAGTTGGACGAATGGTCCGTGGGTGTTTCGAGTGGACTGAGCAGGTGCCACGTACGACCCATGAAAAATATAAGGCAGATCTTTCCATGCAGAAGTTCTTATGTACAGGCCCCGTTGAGGACCAGCTGTGTTAGGGACATGACTCTGTGGAGCTGTGGTTCTGACCCTTCCTGGCTCAGCTCAGAGCTGCAGAACCTTCCCTTGGCTCTTTGTAAATGCAGATGTCCTGTGTGTCCTGGGGGGGTCTCCGTTCCAGGCTTCTGACCCTTCGCTGTGCCCTGGACCTTGCACGAAGTTTGGGAAAGCCTTGGGGATCCCATCTCAGCATAATGTGTATAAAGCATGAAAGGAACTACGTAGGGTTACGGAGATAATCAGTTAATAAAAATGCACATCAGAATATTAAATGTAAATTTATAGCACAGTGAGTGTAATTATGCACTAAATTTGGGGTGGCAGAGCTAATGACTACTGTAATTTTGAAGTCGTGATAAGCATAGATGGTATTTTGGGACATCTGCAGCAACCATAATTTGTTGTGCAAATAGCTATGATTTTCTCTCCAAAGTCACCGCACTGTTGATAATTACTGTGGTTTGTTGGCTGTGCTTCTACTTGCTGTATTTCATTTTGAGGTTAGTAGAAATTAAAATGTATCTATTTTCCCTTCCGAGTTAACATGTTTCAAAGGTTAGTGACCATTGGTCTGAACCCTGTCTGCCCTTCCAACCTCCTGTCATAACACACCTTGTCTCATTCACTCAGCTTTTGCCACACTGGCCTTTTCGCTGTGCTCAGATATGTCCAGCTCTTTGATACCTCAGGGCCTTTGCACTTGCTCTCCATCAGTGGTTGCTGTGTCCCAGATTGAGGTGTGGTCGGTTAGGTCTCTGCTCAAGTCCCCCATCTCCTGTTTAAAATGGCTTCTGCCCCCTCGCTCTTCTGTCACCCTGCCTTGTTCCTGTTTGATGCCCCGTCACTGTGTAATATCCTGTATCCCCACTTCTTCTGTTAGAACCTTTGCCCCTTGAGGGCAGAAACATGATCAGTCCCCAGTGCCAGGAATGCGCTAGCCACGGAGGAGTAGATAGACGTTGGTAAATAAGTCACGACCGATTGAGCGAAGACACTTGGCAGAGGTCTTAATTTTAGTCCACAGCCATTCGCTTCCTGCTTTTGGGTCATGTTTGTTTTTCATTTAGAAACTAGAGGTGAAAAATTCCCCCAGGTGCCACCAGCCTGAACCCTGAGCCCCGGGGCAGCCATCCCAGGGTGTGACAGGTTTGTGTTCTCACACCGTGCATGTCCGCATCCCCCCCGACCATGTCTTTTGACCCAGCTCGTTAGAAACTGGAGGTGCCCCCCGGATGGCGGCTGGTTGCAGCAGGTGGAGTGGGGCCGCTTGGCTCTCGGGGGGCCCGAGCACACTAACATGCAGTGCGTTTGCCGACAGGTTTCCAGACGGTCGTTTACAAAACCGTGGGTATCGCGCATGACCATGCTGACACAGTGAAAGTTTGGTGTTGGAGGGTGGACCTCGCAAAACCAGTGCATCCGAGATCCCAAGCTAACGTTTATGGAATGCCTAAATGCCAGATTCCTACTTTTTCCTATAGCTCCTCCTCTCCCCTCCCTCCGCCTTGTCACGTGCCCCTGTGAATCCTCCCAGGCATATCTGATGACCGACCTGGGCCCTTGCTTACCTGCTCTGTTCTTATTCTTACTCTGCTTAGAGTAGAATGAGGAGGTAGAGCCCCTCTAGGAGCCCACTCCAGGCAAAAGTAATGACTGGTGTGTGGAAGGAGTGCGGTGAGTCAGCAGCTCCTGCGCCGCGTGTCGGGGGCAGCGCGGAGGCTCCCTCGGGGGGCGCCGCAGGTGGACGGCAGTGAGCGGCGGCTGGTCGCAGACCTCCTGGCCTGTGTTCCTCACCCCGTGGCCTGCTCTCCTCGTCACTTTACAGGCAGGACTGGGGGAGGGACAGAGCCCCGAAGGCCACTCACAGGCATGGCCCGCTCGCCAGGAACTTCAGCCTTGACTCTGGCACTAGGTTTTGCTTCACGGTGTCCGTTGGTGGCAGGGTGTCCTCTGTGTCCTTGGGGTCAGTGGGGCCCGGATGCCGAGAAGCGTTGTCTGCAGGAACGACTTGGGTCCACAGACTGCCGTGGCCACTTTCCCGTCCAGATGGGAAACCTGGTGTCTCGGGGCGGGCCCGACGGCCAGGGGCGTCTGCAGGGGTTTCCCTCCCACAGGGCATGCATGGGACGCCCTGTGCTTCTCGGACCCTGTCTTGCTCCTCCTGCCGCTTCTCCCTGGAGCCCCCGCTGACCTGTCCTCCCGTCACCTGCAGGGTCTCAGCCTCAGGTGCTGCCTCTTCTGTCCTCCTGTCCCCCTTCTAGTCCCTAGACCCTACGGGGCCTCTGCCTATCTGGCTCCCCACCCCTCACTGGACATGGACTGCTCTGCCCCGCACCCAAGAGGCTGGTGTGGCTGGATTCAGACTGATTTCTCCACTTAAAAATACCGAGCTCCGGCTCTGCCAGCCCCCTGGGCAGCCCCCTCTGTGCCCCTCCGTGCCTGTTCCTCACGCCTTCTCTCCGACTCCCGGCCCCTCGCTGCTTCTCCAGCCTCAGCAGGCCGAGCTGCCTTCTTGGTTCAGCAGGAATACGAGAGCATTCCAAAGAGACCTCCTGACCGCTCCCCCCACGGCTACCCCTTCTGTTTCATTTCCCTTCCTGTCCATTGGGGCAGCTGGCCCCCTGCTCTCCTGCTGGGGGACACTGCTCCTGACCTGTCTCTTCTCTCCCAGGTCATCCTCATTGTCATCCAAACATGGTGGAACATTTCCTGCCAACACCTTGTGTCTTTTAATAATTTCCAACTGTTGCATGGCCATCTCCTTGTCACGTCTTCCTTCCATAAGTGTGTCTGCACTCGGATAGGTGTGTGAAGCTCAGGAAATTGTGCAGTGGCATCTGTTGCATCTGGAAATGGACCCTGGGCTACCCAGAAACTGACCCCCCCACCCCTGGGCCTTTCCAAAGCTAATGACGTCTCCATCTGCCTGCCGCACAACCCCGTGTGAAGACTGATAATGACTAAAAGCTAAAGCTGACCGTAACCCATCCCTTCTTGTGCGTTAGAGTCCATCAGCGGGCCCTGCCTTGTATTAAAGTACTTTTCCTCTCCCAGGACATGGGCAAATTCTGCCTCACGTACGAGGCCTCCATGACCCGGCTCTTCCGAGAGGGGAGGACGGAGACCGTGCGTTCCTGTACCATGGAGTCATGCGACTTTGTGCTCGCCATGGTGGACCCCACCCAGACGGTAAGGTGGCGCCAGGCCGCGGAGACCCCGCACACGCCTTCTCTCGGGGCGTCGTATTCAGCTTCTCTCCCCGCTGCCTTTCAGGGGAGCTGAACGTGGTCGGGACACGCGCAGAGAGGTTAGCATTAATCCACGTGGACTCCCTAGGAGTCTAGAACCTCACAGAGCATGGGGAGGCATGGGAGTTGGTGCAGTGGGACAATCCAAGGAGCTGGGGTGTGGGTGAGAAGCCTGGAACCATGCCATAGAACCTTCTACTTGGGGTCAGCGGAGCCCGCTGCCCATACCCAAGGTCCCCGCACAGGCTCGGGGCTCCGGCTTTCCCTCGGGTGGCCCCATTGGCAGCATGAATCTGGGGAGGAGGGCAGACCCTCAGGGGGGCTTCTGCTCTGGCACGTCCCTCCCGCCTGCTTTAATGGTGCCATCGGGCCCCTGCGGAGAAGGGCCCCTTAGGTGCGTCTCGGAGCCTGTGGGGTCCATCCCGCGCAGCGTGACTGCCCCGCCCCTTTACTCAGGTTGAGCAGAGGCTCAAATTGTTCAAGATCGCCTCCGAGAAGCACCAGCATATGTACCGCCTGGCGATGACTGGCTCCGGGATCGACCGCCACCTCTTCTGTCTTTACGTGGTGTCCAAATACCTGGCCGTGGAGTCCCCTTTCCTGAAGGAGGTCAGTTGCCATGGCCGGTGGCAGCTCTCCCAGCTCGCTGGCTAAGCCGGGACAAAGTCAGGGCTGCCTCGCCAGTGGGAAGTGGCCTCCCCCAAATGGGTCCTGGGGCTCTGCTGTCATCACAGTGTCCCGTCCAAGCTGTGACCTTAGTGCCGTGTCCCTTCAGCCCCTGGGGAATGCTGTGCGTCACACGTACCCTCCTGACCTCCTTGATGTAAGTGACCGCAAGCTCGTACCATAGTAAGGTGCACGCAGGTAACTAGGACGTGAGGAGCGAGTATTTATTAGTCTTGTTTTTAATACAGTTTATTTACTTTTAAAGGTGTGAAATTTAACTTGTAATAATGCTGTGTTGAACAAGCAGCTTGAAAAAATTCCTGAAAATTAGCTTCAGCCCAGCACGGCCCCCTTCCCAAGTCTTAGTTTGTGTGTCCGCCCCCTTTTTTGGGGGGGTGTCGGCCCCCCGGTCCAGACACCCTCTCTGCACATGGACTGGCCTGAGCCAGCAAGAGGCCTTCCGGGATGCAGACCTCCTGCGTCTGAGACCACCCGGGGTCCCAGCGAGCCTTTCCCTGTCTCCTGCTGGGGCTGCTGCGCAGGGACAGAGGAGGACGGCGCTGGGAAAGGTGTCATTAGAGAATGTCCTTGTTTGACGCTGCAGGTCTTATCTGAGCCGTGGAGGTTATCGACCAGCCAGACTCCGCAGCAGCAGGTGGAGCTGTTTGATTTGGAGAAGAACCCGGAGTACGTGTCCAGCGGAGGGGGCTTCGGGCCGGTAAGTGCCCAAGGGTAGGTGGGCACGGAGCTGCATGCCCGGGGACCGGCCGTGCCCGCCCGCCTCCGCTTGGGGTCTTCCTGAACCCTGAGCACTCCTTGGTACCTTGTGGGTCCCTCCCCGCCCCACCAGGAATTCGCAGATGATTAGTGCAGGGACTTATGCTGTCTTGTATGTGGAATGTGAGACAGTCCTGTTTCCTCATCGTCTCCTTCCCCGAGGTTAAACGTCAGCTTACCTGGTTCTGTAGGTTGCTGACGATGGTTATGGTGTGTCCTACATCCTCGTGGGAGAGAACCTCATCAGTTTCCACATATCTTCCAAGTTCTCCAGCCCCGAGACCGTAAGTACAAAACCAAGTTGCCTTTCCTAAAGGCATATTTTTGCCATTTTCTTTTTAACTTGACAGACATGTTCTTCCTTAATTTGACAGGAAGTAGCAGTTTAACGACATGCTTTTTTCCTCGGTTTGGACATTTTGAGATAAAAGAATTTTTAAACTCTTTCACCTAATTTTATTTTATCGTTATTATTTTTTAAGATTTTATTTGAGAGAGAGAGAGCGAGGCCGTGTGCATGCATGAGTGGAGGCAGTGGAGGGACAGCGGGAAAGGGGAGAAGCAGGCTCCCCACTGAGCGGAGAGCCAGACACGGGGCTGGATCCCAGGACCCTGAGATCATGACCTGAGCTGAAGGCTGACACTTACCCGCCGAGACACCCAGGCTCCCCTCTTTAAAGTAATTCTGAAGAAATGATCTTCTTTGGTGGCAAATATTTGTCTTTGCCTATAGGGCTGGCTTTAAACCCTAACGAGGGAGCGCCCGTGTGGCCCGCGCGACTCTCAGACCCTGATATCAGAGGGTAGATGGAGGTCAGGGTGCACGTGTGAAGGAGGACGAGTACAAGATGATGGGGGGGGGCGCCCGGGCGGCTCAGTTGGTAAAGCGGCTGCCTTCGGCTCAGGTCATGACCCTAGGGTCCCAGGATCGGGTCCCACACCGGGCTCCCTGCTCCGTGCGGAACCTGCTTCTCCCTCTGTCCATCCCCCTGCTTGGGCTCGCTCTCACTTGCTCTCTCTCTCTCTCTCTCAAATAAATAAATGAAATCTTTAAAAAATAATAATAATAAGATGATGCAGGGTCTGTGGTGTTCTGTGGGAGTGGAACGTGTGACCTCCTTCCAAGCGTGGCACACTGAATCCTGGTTTCTTTTCTGCCTTACCACATTGTGGATCACCTGAAAGCATGGCCAAGTTCGCCGTTAGCAGAGAGGATTGGAATTCATTTATTTATCGCGCTTTGTGTAATGCGTTGACATTAGGGGAAGCCTTACATCAAGACCACATCCGCGCGAACTTAGAAATGGTTACACCTCTTTGAACCCGCAGCATTTCTCCGGAACGTGTCACTTCATGATTCAGGCGCTCACCCAAAGCTCAGAGAACTGGCCAAAAGGAACGTTTGTCCTCTGAGTCAGGTTCAAGGCTCCAGCATAGGGATTTCGACGTTGTAACGTGCGTTTTTGTCTTTTGTCTTTGCGCGGAAGGACTCGCATCGCTTTGGGAAGCACCTGAGACGGGCGATGATGGACATCATCGGTTTGTTTGGGTTCGGTGCCAACTCCAAAAAGTAACTCCATTAGAGCCGCGGTGAAGCAGAAGGAGCTCATCCGCCAAAACCAAATGAAGAGTAGCTGTCCGATCCCGAGTGTAGGTCTGGATGCAGAATTGCCCCCACAAAACTCAGTTTTCCTTTCGTCAAGGGTTTGGTGTTTTCCTTCTTATAGAACAGCAGGTCTCCACCACGTGAAGTCTGACTCCACTACTTCCTGGCAGGTCCCAACTTCGGGGATCTTTTCATCAAGTGCCCCCCTACCCCCGCCCCTAAAAATGTTTGCATCTGCCTGTGGTGACTGAGGGACGAGACTGTGGTTGAGCTATTGAAAGGACTGGTGGGGTTGTGACTTCACGCATTGGGAGCGCAAGTGGCACGTTTCCTCGGGGGGAGGGGGGGCGACCGGACACCTGGTACTCACGGGCGTTTACTACTACCCGAGCTCGTTTTGTTCAGAGAGGAATGCGTTCAAGTTCTGGAGATGTTAACCGTTTGTAGCTGACGCGCGTGTAACGCACTAACAGAAACACTGTGCTTCTGGAAACAGTTCTTATCACTGTGGGTCATTCCGTCACTGTCCATCATCTGGTAGCTCGTATTTACCTCTCTGTGTTGGAAGCGTGCCGTCCACCTCATCTCTACTTTTACTGACTGTGCAAGTCTTCAAAACCCAGTGCCTTAAAAGTGGAAGGCCCAGAGCGAGAGGGAGACCGTGGGAAAGATTTCCTGGGTCGGGTCGGTCTTCAGGTGGAATTGTGTCTTACTCCATTCTCAACTGAAACCCTAAATCAGTGTTTCCTGTGGTTTCCCTGCCCCTAGAAAGACCAGTTCCCTCCTGAGGGCAGCTGGGCTGGATGTCCCCGCATCAGACGGCCTTCCTTGCATCATTAAGCTATGAAAGAAAGGGTGTGTGTGTGTGTGTGTGTGTGTGTGTGTGTGTGAGAGAGAGAGAGAGAGAGAGAGAGAAATGGGAAGCAAGAGATGTCACGGTCAAGTGTGATGTGTCTGGAGAAGAAAGCATGAGCTGGGCCTCCAGGTAGCTGCTCACCCAAGCTGACAACAAAGGCAGGGCGTGACATTTACCACTGACAAAGGAACAAAGCTTGAGAAACAGGAAGAATAACCTCAAAATGGTCAGGAGAGTGCAGGGCCAGTAGGACCCAGGAGTGCTTTCCTGTCCCAGCTGGCAAGAGATAGAACCACTGTCCTTTCCAGAGGAGATGGAGGGTGATAGAGACCATAGGCCGCATCATCTCAGTGATGGACGAAAGTGTCGCAGGTGCTAGGTCTGACACAGCCCGCCCTTCAGGTGGGTGTGCCTTCATCTGGAAGCATCAGATCGACCAAAAAGCAATTATGCACTGAATCGTCTCCAGGATTTAATGTAAAAAATAAAGGATCATGGAACGGGAAAGCCCCATGGCCTCCACGGCCATAACGACCAGCTTAGCTGTCCATTTTCAAAACTGTATTTTTCTGACCACTTTGTTCTGGTGGGGCTCGCCTCTGTAAGAGCCGTGCACTGCTGGGATACCATGACCAGGCCGGACCGTCGGAGGAGACGGGTGCTCGCTACAGGGCGTATGCGTGTTTTGTTTATGTACATGTGATAATGTCAAAATCCCACCTAAATGGGCCAAAGATTTTTTTTTTCCTCTTAAAAGCAAAAATGAAAACACACACAAAAAAGCTAAAATGAAAACCAACATCTACAGTAACAAGCCCTACCCCCCCTTCCTTCATGGTTCATAGTGAAGGAGGTGTGGGGGGGAATCGCCCACTCTGTCCCCTGGGGTAGGCAGGTGTGGCTTCCAGTCAAAGCTGGCATCAGTCGCCATCAGAGCCACCCCAACCCTGCAATACTGACCACTGACCTTAGCGTTCCCATGTGAATTCCAGTGTCGCCGTGTAGCACTCAAACACATTTGGGCTCGTCTCTCAGGTTTAAATATTTCAAATGTAATTAATTGTTGTTAACCAGTGCAGTTATCAATGCAATTGATAAAAGAAGGAAGAGTGGTTTTTATTGTACATGTTGAAAGGAGGAGGGAAGAGTATTATGTATTTAATTTAATTTGGAATAAACCATAGTCTTAAAGGAGCTGTGGTTTGAATTTGTTATCTTGGACTGTCCATTGCATGTAAATACAGATGCTCTTTTGGATGTAAATCTGAGAACTGCAGTATGAATGTTATCATTAATAAAACATTAATCCCAGCCTTTGTTCCTGGTTCTTTTGTAATATGAATAAGGAGGTTATAAGTCAGGGGTGGAAGTCCAGGAGCTGGAGACCTTTGGAGAGAGACCGCAGGCGGCTTACAGGAGGCCCAGTGTGGCCTCAACCAGACTCACTGACCTGGCTGAGAAGGGCAGCTGCCAGGATGGGCTGTGGGTTTCCACTCTGTGTTCATGCATTCTCTCCCTGCTCCCACGCCCGTAACAGTGTCCGATACGTAGTAGGTTCCCGAGTATCTGCTAAGTGGGTGCGTGAATTCAGTTTTCTCGGTAGTCTTTCTTGAGCACCTACTGTGTGCTAAGCTCTGCTAGGTACAGCGGGGACCCCACGAGGTTCTGGCTGTGGGTGGAGCTCAAATCCGGTGGGAGGACGACAGAACCAAGACAGCCATTCCAAGGATCTCCAGTGTCCCAAGGGAGATGAGAGGATCACGTGTGGGCAGAGGTAGCTGGCTGCGAGAGGCAGCTGATTTGAGGGGAGGCCTGAGTCACGACACAATTGGCTTCGGCTGATCCCGGCTGGAAGAGCATTTCAGAGTGTCCCAGAGGTCCTGAGCCTTCGAGTCTGGCTAGGTCGTGACTTGCCCAGGTGGCTGCGCATCCGATGGCATGGGAGCTGCCCCTTGAAAATGTGGGAATGGTAAGAGTCTTGCCGGTTGATGTTCTTGCTCCGGCTGCTCAAGCTGGTCAGATGTTTTTCATGAGGGCCCTTCAGTTTGTGTCCGCTGCCTGCTCCATCCCTACAGTTTGGGAAGCCCAAACTGCTCGCTCAGCCCTGCCCTGAACGCAAATGACTTCAACCGTGATGAGATTGTTTCAGCCATAAGCTTAAACGCCGTCTACGCATGCATCTGTAGGTGAGGCCCTGCGAGGGCTGGAAGGATACACAGCTGACTGCAGTGTCCCCTTGGCCGGCAGCACGACAGGGGATGGCCTGTTTCTTAAGGGAACTTTGGCTCTATCTGTAATGTTTAAATATTCCGGTATAGGGCCCCTGGGTGGCTCAGTGGGTTAAAGCCTCTGCCTTCGGCTCAGGTCATGATCCCAGGGTCCTGGGATCGAGCCCCGCATCGGGCTCTCTGCTCGGCAGGGAGGCTGCTTCCCCTCTCTCTGCCTACCTCTGTGTCGACTTGTGCTCTCTGTCAAATAAATAAATAAAATCTTAAAAAAAAAATATATATATCTATATATATTCCGGTATAGAGTTTATGAGCCAATGGAAGAAAAAAATTATTCTGGTTTTGATCTGAAGAAGTCAGGCTGGTCTGGGGGCCTCAGTTTCCCCATGTGAGGCTGGAGCTGAAGACCCTGCGAGCATCTTTCCTGGCCCTTCTCCCCGCAGCAGCCCGTCCCCACCCCCGCCGGGGTCACCAGGCTCTCCACGAGCCCCGCCTCCGCCACGCCCCAGCTCGGCCCCGCCCACCGCTGCCCCGCCCTTGCGGGCTCCGCCCCTAACCGCCAACGGCCGCAGGCACGTGAGGGGCTGCTCGCTCAGGCCCTGGTCCTCGTCGCTCCGGCAGCCGCAGAGGCCCCAGGTGTGTGCCCCTGAGGAGGCCTGACCCCGCGCCCGTCCGGCCGCCGTGGGGTCTGCCCGCGGTCTCCCGGCGCGGCCTAGGGATCTGCAGGCGGGGAGGGGGACAGTGGGTCCCCCGGTCGGACCCTCGGGAATGGAGGGACCCTGGCCCCGTCACGCCCTTGGGAATGGAGGGACCCCCTCCCCGGTCAGGCCCTCGGGGACAGCGGGAACCCCCTTACTCCCCGGTCAGCCCCTCAGGAATGGAGGGAACCCGGCTCCGGTCAGGCCCTCAGGAGTGGAGGGACCCCCTCCCCCCCCCCCGCCCCCGCCCCCGCCCCCGCCCCCGCCCCCGGCCAGCCTCCAGCCTCCTCCGGCGCGGGGGGCGGGGGAACCCCCCGTGGGGCGCGGGGCGGGGCCGGGGCAGGGCAGTGCCCGCCTCACCTGGCCGCGTCCTTGCAGGTGCTCGGCTCTGGGCCGGAATCCGCGTGGCGAGGGGTGCGTGGCGATGCCCGACCCGAGGCCCCCTCCGTGGACATGGAAGAGGTCCCTCTGCTCGGAGGGATGTCCGGTCCCGAGGAGGAGATCGTGACCGACCTTTTCAGTGCAGAGAGTCCGTTCGTTTCGGAGAACCTTACCCTGAAAACCCCGGTGGTGGTGAAGCACGAGGAGGACGAGTTCCACGTGTTTAAAGACGCGTATCTGAGCTCCGCGGACCCCAAGGAGCCCCTCCTGCACGCGTTGAACCCCCCGCTTCACGTGGACTGTGACAGCCAAGTGAAAGTGGACCTCGCGGTGGGCGGCAACGACGACGAGGAGATGCTCGCGGAGTACCCGAGTCTCCCCGAGCTCAGCCCCCTGGAGGACGCCGCGCTGCCGGTGGTGGCCCCGCAGCCGCAGGCCTACAACGTGCACTTCCTGTCCTCCCTGCTGGCCCCGCACCGGAGTCCTGCTGTCGTGCCCCTGGGCGCCTGGGCCAGGGAAGGAGGTGCCCACCCGGGGGTCCGGGTGATTCCAGTAAGATCCATGTGGGAGACAGGCGCCGGACCTCGGTCACCCGGTCCGGAACAGAGAAGTGAGACCGCTGGCCCGGGCCAAGATTTCCCTCACAAGCCTTTTCCCGGGGTCAGTAGCCTCCTGAGTTGGAGTCACTTATTCCAACTGAGCACCTCCCTTTGTAAGCTCCCCCCACGGCCGACCCAGCCAGGCCATTCTCCCTGCAGGAGAATTAGATCCTGGGGGGCTGACAGCAGAAGAGGGAAACAGCAAGGAAGTGTGTGGCCCTCCCCTGTTGCTATCACTGGCTTTAGGAGAGACCCTCCCCCCACCTTTATGTTAGAGTCGCTAATGTCCTGGGAAATGCAGTGTGATTGCTTTCACGTAGTCCTGAAATCAAGACGTCGGAGCTTCTCTCTGCTTCTTCTCTTCTCTCCTCAAACATAAGTAACATAAATCAGTCTACATAAATTCCTGCTCATTCTGGGCTAACGGCCCTCTTCTGCTGTCGCCACTGGTGATTTTTCTGCTTTGTTCTTGCCAGAATGAAACAAATCAATTTTTAAGGGAAACAGGATCCCAAGGAAATGGGTACTGGCCCCCTAAGAGGATCAAGTTTGAAAAGCTAGAGTACTCAGCCCCTAAATCACTGTAGTAAGTTGTTAAGCGTCTGAGGAGCACTTTGGAGATGGTGTTGGGATGAGGGTGGCCTAACTTCGTGTATCAGAAGTCATAGCTCCAGAGCTTGGATTTCTGCCTTTCTGATTTCCCTTCGGTGCAGCTGCTGCTCCTTAGTGTAAAGGAAAGATGGGGAGGAGAGGCTGGGCCTCCACCACCCTCTCAGCTTACACACGGGAGCCCTAGAGCTCACCTGGTCCTACCAGCCATCACCGCCGTAGAGGTCTTCCCTGACTCTTCCTCGGATGGCTCGCAGTGTCAGCCGCTCCGTTTGGCTTCCGGGCCAGACTGGGGTTCCTGGCACCTTTTGCCTGTTGGGCGTCTAGGACGACTGCTTTACAAAGTAGACTCAGTGAGAATTCACCAGAACGGGAATAGAACTGGCTCATCTCAAAATCATAACATTCTCTCTCTCGTTTTTTTAAGATTTTATTTATTTATTCGAGAGAGCAAGTAAGAACATGAGAAGGTAGGAGGTTAGAGGGAGGAGCAGACTCCCTGTGGAGCTGGGAGCCTGATGCGGGGCTCGATCCCAGGACTCCGGGATCATGACCTGAACTGAAGGCAGCGGTTTAACCGACTGAGCCACCCCGGCGCCCCACATTCTCTTCTAACATAATCCAATTTTAACAAAATGTAGGTTGGACAAAATAAAGGAGAGGCTATTTGGATGATATTTCTTTGCTTTTAGAAAATGTTATTGCCTATTTCCTAGTTAACTAGTAAAATGAAAAAGATAACAGCATGGACATGTTTATCGTTTAAACAGAATGGGATTATTTTAAAGTAAATATTGAGGATGAATTGCTCATTTCCTTTTTCTAGAAATTCATTCCCACATTGACCTTTGTTCATATCTCTTCTGTAAAAATGGGACTTCACTGAGTGTAAGTAGTTCAGATCATAGTCGCCTGCAGCAGAGGAGCTGATACATTTGCTGTGCAAGTACGTGTTAATTATAGGGTGGGAAATTCAATCTGAACTCTGAGGGCACCGGCCTGGCAAGTTCCTTAAAGCAGAAAGCAGAAGAAAATTTAAAATTTTCTCCTTCTATAAAATGTGAATTATCGAAATAAAGCCATAACTTGAAACACAGCTAAACCTTCTTCTTTTTAAAGATTTATACCTTCGTGCCGGTCTGCTGTGCTAATAAGGAAACCGCCAGTAATTATCGTCTGTGCGGATCGCTGACTTCACTATTTGTTGGACACCTCCAAGTTTGCGTCCACAGCCACACCTAGAAAGATCGTGATCTGTGCTGTGATTTTATTGTTTTTATTATTTTTTGAAGATTTTATTTATGTATTTGACAGAGATCACAAGTAGACAGAGAGGCAGGCAGGGAGAGAGAGAGGAGGAAGCAGGCTCCCTGCCTTTCTGCCAAGCAGAAAGCCCAACACAGGGCTTGATCCCAGGACCCGGAGATCATGACCAGAGCTGAAGGCAGAGGCTTAACCCACTGAGCCACCCAGGCGCCCCCGTGCTGTGATTTTTAAATGAGGTCTTCAGAATGTTACCCTAGAATCCCCGTCTTCTTGGAAGGACCTGCCTCCTGGCCTCTGGGGAGCTCCCCTGCACTCTGCAATGGGCACTCTAGGGCTAGTGGAGGTTCAGGAGGGGTTGGCCGATGCCATCCCAATCCTCCTTGCATTCTTAGCAAATGTAGAAAGAATCCTCACGATTTTGGAACCCTCAAATCTGATGGTATTTTTTTAACCATTGAGTCTTTAGTTTTTAAATTTCACCAGTTTTCAGCAGTATCACTGGCATTTTGCCGTCTTGCTGGTGACCCTGCCGCGTGTCAGTGAGCTGGCAGCTGTTGCAGAAGATGGCTTAGAGACAAAGCTGGCCGTTCCCCAGGCCCTTAGCATTTGTTACAGTCCTGCCGTCCAGTCAGGACGCCGCTGTTATGTAATTGTGAGTTCTGCTGTAAATACACGATTAATATTAAATCTGATATGTTGGCAAGGGTTGGAGGCTTCTTGAGAAGAAAACAAATCAACTGGAGCATTTCATACAACCTAATGAGCACACTCTAGGAACGGTGAGAAAGGGCCAGCTTGGAGGCCAGGTTAAGGAAGATCCCTCGAGTCTGCCAGGTCCTAGAGAAGGGGGGGCTGTTGGGCCCCTTGAGGGGCCCGCGGCCAGCTGGGGCATCTCCTCAGTTCCTCATGCCGTGTGCTGGAGGCAGCATGAGCGCCGCGTTGAAAGTTCACCTGTGCATTTCGTGGGCAGATGGGTTTTGTCCTCAGGGTCCTTCCTCCCCTGTGAGGCTGATCAGAGAACTTACCACTCCTCCTCGTTGCCCCCACATAGGGAGAATGACAGGGAGAGAAGTAAAGCTACGGGTGCTCTTTCCTTTACAAACAGTACGCAACCGTGAAAACCGGTGTCCACAGTGTGGTTTCTAAAATAACAATTGCTTTTTTTTTAGGTGGAAATAAAGGAAGCAGGTGGTACAATTATAAGTAACAATCCCGAGGAAGCAACTTTTCAGAACCCTCTTGGTCCAGAATCCTGTTGCAAGTTCCCCTCGTCGCAAGAAGCCGAGGACGCCTCTGGCTGCTCTCACAAGAAAGACTCTAACCCAATGGTAACAACGCCAAAGAAAATGTGTCTTAACTGACATTATCTTAAATGTTTGATTCTGATCATTGCTAATTCAATAGGAATCGTCAATTTCAGTCACTGTTTTTCCATTCTGTTTCCTTGTTGAGTCCGCAGTTCTGATTGTCTCCTCTATCAAAAGAGGAACATAATTAAAACCATGTAATGCTCTGTTCACCTCTGGAATTCCCAGTTCCTGGGTCTTAGCAAACCAAACAAAGATTAGGACATTGTGATCCTTGCTAAGGAGGGTAGCCCCAAGTCCCCTTGGGCTGGGGCAGCCTTTAGAACTGTGTGGTTTGGCAGGTGGGCGGGTAGAGGGAGCTGGGGGTTCTGTGGCTGTTTCCCTTCCTGCCTGCCTCCAAATTCCTAATAATACCAAGTGACACTCGCATGATATACTCCATAACCTGTGTGGTTCATTTAATCCTCCTGTCAACGCTGTAGGCTAGCCATTATTTTTATCTTCATTTCATGGATAAGAAAAGAGAAATGTGGGGCACCTGGGTGGCTCAGAGGGTTGAGCCTCTGCCTTCAGCTCAGGTCATGGTCTCAGGGTCCTGGGATCGAGTCCCACATCGGGCTCTCTGCTCAACGGGAGTCTGCTTCTTTCTCTCCCTCTGCCTGTCATTTCCTCTGTTTGTGCTCTCTCTTTCTGGCAAATAAATAAAATCTTAAAAAAAAAAAAAAAAAGAAAAGAGAAATGTTACATGGTCTGCTTGTAGGTGGTGCCTCTGGGACCCCAGATCTGAGTGTGGTGAGTGAGGACTAGGAAGGAGGAGAATCAGGCCCTGACTCTTCCTCTAGCGAACAGTCCAAAGAACCAGAGGCCGCCTTTTCCCTTGCAGCTCTTTACCCCAAGAAGGGTGACCTAAGCTCTAAGGCACATCCTTTAACTAGGAGTTAACTTGAAAATGAGCTCATCACGAACGTTGGCTTAGCTGTGGCGTGTACCAGTACTGCCTGCCTGTCTGTGCTTTTGCTCGGGTGTGTGGGTTCTGAGAGCAGAGCTTGTCCGTGACGCCTGGAGCAGGTGAGCAGGATAATTCTTCTAGTTACACCAGGCTACTGAGTAGCGTGCACACACTCCTGGCGGGGAGGGCATGGCAGAGCCCAGGAGAACCCATTCTTTCTCCCAGTTTTGTGTACCTCCGTGTGTGTGTGACTATAACTTTATCCTCTGACTACAGATAAAATGCCAACCCAACATGAACACTAGCCTCTTATCCAACATCAAGGTGATGTGAAGGTTTGAGCCAGTGACCAGCCCTTTGTTAACATTGGTTCTACAGGTGTCATTCTGCTAACATCGATCCTGGGCGCTTACTTGGGGTTTCCTGTCTGGGAAACCCAAAGGCAACCTAGAGTTGGAAACCGCGGTTTCTCTGGGTATCCGTGGTTTTACCGTCAGCATTAGAAGCTGTCAGGGCAGAAACTCTGATTTCTCTTGCCTTCACATGCATGCTGCGCTGCCTGGGACAGGACTGCGCCCCGGGAAGGTTCCATCTGTGCTTTGCTTGACTGGTGTCTTTGACTCACGGACCTACCTGGCTCACTGAGGAATCATCTATGGTCAGAATCCAGCGAGGTGATCTGAGAGTGCAGGAAAGATACCTCATGAAATATAAGATTATTCTGAGAATGTGACCAGCTCCAGAGGTGGAGTCTGGGTCGAAGCCTTTTCCTCCAGTTGACTGGATCTGGTGGGGCTGGGGTGGGGCGGATCACCACACTCTTTGTTGAGGCAGACAGTGGAGCGTAAAGATGGAGAAGGCAGCTCGGTGCAGAGTCACCGAGACCTAAACCTCCACAGGCAGACACCGGTAGAGGAAGGCATGAGCAGAAACTTGCATTCACACCCAGAACACATCTCACGAAACAATTCCTGGGGGGGGGCGGTTTGCCCTGTTCTTCCTCCAGAGAACATATTACTGTGGAGTAAGACATCGAGAACAGATTTTAACTTGCCGTTTTCCATTAAAACTGAAATTCTGGATTAAAGTTACTTTCTCAGATTTAAGTTCATTTAGATTCGTATTACTGGATATCTTTTAAAAATGAAACCTGATCATTATTTTTCATTTTAGGTGATATGTCAGTTGAAAGGGGGTGCACAAGTGCTGTGTATAGGCAATTCTGGCACAAGAGAACTAAAAGCTCTTCATTTGGTTCCTCAGTATCAAGACCAAAATAATTATCTACAGTCAGGTACAGAGTACATTAATAAAAACTTATGTCATATATCATATGTAAGTTGATAAGTGATTATGTTTGGCTGTGTACATAGAGTAAAAGTAAAGTAGGTGGTTAGGTTGTTAACTAGGCAACTTGCTAAATCTGTTCGCCCTTATAACTGAACTAAGAATAGAAACAAAATCTTTATAGACTAATTTATGTACATTGTGTTCTTGAACAGTTATCCTCTACTTTGCTAGCTGCAGAGAGCGTGTGACGCTAACAGGTGACTGCTGTTCCGACATGTGCATGTGTTGAGAGGGGACTGGGTTGGGACGCCAGCCTCCCCTCGGTTGGGCAGGGGGCTGACGTTCAGGTGCGGTTACACCGTATACAGTTTAATGGAAACATTTTCGTGTAATCAGTGAGAACTGTGACTATGCTTTAATCACCACTGAGTTTTAAAATATATCAAATGCTGATTTTTCTCTGCCATTCTTTCAGAAACATCTTTAAACTGACATAATAATAATATATGACCTAGGAGTCCTTAATTATCCACAAATTACTTTTAAGTGATTAAAGAAAGAATAAATAACAGAGTCTTAGGATTGTATTTACAAAAGTTAGACCCTAATTCTTGAAAACTAGGTATCTCTGTGTGGATTGTATACATAATCATGTTAGTCTAAATCTTGAGTTAATCAGAATATTTTAATTATCAGATGTTTTGCTGATCTTGTCAACGGTTTATTTATTTTTGTTTTTGTTGTTGTTGAAGTATAATCCACCTACCACATTATATTAGTTTTGTTTGTACAACATAGTGATTTGAAGTTTGTATACACGGGACACGATCAGCGCGGTAAGTCTAGTTACCATCTGCTGCTACACAAAGTTGATGCGATATTACTGACTGGGCTCCCCATGCCGTACTTGCTGGTAATTTAAATCAATATTAAGTACAGATGTCATTTCAGTGGCACTACAGAGTTCAGGGCTAGAGGAAATACTGTAACTCCTGTTCCAAACTGATAGTCTCTTTATTTAGGGACCGATAAAATGCCTTCAAGACATTTGCTTTTCTGTGGTATGGAATCAGGGGTGGAGTTTAGTCTTCCAGAAACCCTTTGTCCATGCCCCCCACGGTCTTCTGGCTCCATCTCCTGTAGGTCGGAGCGACATCTGATCCTCTGCACAAGCAGGGGAGGCTTCTTTCCTAATTCCCCTCCTTCTGGAACATGACTCAGTCCTAATGCCTTTAGATCCACAAAAGGAAAGGCTTTATATGGTGTTCTCCAAAACTACTTCCTTGTCATAGAATCATAATCCCGTCACCATGGACGCATGAAATACCAGCATGAGATAAACACATCCTGGTTACCGAAGTGTCAAGGTAACATCGCTCAAAGGATGCGCGAGCCCAGAGCAGGGGATGTGTTCAGCTGGTCAGTGACTGAAGGCACGTTTCTCCCTCCGCCTCTGCTCGGGGGCACTGAGGTTTGCAGGGCCTTTGGTGTGTCAGGAGTGTTTTCCACGGCACACTTACACCGAAGATATACGAATCCGTTCTATTAGCTAAATAGTTTGGTCCAAAGAGCCCAATAAGTATTTACATCCTAGCAAACTAGTAACCGTTTGAAAAAAGAATACATATAAATTGAAAGTAGTTCACACGATGTCCAACAGATGTCGCTGTGCCTTCCTTGAAAGTGGGACGGATCCAGGGCCTCCCTGACAAGTTTGCTGGGGCTCCCCGGGGGGCCCCTGGCACGGAGCCAGAGCATGGGAATTTGGGCACTAGCCATAGTTTTGTTTCATTTTGTTTTGTTTTTAGCATAGTAGACTATCCCTGGAAGCTTAAATTAAGCAGCTTTAGGACCAAGAAAAAGGTGTAATATGTAAAAAAATAATAATACTAATAATAATGACTCAAAAGTTTTTAACAGAATAAAAAACAAATAGGATCAAAATAAGTTTAAATGATTTTGCACATGATAAATCCATGATACATGATCATTTTTGTACTTTCTTCCATGTGCAGGTAGAAAAGGAATCGATTAATTTTAATTGTCTTCCTTACAGATGTCCCTAAACCAATGACTACTTTAGTAGGAAGATTTTTGCCAGTACCAGCAAAATTAAATCTCATTACACAACAAGTGAGTCATTGTTTTAATTTAAAAAAAAATACAGTTGGGCACTATTTTCTCCTAAAATTTCAGTTGTTGAAGTTGGAATTACTCAGGAAATGTAATTTATCCTCTGTTTTAAAATCGACAGTGAAACCTTTACTATGTGTTCCATACCTCCGCTGCTGGGTCAGACACTGGGGGTTGGGAGGCAGTGGCACAGGTTCAAAGCAATTCTGAGCCGACCCTGTGGTTGCACTTTCCTACAGCCATCAGACCAACCTTCTGAAACCCCATTTGTTGAGCTCATTTTTTGCAGCCCTGCTGTCCACCTAGCAGGACACACCACCCATTTGGTGTAGAACATTCCTCACCTTCCTCTGTAGAATGGAAATGCTTTTTCAGAGTTTAAAATGCTTTTATGATTGTACCACAATATGCACATACTAAATATAAGACAAATGTGTTATTTTGCCTAAGTCTTGATATACAATGTCACTACCCCAAAGGAGACTTTGATGACTCCCCGGTGTTGACAGCTGGTCACCGTCACTGCACCTGTCTGCTTCTCTGCCCAGCACTGTCACGGTCTCGCGCTCTTCTGGTTTGTCTGTTCGTCTGCATCTCCCACGGGTGTGCCGGGTCCGCAGGAGTAGAGATCTTGTGAGCCTAGTTTGTCTCTGTAAACTGAGACCTGGAACGAAGCCTGGCACGTACAGGGCGGTCACACAGAGCGACTTTCCGTAGGGCCGGTGCTGGTCTGAGCACTTGGACCAGATCAGTGAGCCAATGCTGAGTGATGCCCCCAAACAAAACAAAAGAAAACATATGACTCTGCCCCCTGCAGCCTACATTTTAGTGTGGGAGACAGACAACATGGGCAGATGTAGTAAATAAACTATATTGTGTGCCAGGAGAGCAGAGGACAGGCATCGGGTACAGAGCTTCTGCGGGGGCAAGGCAGGATGCCAGCCACGGGTGGCGCCATCGAGAAGGTGATGGTTGAGCAAAATCTTGAGAGGAGAGGGAGAGCTGTGTGACCATCCCGGGGGAGAACATTCCAGGCAAGCAGAAGAGCACAACACAGGGTCAACCTGCTGTAGAGACAGTGAGGAGGCAGCCAGGGGGAGGGGATGGAGTGTGCAAGAGGAAGGTAGCAGAAGGGAGTGGAAGAGAAGGAAGCATAGGGCTGGGGGAAGGGTGGGGGCCGAGTGGGTGTAGGGGACCTGCCACTGGGAGAGTCCCATAGTGCGGGGGGGGGGGGGGGGGGGGGCGGGGCAGAGATGACAGCCGCTCAGACCAGGCGGGGCCAGTGGAGCAGAAACAGCTTATCCGGATCCCCTACAGGCTGGCAGGGCTTGTGATGGGCTGGATGTGGGATGCGAGAGAGAGAGAGAGAGAGAGAGAAATCATGGATGCCCCCACGGTTTTCATCCAGAACAAACAGAAAGATGGTGTTTCCGTCAAGAGAGCTGAGGGTAGTGCATGTCTTATGAGGGAGACTAGGAGTTCCCTGGCCTTGACGTGTTACATTTGAGACATCTGAGTGACAATGGTGGGCAGGAGTGGGACGTGTGGGCCTGGAGATCAGTGTGAGGAAGGTCTGGGCTGGAGGGAAGAAGTCACCAGGGCGCAGATGGCATTTAAGTCCTTGAGACCAGAGGAGACCCGTGAGGCAGCGGGTATAAGCAGAGTCGGATGTTTGTCGAGTGGGTAAATAAGTATTTCTCAATATTGTATTGGTCAGTGCGGGAGGTCCCGAGCTGTGACCCCGGGAGCGCCCGAGGCAGACTCTCGCGGGTCCTGCACACAAGCCTCCGGCCTCCTGGCTGCCTCCACTCCTCCCGCCTTCCTTTCCCCACTGTGTCAGCCCCAACCAGGCGGGCACACGCTGGACTTGCTCTACCGCTAAGGTTGTGCCCTAGAAGTGGTCCTTCGGACCGCAGCCTCTTGCTTTCCACCTCCTCCTCATCTTTTCTTGGCTGTGTTATTCTTTTCCCGGTGTTGACTGCCCCTGACCTCTAGCCGGTGTGACCTTGAGGCAATCCCTTTAGCCATACGTTTGCTGCTTCCTTGCCAAACTCCCAATTCTGTATATTTTTAAAGATTTTATTTTTAAGTAATCTCTACGCCCACCATGGGGCTTGAACTCACAGCCATGAGATCAAGAGTCGCATGCTCCCCCAAATTCCTTATAGTTTTTAAGCACTTTGCTACTCACAGTGTGGTGCACGGACTAGGAGCCTGGGCATTATCTGGGAACTTGACAGAAATGCAGGATCTCAGGCCCTGCCCCAGACTCACTGACCCAGAATCTTCGTTTTAGCAAGAGCCCAGGTGATGTGACTGAGAAGACTGCCTGAGAGTTTCCGCCTCTGCTCGTAGGTGGCCGGCCTTGCTGAAGAAGGTCGTGGGTTCCAGCATAAAGTTGTTTAGATTAACTACCTATGCCGTCCTGAAGTCATCCCCTTTTCTCTGCTTTACCTTGGGACTAAATAAGCAAAGGGGAAAGGAGAAATTGTACCCCCATTTATGCGAAGGATTGCCTCAATCCTGAGAACTGTGAAATCCTTTCTCAAAAGGAATCCCAAACTTCCGACCACCTCTGGGAACATGGGCCCCACCGGTATCTGGGTGACGGGAAAGAGACGGTTTCAGGCAACTTGTGGACACTGCCCTCCTGTAAATTGAGTGAGGAGGACAGAGCCCCCAGCAGAAGAAAGGGGCTCCTGGGTGAGGCTCCCTGGAGAGATGGGGATCCCTAGAGGGATGGGGCCTTGTGCTCAAGGACGTGGACCTAGAGTGGCTTCTCAGGGTCTTCAAGTCCCACAGGCAGTGATGACACACAATAAGAGGCAGAAGAGAGAAAATAAATAGAATGAACAAAAGGTTTGTTTCTCCAAAACTGTAGTTTTTTTTTTTTTAAATGTTTTACTTATTTAAGTAATCTCTACACCCAGTGTGGGGCTCAAACTCATGACCCTGAGATCAAGAGTCACGTACCCTTCTGACTCAGCAGGCCAGGCGCCCCCCAAGACTATACTTTTTATATAAAACTGACTTTGAATTTCAAGTGTTCGGGGGAGGAAGGGACAAGGATAGGGTATTGAAGTGTGATATATGCAAATCATCTCAAAACCTGAATTTATGCAATTCTTTACATGTCTTCAGGCTTCCCATAAGAAGAGCATGAGGTCATTGCTGACTTTGCTACACTTTCCTTTTCTTGGGACGATCATCTGTGAGCCATGCTAACGAGTAATAGAAAGAAAGATAAATGAGAGGCTGGAAAGCAAAGACACAGAGGGGACAGAGGTTGTGACATGTATTTTGGATTTGTGGAAACCGGCTACAATTTTTTTCTTTTTTTTTGACTAGATGAGACACTGATGGTTGATAAGACCTTAGATGTCCAGGGCTCTTACGTTATACCAGGAATGTCATCATAATTAAAGAACAGTTTCAGTGTACAGAAGTTAGTGCAGAAGTTTGTGATTTAATTTAACTCACAATTTGTAGTCATAAAAATGAAAAGAACTGTCCATTCCAGTGTGCACGGCCAGTGCCCAACAGATGTGTGTGGTTGGCCAGGCCCTGCATCCTTACCCCCTACACCTGGTCCACACAGGCAGGACTCTCCCCTCCCCGGGCCGGAGTGGCCAGGTGGTTCTGGGACACACTGGGCTGGGCTCGCCCACTGCTGCAGAGAAGCCTGGGCTGGAGCCCACTCCAGGGGAAAGGGAACCGTCACGGTGGCAGGGCCTAACATCAGGCCATTGTGATATAAACCTCCAGAAGAAAACCAGTCATTTTTGTCTGGACCTAGATGTTCACTGGACAGAACTTATGAAACACGTTCTAATTAGAAATATGTTTGTCTTTGACTTTCTACAGCTTGAAAACGGAGGCTTACCATCCCTAGTCAACGGGTCTGCTTTCCCTTCGGGATCTGCTCTCCCAGGACCACCAAAGCTCACCTTGGCTGGGTAAGGATGAACAGCAATCAGTTGTCACTTACTTTAGTACAAATGTTTAAGAGGCTTTTGGGTACTGTGGTGTTTTTTTTCTAAGTTCTAAAAATCAGCTTTACCAGTAAACCTTCGTGACCTCTAAAAACTGTATTTTATATGAAGCAGTGGTACCAGCCGTGTCGCTGTGTGTGTCTGGTTTGTGGCTGGAAGGGCTTCCGTGTTGTCCGCTGTCCGCGCCGGTGTTTCAGGGCCCACCGCCATCCAGAGCTCTGTCTTGGTCTCACATCAGTTTAAACAGAGATGCTCTGTTTCTTTCTCGCAATCATCAACATGAGTAATGACGTGGCAGCCACTTAACCTTGACCGTGGTCTGAGTGTGCCTTTACGGGCCGCCGCGCCCCTGCTGGGTCAGCCCGCATTCGGAGGCAGGTGCCGACGCTCACGGTCTCCACGAGGATGTGGGCTGCCCTTAGCTGGGGCCTTGTCTTGCCATTTGAAAGCTGTATCTGTAATTGTAACTAATTAAACTAACCAAGCTGGTTGGAACTCCTTGTTGAGTTAACTTTCACATGCGAACAGTGGACGGGGCAGCCCTTTCTGCTCGTGGATCCTTGAGGTGGTTATGGAGATCGGTCCGCTCCCGCCTCCGTGAGTTTGTGGCACGCAGTGGTCGGACGTCCCCCTCGGGTCAAGCAGTCTGTGAAACGTCCACTGTGGGCTCTAGGGCTCTCCGGGCCCCCGCGGTGCTGGTTGTGGTGTCGGTGAGGGGGAGGAGCTGTCTGGGGACTGCGAGAAAGGCCCCGAGAACCACTTGGCAGGTACCGATGCCTTCCCCACTGCGTTGCCACGGGAGTGTGCCGGGGGCTCGCGTGGGTCGCGGCTGCTGCGGTTTCAGCAGTCCGTCTTTCGGTGGTTGTCGCCCGGAGGCTGAGCAGGAGACTTTCGGTTCATTTACCGGGATCGGGCATCCTCCCTGCCCACTCTCTTGGGCACGGATCAGGGAGGGTGTGTCGTTGCTGGTATTGTGCTCGGTCCTATCATCATGGTTTTCCCACTTCTGGACCAAACAGAAGCCACATGAGTCACTGCTAGATCCTGCTGGCAGGTCCGCCCCCACCCCGTCTTTGGTTACACTGCGCCACCTATGATGTCACCCTCCAGAAGACACGCCTTTTTCTTCCGTGGAATCTGGGAGCATCCGGCCGGCAGCGCGGGATCGCTGTGTGCGCTAGTGTCCGGAGCGTCCGAGGGAATCTGGCGCTTCTAACGCTTCATTCCAAGCGTGCGCTCTCGGAGCCCTGGCGCCACCTGCGGCTTCTCTGTGGCACGACTGACCCATGTCCTCGTGGGCGAGCAGTAAGAGGGAGCTGCCATGTAGTGTCACTCCGCCTTGTCCCCAGGCTCTCCTCGGTTTTCTCGGTCACATAGTTTTCTTTATTTTGGCATAATTATGCGAGTCATAAAACATTTTTCTCTTCTAAATGAAGCGCCAGGAACAACATGAGCCTTGTGTTTGGGGGGTTTTGCTGCAAAGAATTACTTGAGTTGGTGTCACTCCCTTGAGTCAGCCGTGTGGCTTTGATCTCAGCCCCCACAGCCCTGATGGTGAACGGAATCTAGCAGCGCGTGACTCGTGGTAAGGGCGCGCGCAGAAGCCGCTCGCTCTTGCGTCGTCCTGTGTGACTTCCCACTGCGACTGACTTGCCGTCCCCCCTCGCCTCCCGAGGTGCTCCATTAGCTGTCTTGTTGACTGCCCCAAGATAACAAGGTCCGACTAGGTCTGAAGACCTCAGAAAGGAAGCTCTGTCGGTCCAGTGTGGCTCAAAGGTTTCTAACCACGCGGGTGACATAGAAGTGGCGTGACGGTCAGCGGAGCCTCGGGGCACGTAGTCCTCAGGTGTCACTCACCCAGTCATTGCTCTTCAGAGCTGGGTGGGGAACTGGCTAACTTATTAACTAGCTTATCATATTCATGAAAATGCCCTTTCCGTAAAAATCCATGTCGTGTCACTCCACGCGGCTTCCGTCATCTTATCATCAGTCAGGTGTTCGCGCGGATTCTGACACGTCGCCGATGCTCTTGCTTTTGGTAACGTAATGAACGTCATAATAAAGAACACTCACGAGTCTGCTTCTCTGAGAATTTTTTTCATAAAGATGAGGTCGTATCTCGGGCGGTGGAGTTTATTTCTCGTGCTTTCCTGAGGCGGAATTGTGAGGATCTCTCCCGAGTCCTTAGCTTTCAGACTGGCATAAGAGGGTGGATAGTGTCCGCAGAGCCGTGGGACTTTCCCCGGTTCAGTTCCCGTCCCTTCCCGCCCTGGTGCCCTGTGCTCGCCCCTACAGCGCCTTTGCTCATGCTGCTACCTCAGCTGAAACCCCCTTGGGGTGGACAGTGAGTCTCACAGCCCTAACCGGTGGTGGCGAGTTCTAGCTCCTTTGAAAGTAGTCTAACTTCTTCCATCCAGATTAAACTACCATTTCTGGATTTTTTATCATTGCCAATCAGTATCAAATAATCTGAGAGCTGATTTTACCGTATCTTCTGTCCTCCAATTTTTCAATCTCATTTATATTTATATATTTATATATCTCATTCCCAAGTTCTTTGCGGGATTCCTCCTGGACTGACTATAAATTTTTATATGTATATTTTTTTATTTTCCCCTGAAGCTCTTATCACTGTCCTGACCACTTGATGATCTCTCAGGAAATGCCTATTGGTATCTTCCTGATACAGGACATTCATTGAACTGTACTCTGTCCTCCCACAGTCGTGGCAGGTCACGCCTGGAATGTCTCCATGCACCCCACCCCCATTTTTTAGAGGAAAGAATTTTGGTTCCTCTGGATAGTGCCAGGCCACCCTGTGTCCCACTGTCGGGGGAGGTCTGAGAGGCCGAGGACAAGAGCAGTGAAGTAGGTGTGCACGCTCCCTCCTCTGAAAGCCCACGTCTGCTCCAAGGCACACCTCTGGGCACCTGAGGGGACAAAAGCTGTCACTCTGCTAGGTACAAAGGGGAAAACTAGACTAGACGAATAATAAATTAATACAGCATTCAGTGACATAGTTTGGGGACATTATCTTAAAATGGGAGAATCTCCAAAAGTAAGAGTCAGCAGCTCGTGCATGAGTCGGGTGCCAAATGTGTTTGGGGGGTGGGGGTGGGGATGTCGCTAAACAGAAGCCCAGACAGTAGGGCTGGCTGGAGGCTGCTAAGGCGAGCGCCCGCGCAGGGGACCCACCGTCCACGTACAGAGGACGACGGGCTGAGCTGGGACTTAGGGTTCCCCCAGTCCAGACTCCACAGAGCTGAATGTGTGAGTGTGCAGCGCCCAGGCAAAGGGGCTCGCCTGGCACACCGTCTTTGGGGCATTTGTATCAGAACCACGGGACAGGTGGCGTGCAGTGCTTCTGCGCTCTGTGCGGCTACAGGAGACTGTTGGCAAACGTTACCTGTGTGCCAAGTTCCCTGCGGTTTCTGTAGGGACCCCCTGACCAAGCGGCATCCCTGTGACCCAGCAGAGCCCTGTCACCGTCCCGTCATTGTCTTTGGGCACTTGCCCCTCCTTTCACCATAGCGTAGTAAACGTCTCACAAAACGAGGATGCGGAGTTTCCTCCGCGAGCGGTACTGGAAAGCAGCGCTTGGGAGCCTTCCCCGATTTTAATCCCCAGCTGCCCCTCATGTTTAGCCTCTATGACTCGCTCGTCTGTCCCCCTCTGATGCCCCCACGATGGCTCCTGGGCTAATCCCAAGAGCAGTTAGGTCTCCGCTGGAAACTTGCTTTGACGTTGCTGGTAGCTCTGCAGCGTGGACAGCTCTGACACTGCCCAAACGATACAAGACGACGATTGGCCGATTTAAGTTACATTATCCGTTAGTGTTCAGATTGGGGAAAATACGCCACTGGCCGCGTGGCCTAATGGATAAGGCGTCTGATTCCAGATTGGGGAAAATGCAAAAAGGTTGAACTAAAGGAGCTATTTGGCATAAGGGTTCCCACATAATAGGGGTTTAAACAGATCAAGGGAATAACGTCCTGAAGCCTTCCTGGGGAGGGGACAGCAGTCGGGTCCTGTTGTGCACCCCGTGGGGACTGTGGGCATGCTAGCTGGGATCGGCCAGGCTCCTGCCATCGTGCGGTAGTACACACAGCAACTCCGTTTCATGATCGGGCGCTGATAAATAGTACCTATGAGCACCTGGTGCTGAGATTTTCAGTATTTGTTCAAAACACCAGATGCTTAGCTAATTCTCCTTTTAAAGAGTAACGATCTGAATATTTTCTTTTTTAATCTTTATAGAGTAACTCTTAGTTCATGGGACACAAAGTCTAAAAAGCCATGTAACTGTACCAAATCCCAGTGTCTGAAATTGTAAGTAATCACAAATCCTTCATTATTAAGTAGAAATAAGGTTGTTTAGAAGTCAGTAAGTGGTGCACAGTCGAGGCGAGCGTCAGCGGCTAGCAGCACGGGGCCGCAGCTGAGACCCGCCGGCCAGAGCAGCGAGACGCCGCGCCCTCTGCCCAAGCCTGGCTCGGGTCTCCTGGGATTCTCTTGACCGACTAACTTAGCAAAGGACCCTGCCTGCCCCTCACGTGGTGTGACTTTCTTGGGTTTGGGTTTGCATCTCCGCCCCTGGGATGGGTGCTAACCGCGGCACCCTTCCGGGGCGTTCACTGGGACATTGACACATCCTAGTTTTTACCAGTTCGGTGGACTGGTTCACTCAGTAGTGAATTTTCTCAGAAAAATCCTCCCCCGGGGATGCCAGCTCACAGGAGGCTTGGTGGGGGGATGGTGGGGCTGGCCGTGTGGCAGAGCTGTGGGCGGGGGTGTGGGCGATGTGGCTGATGCAGGTGGTGGCCCTGGTATCCCCTCTGGCCCTGCCACACGGGGATGCTGTTCGTGTCGTCTGCCAGGCTCTCAGCTTTGCCAGGTGTCTGCCCCAAAGGCCTGCCTAGCTTTAGAGTGACAATTGGAGGGGGCACACATCCCCGTCCTGATGGCTAACACTGTCTCCACGTGGTTTTTCCCTTGCAGAGCTCCTGCTGAAGTCACTGAGGGCTCCACTGATGGGACAGGGACTTGGGGGTACACAAGTGGGTCCAAGTCCAGAAATCTGAGAAACTCGGTTCACTGTAAAGACACATTCATTTTCATTTTTTAAAAAGCAATGCTGAAAACTAGGGTTGGCTGTGTGAAAGCATTTGAGCGGTCGCTGGCTTAGTCTCTGAGTGTGAGCCATACGCCTCTCTGAACGCCGGGCACGCCTGAGACCACTAACACGCGGCTCCGGGTGAGGAAGAAGGAGGACAGAGGGCGAAGCCTGGACCGCGTGACCTTGCCGAGCCAGAGGGGCCCGCCCAGACGGAGATGACCGATGCGGCGGAGGACAAGGTGGTAGCGTGTAGGGAGGACAGAGCCAGGAGGGGAGCAGGTCCTGTCCAACGGGGCTGCCAAGCTGTAGCTGTGTTTTGGGACTGGGGAGACCAGAAGACCCATGAGGCCTAGAGCAGGGTATAGACAGTCACTGGGGGTGGAGGGAGGTCCCCCCAAGGACTCAGAAGTAAGGTGGGGCTCCAAGAAGGGTCTCACTTATTGATGACCCCACAGTGGAAGGCCACAGAAATAGCTACTAGCCTAGAAGCAGCTTTCCAGATGAACAAGAAAGAGATGCACTCTACAGTCATCCCAGGTGGGCTTGGTCAGCGCTGGAACAAAGGAAAAGGAGGTGCAGAGTGTGTCCCGTGCTGTCCGGAGGAAGGAGGCACCGTCTCTGCGGGCCACGGGCTCCACCTCAAGAGAAGCGCGTGTACCGTAGTAGAGGCTTAGCGCCCTCCCGGCGGACCTGGGGACCCGCACCTCCACCTGCGCGCTCGGCGCGGCGCCATCGGGCCGGAGTTCCAGCTTCCTCAGTAGCTCTGTGCTGGGAAGCCAGGGGCCTGAAGCACTGTGGGCACCGGAAGGATGTGAGCGCCCCCAAAAGTCACCCGGGGCCTCCCAGTCAGCCTGTCGTGCTTTGTTGGCATCGGCCAACCACTGAGAAACCAAGGATCTCCAGAAAGTTGTTTGCGGAAAAGCTGAGGAGTGGGCGACTTCACCCCGCCCCACCCCCGCCCATGCAGAGCCCGCCGCGAGGTCTCTCGGTGGCAGAGTGTGCTGGTGACGACACAGCCGTCTGCGTGCGAGTGCCCGGGAGCTTAGGTGGGGAGCAGGTGTCGGGAGCGGAGTGTCCGTCACTTGCTCCGTGAGCACGTGCCATGATGACCAGGAGGAGCCTTCGGGTTTCCTTACTCTTCTTCTCCCCACAACTAAGTTTGTTCTTAAAGTGATGGAATATAGTTTCCTTAGGGTTAATTGTCCTGCTTTATTGAGAGTATCTATAGGATAAAGGTCAAGAGGGATGACTATTAATTGACCATCGACGAAGAGAGAAACACATTATTGTGACACGTGACCGGGTAACACCAATGACTGTAGCCGCACTGAGTGGGACGTCCTAGCGCTGGCCCCTGCCTCCCATTCTCTGGACTCCTCCCTCGAAGCGACTGTTCTAGTGACTTCTGTCTTCAGGCTTTCGGGGGATCCTCTACCACCTTGTCACTGCCGTAGAGCGAGTGTTCACTCTGACCTGTGTCCCTCCCTCCCTCTCCAGACAGAGCTGGAGCCGCCCTTGCTGGTTCCTCTCCCCGTCCCACTTAAAGCGTTAGATAACGGACTCCAGCTTTTCTGGCGGTGTCATGAGCCAGCAGAAGCTGGGAATTATTTTGAAGTGATGAAATTAGTCTGTATAACGAAAATGGTATTGATGTAAACTTAATAAAAAAGTAGATAAGCATTTGCTATTATGTTATTGAAAATTTAGTATTTAAAAAGTTTTTAAAGATTTTTCAAGCAGTTCTATCTTTCCACTGCCACTACATAGGACTTTCTTAACATTTTTTATACATTTTAAACATGGATTTGCTTTATAATTAGTTTATAAAAGCACTGATTGTGAAAGCCACTTTCATAACGGGATTTTTTGTATAGGCCGTGACATAGGTATGGTATGCCAGACCTCTGGGCATAACTTTGCCGAGTGTGGAGGAGTGCTCTCGGGGTCGGAGGGAGGTCTCTTCCCGTGCCATGAGCACACTCTGGGAGGAGGCACCGGCTCTACGAGTGGGACGTTTTCCAGGACAGTTTCAATTAGTTCTGAAATATGTTAGCAAATCCAAGCAAAGTTCTTTAAGTATCCGTTCCAATTCTGTTTTTGCTGAGATACTGGGACTTGTGGGGACTTGTCGGGAGTGTTATATTACCCACAGTGTTTTTACCCTAATCAAATCTAAATCAGGATTTTAATCATAGACTGGGCAGTCTCTAACATTGGTTTTTCAAATGGCCTTTTGTCTCTGATTAAACAGGGTAATTAGTTATAATTAATTAACCAGAATCCTGGGGATACAAGGTCAGAGCTGGGTGATCATTTTGTCTAGTCTCTTGTCTCTTACTTCTGCTTTCGATTCCTTCCTTGATGTTTAAAAATATTAAATACTTAATTCATACCCAGTAGCGTATAATTGTAATATTTAAAGCCTTTGCTTGTCTGATTCTGGTGTTTTCTTCTCTTGATTTTTTCACTCCTTATGTTTGCTTCTTACCTCATGTATTTTGTGAATTTTTAAAAATTGTAAGTTATAGTCACTGGGACTTGCTATGCGGGAATTCCCAGGCTGACCCGAGGGCGCGTTCCTGCAGAGAAACTGTTTGCCGCTGCTTGGCCTTGATGGCACTTCCAATCTGGACAACTTAAAAGTTTTCCTAAGGTATTTTTTTAGGACCCACAGCATAAATTCAGGTCTCTCAAACCCAAATGGGCCCCCTCCTCCCAGCCAGTGCCCAGACGGATGCATCTGCTTGCCTAGGACGGGTTTTCCTAGAGCGCTCACCATCGGGTAGGCACCTTCCACTCTTCTGCCGGACGTGCAGCTCTTGGAGCCGAGCCCCTGCCTGGGTGGGCCCCAGGCTTCGGGTGGATGCACGGAAAGCACTTAGAGCAATGGCTGGCATAGTCTACTTGTTGTTAGAAGGGTTTGCCATCCCTGTGGGTGTCACTCCCTCCGCCGCCCCCGTGCAGCCATTAAAAGCAAAGCCGACGGTCGCTGGGGTCAGTAGATGCGGAAGACGGCTGTCGGCCTCAGCTTCGATGTGGCTCACTCCTCTGACCTTCTGTTTCTCTTTTATTTCTTGGCCTTGAAGCGGTTTCCTTAAATATTTTACAGGCTCAAATATGCATCTGGAAAGGTTTTAAATATTTAATACCCATATTTTAAAGTGTTTTAAAGAATTTGTCAGGATGGCCAATGAGTTAACACTGAGATTAGAACACACGTCATCGTAGGTCTTTCCAAACACATTAAGACTCTAAAAATTGTAGGACACAGCGTGCCTGGGTCCAAGGCATATGCGTGGACAGTGGACAGTACGTTCACCTTCTTGCTGAGTCCCAGAGTACGATTACCCAGAAGCGTTGAAATGCTGCCCGCTTGCCAGCCCTGAAACACTCTCTACCTCGAGGACAGCACCTTTAACAGAGTGATGCTCCTTCAGTGTGTTTCCCAGACAAAAGAGGGGCCACCAGACCTCACGTGGTGGCAGTGGCAGTGGTTTCCTAGGCAACGGTGGGAGTGGACTGTGGAAGGGGACAGTGCACGTCCCTTGAGCAAGAACACGTAGACTGCGTACAGTGGATCTAACAAAGCATGGACTGTGGAGTGCTCCCAGACGTCACCATCCACGCTGATCCCTCAGCCCGTCGGCAGTCAGACTTTCTGCCACCAGAGACCTGGAACCCTGGGGTCTGTGTCCACCGAGTCCGTGGGGTATGGGAGCCCGAGACCACAGAGGGTGGTAGGAAAGGGAGTGGGAGTTCGCTCAGGGACCAAGCTGTATGTCCTGCCCCAACACAGGGGTTTTCAACTTAGCGCTCTGCCCCGGAGGTAAGGGCACAGACGGCTGGAATTGTCGCGAAGATGAGGACCGCGCCCAAGATGTGATGTCTGCTGGGCACCCAGCACACACGGCTGACGGGGAGCGTGACTTTTGGTGGACAGAAGTTTTAAATTCAATGCAGTCAGAATGGTCACTTATCTTTACTATTACTGCCTTCTTGTTCAGGAAATCCCAAGTTCCCATATCCCAAGTCCAAATGGTCGTGCCGTTCCAGTTTGTTCTGAAGTCTTAGAGTTTGCTTTTCTCCTTTGCGGCCTCAGTGCACCTGGGATTGATTTCTGTGAATAGTGTTAGGTAGGGATCTAATTTCATTTCTTCCCCCGTATACACAACTAATTGTCCGGCACCGTCTATCACAGAGCACCAGTATCGTCCCAGCGATGTGCAGCGCGTTTCCTGTCGGCTGTCAGGGTTTGATGTCTGTGTGTGGGTCTGGTTCTGGGTTCTTGATGCTGTTCCACGATAGATCCCACTTCTCAGTGGTTTGTCTGTGGATGTCCTTCACCATCGTATTTAACAGCCTGACTGCGAGGGCCCAGGACTTCTTTCCTCATCTCCATCCTCTTTCCTGGTCGCGATAGTGAGGGCCTCTCCTGCAGCCTCTGCCATGCTGGGCACTCGCCAGTCTGCTCCTGGTTTCCCTGGTAAAACTTCTAACCTTCCCTTGCCCTGCCCGAAGTGAGATATTTGCAGTAGGTTTTTGAGAGACCCTCTGTGCTTAATGCTGTTAGAGGCTGTTGGACAAAGACTGTGACCTACAGTCATCTCCTTGGTGTGTCGGTCCCATCAGCTGCTCTGCCATCCCCCACCTCCCCCAGAGGGACAGATGCTTCCCCAGCTCCCGCCCTCGCCTTCGTTCCAGCCACTGAGGAAGAGAAAAGAGGATGCAGGCCCATGTCTCCCCTTCCAGGGCATAACCAGAAATTGCCCAAATCACTTCCACTCATACTGCCTGGGCCAGAACCTCATCCAGTGCTCAGACCAGGCTGGGTGGGAGGCTGGGAAATGTCTCCCGAGTGGAGCCTCCCACATGCTCAGCTGAAATTGCTGCGGCTGAAATCCGGGAAGAGTAGCTACTGCCGAAGGGCTGCTTCGCTGCCGCACACCTGGGTCCTGCTGAGGAGGCTTCCTTCCACGTCCTTCTGTTCCTAAACAGGCATTCTGCTTTATTCTTACTATAAGTGAGTGGTCAATTTTATCAAAGTCTTTTTCCTGCATTTATGGAAATGATCACTGTTTTTTTTTTTCTTTTAACCCTATAATATGTTCTATTACAATAAATTTTCTAATGTTAATCCACCCTGTAGGCTAGGGATTAAACCCAAATTGATCACGATGTACCAATTTTACCTTGTAAACACTGCAAGATCTGGTTCTGGTTTTCTAATATTCTGCCTAGGACTTTGCATCTTTTCTGGAGTGGGGTAGAGCTACGATTTCCCTTTCTCTTTCTCACGTGTCTAGAATGTGGTTGTGGTATCGAAACCAGCGTTTTGTGTTGTCCAATCCAGTGCGCTATCAGGCTTCCCTACTCCCGCCCCAGCCTCTTCTGGTCTGCGGTGCTTCCGAGAAAGTCTGGGTAGGGTAGCCGGTGTTTGTTCTTTGAAGGGTGATCGCCCACTGCCCGTAAAACCATCCAGGCCAGGTGTCTTTGTGGGCTGGAGAAGAAGGGGATGGGCTACCCAGTCACTTTCTCTCTCTGCTATTGCTTTTTCTAAGTTTTTATTTATTCTGGAGTCCATGTTGGTATATTTTTTTAAAGATTTTCCTTATTTATTTGAGAGAGAGAGAGCACAAGCAGGGTTAGGAGCAGAGGGAGAAGCAGACTCGAGCAGGGCGAGAGGCAAAGGGAGAGGGAGAAACAAACCGCTGAGCAGGGAGCCCAACGCAGGGCTCGATCCTGGGACCCTGAGATCATGACATGAGCTGAAGGCACACGCTTAACTGGCTAAGCCACCCAGGTGCCCCCCATGTTGATATTTTGCATTTCTCTTGAAAATTGTTGAATTCTCTTAAGTTTTTAAATCTACTTGTATATTCCTGTTTATATATTCTTATGTTGCTTTAAAAAATTGTCTCTGTATCAGTGGTTACAGCCTTGCCCATTTTCTAAGCTTCTGTTGTCATTGTTTGTCTCTTTTCTCTTTCTTGATCTTTCCCATGGGAAGACTGTCTATTTTGTCAGTCTTTTCAGGGCATCAGCTTTTGGCTTTCTGGATTTCTTGCTTAAGATTTCTGGTTCCTATTTCAGAGGTATATTAAGGTTTGCCCTTTACTATTTCCCCAGCACACCTGTTTTATTTTACTCTCTTGTCTTGCTCGCTTTTTGTGCTAATGCTTATTTATTCTCTTTTTTTATTTTTTAGGAAATGCCTGTAAAGCTTTAGATTAGCCCCCTGCACTGCTTTAATGCACCTACAAGAGTTGGTATGAGATGCCTTTGCTGTCACTCACTTGAAATCTTTTTAAATTACCATCGTAATGTTCTCTTCGCCCACAGGTTGCTCAGGTCACACTTCCCAGTATCAGATATGTATGTAGATATATGTTTGATGACATTTTAATTGTTAATTTTTTACTTTGACTACACCGTGATTAGACAATGTGGTCTATAGGATATTGATGCTCCGAAATTAATGAAGACTTCTTTTTTATGACTTAATGTTCAATAGATTTTTAAGATATATTAACTTAAACGTGTATATTCTCTATGTGTTGGATGTATTTACTGTGCATTAGGTCAGATTTGTTCATTTTGTTTCTTAAATCTCGTAAATGCTCTTTAGATGTTCTGTGATTTATCTGTTTTTGATAAAAGTGTGTTCAGACCGCTCACTCGTTGGGATTTGCCTGTGTCTCCCTATACTTCCATTTTGGTTCACATGTATTGGGTCTGTGGTGCAGGGCACGCAGACCCACGCTTGTTGTATCTTGGTGGTGAACGCTTCCATCAGCCGTGACATACACCTGTGTCTCCTGTTGCTTTTGGCCTCGAGTTCTTCCCTTGCTGATACTCACGTTGCTGCCGTGTTTTCTCGGGTTGGGGTTAGCAGGCGCGCTCCCTCTCGCCCCCTTCTGTACACACGTTCTGTGTGGTGCTTTTAGTTCCAGTATGTTCTCTGTAAGCTGACTGTGGGTGGCTTTTTAAAAAGCAAATCTAATAATCCAAGTCTTTTAATAGACTTCTGTCATCCATTTGCCTTCCTTTTGTTATTATTGATATATGTGGACTTGTTTGTATCACCTTTATCTTGTTGAGGTTTTAAAATTTATTTAAGTTCTTTTTTTTTTTCCAGTCAGATGGTGGCATTCCGTACACACTTTGTACACCTCATGTTTGTTTTTTGTTTGTTTTTTTTGGTAACATGTACATAACAAAAAATTTACCATTGTAACGGTTTTTAAATCTACAATTCAGTGGCATTAATTACGCCCACCAGGCTGCGCAACCATCACCACCATCCATTTCCAGGACTTCCGCATCATCCCAGTTAGAAACTCTGTACCCAGGAAGTAGCTATTGTCCCCTCTCTCCAATCCCTGGCAACCTCTGTCCTACTTTCTGTCTCTGAATTTGCCTACTCTAGAGACCTGATACAAGAAAACCCGTGCAACATGTGTCCTTTCCTGTCTGGCATCTTCCACCCACCATCCGTGGTTTCTCCGTGCTGTAGCAAAATGTGTCAAAATTTCATTCCTTTTCAAGGCTGAATATATGCCATTGTACATACAGGCCACGTCTTGTTTAGCCGTTTCTCTGGTAATGGACTTAGGGGTTGCTTCCACCTTTTGGCTCCTATGAAAAATGCTGCTATGAGCACTGGTGGACAAGCATCTCTTTGAGTCCCTGCTTTCAATCCTTCCGGGTAGAGATGCCCAGAAATGGAATCCCTGGATCGTATAGTAAGTTCGTGGTTTAACTTTTAGGGGAACTGCCATTCTGTTTTCCATGGCAGTTTTACATTCACACCGGGAATGCACCATCTTATTTTGTGTTTTCTTTTTTTTTTTAATTTTAAAAGATTTATTTATTTATTTATTTGACAGAGAAAAAGATCACAAGTAGACAGAGAGGCAGGTAGGGGGTGGGAGGTGGGAAGCAGGCTCCCCGCTGAGCAGAGAGCCCAATGCAGGGCTCAATCCCAGGACCCTGAGACCATGACCTGAGCCAAAGGCAGACACTTAACCCACTGAGCCACCCAGGAGCCATGCACTGGGATTTTGTGTTTTCTGTTTCTAGTTTTTTTCTTTGCTTCTTTTTGCCTAATATATGTTTTAGCAATGTTGGCAAGGTAGAGTAAGTTGAAAGTGAGATGAGTTAGGAGGCTATCACAAGAGTATAGAAGAGGCAAGAAAGACCTGAACTGAGGCAGGGATGGTAGAACAAAATGGAGACTTAAGAGTTATTTCAGATATACATTTACTCATTCATTCCACAAATATTTTTTAATTTCTGTGATTTCAGGAATGAGAAAGACTGAAATGAACAAGATAGTCATGGTCTCTGCCTTCTTGGCACTCACAGTTTAAGTGGGAGATGGACATGAATAAAATAATCCTATAGGTAAAAGTCAGAGTGGAAATATGGAAAATGTGGTAAAGGAGTGATAGTGGGTGTGTGGGGGTGGGGGAGGGGTAGATGACCAAGTGTGAAAGCCAGGGAAGACTTCCCTAAGGAGGAGTGTTTGGATGCAGAGAGTTAATCAGGTGGAGGTAGATTGAAAGTGGGTGGCTAACAATGTTCTAGACAGGGAAAACAGCCCATGAAAAGGCCCCGTGGCAAGAGAGGGAAGATACAGGCTTCTGGGAACAGAAAGGAGGCCAATGTCACTGGTGTAATATTGTTTACGTTCCAAAATATATAAAATAATCTAAATGTTTAGTGTGAAGAGAATTATTAACTGAATTATGCTGCTTCTGTAAAAGGGGACACTGTGCAGTCACTGAAACAGTGTCTAAATCTATGTACATGGGAAACACTCATGATAGCGATAAGTAATAAAAACCAGTTGTTAGAGTGATTCCTGATACTGATAAGTAATAAAAACACATTGAAACAATGTTTAGAATATGATCTTGTTTTTGTTTGTATATAATATATAATCAAAGAACATATGTTTATTTCAGTATGTATAGTTTTAGAGAAAAAATCTGAAGTATGTTCACCAAATGATCATTTCTAGGGAGTGGAATTCTGAGTGATTGTAATTTTTTTTTCTTTTTGTTAATTTATATCTAAAACTTTTATTCAACAAATAAAAGCTAAATATTTTCAATTTCAATTGAAAATATTGTATAAAATATTGTATAAAGCTAAAATTGAAAAGAAAAAGACATTTCTGAGCCAGAATTGGTAAACTTGATAACTCCTCAGGTACGGGGGGGAGAATGGTGGTAACAGTCAGAAGGGACTTGGGATTCTGTTAGTGGCGGACGGCACCACGGACGCAGAGAGGGAGCACAGCTTGAGCAGAGTGGAGTGGGAGAAGATCACAAGTTAAGGCCAGACACGCTGAGTTGGAGGTAGAAATGTCTGACGGGAAGCTGGGAATGTGGTTCTGGAACAGAAGAGAGTCACAGCTACTGAGACAAACATGCAGTGAAGAGGTCCTTGCATCTCCAGCAAGGAGGTCGTTGGTTGCCTCTGAGAGCCAGTAGGGCAGAGAAGAAGGTCGGGGTGCAGCAGGACGAAGGGCGATGGGTGACGAGGAAGGATAAGCAGCCAATGTAGATCATCTTTCCCAGCATTGGTGGAAGAAGAAAATGAGCATTTTAGGGTAGAAGACAGACTAGGTTTGACAATCGAGTTTTAAAAATTTTCAACATAAAATTTAAAAAAGCAGAGGGGCAAGTGTGAATCAATCAAACCAATCACCAAAGTATGTAGAACAAGAGAAGAAATGTGCCTGGAGTGGACCTTGGTAAATAAGCATAGTTTGGGTATAAAATTCTAGATTGTTGGTTTTCCTCTCAGAGCTTTGAAGATACTGTTTTTACTATTTCCCTTTCTTTCTTTCTCTTTTTCTTTCTTTCTTTTATCCTTTCTTCCTTTCTTTCTCTTTCTTTCTTTCTTTCTTTTTAAAAAGATCTTATTGATTTATTTGTCAGAGAGAGAGGGAGAGAAAGAGCACAAGCAGGAAGAGAGGCAGGCAGAGTTAGAAGCAGGCTCCCCACTGAGCTAGGAGTCCGATGCGGGGCTCGATCCCAGGACTCTGGGATCATGACACAACCCAAAGGCAGACACTTAACAACTGAGCCACCCAGGCATCCCTCCCATTATTACTAGCAAGAAGTAAGCTGTCAGTCTAGATAAGCTGTCTTTCCTCTCTGGGGCTTTTAAGATTTTCCTTCTGTCTTTTTTCCTTGTATTTATCTTTTTGGGGCTCATTATGCTTCTGAAGTCAGAGGGTCCACAACTTTCAACACTCACAGGTATCTTCATTCCATAGCCTCTTCCCTTTTCTCTCTTCTGTCCTGAAATGCTGATCTGCCATGTGGTAGCCCCTCTAGCTGTGCACCACTCCTCTTAACCTCTTTTCTGTGTTTTTAATCTCTTCATCTTTTTATGATGTGCCTTGATCTGACTTCTTTGTCTTTCAGTTTATCCTTTCTCACTTTTAATTTAGTTATTCTTATCCAGATAATACACGTGAAGAGTTTTTTTTATTTTTTTCTTTTTTAAAGAATTTAGGGGTTTTTTTTACAGTTTTTTTTTAAGATTTTATTTATTTATTTGCCAGAGAGAGAGAGAGAGAGAGAGAGCACAGGCAGGCCGAGTGGCAGCAGAGGCAGAGGGAGAAGCAGGCTCCCCGCCGAGCAAGGAGCCCGATGTGGGACTTGATCCCAGGACGCTGGGATCATGACCCGAGCCAAAGGCAGAGGCTTAACCAATTGAGCCACCCAGGCGTCCCAAAGAATTTAGTTTTAAATAATCTCTACGCCCAACGTGGGACTCAAATTTCAATCCCAAGGTCAAGAGTCACATGCATCACCAACTGAGCCAGCCACATGCCTCCTCACATAGTTTTAAAACCCAAGGTTATATAAAACTTGTCACAAAGAATGGTAGTTCCCTGACAACTGTCCCTTATTTTCTGATCTCCAGGAATTTTCAACTCTTTAAACAGACTCTTAATATTTGTCTCCTCATATGTAAATAACATGCCTGCTTTGCTAACTTCTTGGCTTTTCAGTTGGGGCATCTTCTCTTGGTTTCATACTGTGGGAGATGTGGGCTTTGCTGTCCCTTCCCCACACATCTCCCATCCCAGACATCAGACACATGTGGTTAGATCAGTAGTAAGTGTTTCTGCTTCACAACTGGGAAAATGTTACTTCCTGCTGGACCGTGATTCATTTCCTTTCCTGCACTTCTTCATTGTTTCCCTGGAGGTCGTAGTTGATACTGGGCTTCCTATGTGCACGACACTAATTTAACCCTAAACTGCCCTCTGGGTAGATAGCTGTCCTCCCATCATGCTCAGACCTGCTACATACTCGGTTGTATTGATGGAGGAAGCCTTTCTCAGAGCCGTGCGCCTGTCCCCGTCTAGACGCTGTCGCACCAGCCCCAACCATGGATTCTCCCTCTGCCACCACACCAAGGGCTTCCTTCCCAAGTTCGATTGCCTGGTGCTTGGATCCCATTTATTTTGGATTGCATAGTTGGATTTCCAATTTCAGTTCAGCTTCAAATGCTGAATTTTTCTTCAGAAATTTGAAGATTTTGCTGCATTTCCTTCTAGCTTCCAGTGCTGCTATTGAAATTTTGACATAATTCTTGTTCTTGCTCCTTGTGTGAAGCCGGTTTTATTCTATCTGGAACCTTATAGGAGCCTCTTTTGGTTCCCTGTGCTCTGAAAGTGGACGGTGAAGTCTTGCTTTGGGACTCTCTCACCGCTTGGCAGTCCTTTTTCTCTGCAAACTCATGCCCTTTAGTTCTGAGAAATGTTCTTAAATCATCTTCTGCCCTTTCTTCTCAAAATTCTATCTTTCTGGACCTCCTTCTCTTCTCCTCGTTTTCACATCCTCTGTTAAGAAAATCCTATCTGTGATTACTTTTTTATTTTCCAGAACATCATTTTTATACTCTGTTTTGTAAAGTACCATTTTCTTGTTTCTTAATCTGCCCAGCAGTTTCCTTTCTCTGGACAGCCTGTTTCTTTAGGTCTCTGTGTTTCATGTCAGGTTTCCCGAAATGTCTGCGGATCTCTGGCTGTCACTCCGCTCACATTTAAGAATGAGACTTAAGCTTCCTACAGACTCTTGGTGGTAAGACGAAGCCATCTATTGGGAAACCTCGCTGTGGGACTCTCTGTATTCACTCTTGGGCTGGACGGCATCCCCAGAGAAGGCCTTTGCAGTGTGGTGTTAGGATTCCAGGGGCCAAGTAGAAGACAGCTATGGGTCTCAACAGTCACCTTTCCTCCTTTGGTTCATTGTGATAGCGCCGCCCTCAATCGTTTTGCCCCAGAGAGTCATTTCAGTCTCTTGCCACAGCGGTTGGTGGAGAGGAGGAGGGTGCTGGAAAGGGGAGGACCTGGGGACTTGCTCCTTCCTCACTAGAATTTCAACCAATTCTCTTCTCATCCCACCCTCCCCCACCCCACTCCAGAGCAGCCTGGAACCACTGAGTCCGGAGTCTTCCGAGCTGCTTCCTTGCTCTCTCCCGCTGGCCCAGGGCTCGGGGTCCTTCAGTCTGCTGTCCATAACTCCCCTCTGCTTTCCAGCCTCCGATCCTCTGTCGTCTCTTCCCACTTCTGCCTGTCCCACTGTCCATCCCAGTGCTCCGGAAGCCCTAGAAGATGCTCTCCTATTTCCCCCTGTGCCTGGGAGGGGCATGTATCCCCACTCCTTCTACAAAGGGGATTTGTGGGGAAGTTGTCTTTCGAGGATGCTTGCTTTATATGGTGTGACTCCCACCTTCGGTAGCCCGGATTTTGTCTTCTGGCTCCCGCAGGAGCAGGCTCTGGGTCACCGGGACCAGCGACACCCCAGGATGGCGCTTGGCAGCTACAGAACTCTCCCCTTGGAGTCACAGTTTCTTCTTTATTTCATCTCTGATCATCTCCTTTGCTTTCCTCTTGGCTCGACATGTATTTTACTATATTATTTAAAAGAATTCAGACAATAAATATTGAAGGAAAAATGTCTAGGAATTCTGTAACAGTGAGGTTTCTACAAACGTGCAGTCTACCGTGTTGCCAGCCATGGGCCCTCCTGGTGTCACACGACACTTGTATCGGAGACACATCCGTGTGATGTCCCGAGCTCCCCTGGATGACCCCTTGAGACGGGCAGGTTAGATGCCACGACTTCCGTGTTACAGCTCAGGACGCTGGCACGCCACCTCTGTCAGGTAACATGGGGGCCTGGTTTGAAGCTCCCTTCAGTGACTCATGCCCTCACGAGAGAGCGGCGGGGTCTTGTCCAGTCACAAGCGGGAGTGTGGAGTGGCCGATGAACTCCCAAAGCCTCTCTGGGGTGCAGGTTATAGGGAAGATACAGGGAGTCCTTGTCTCAACGTTGAAGTTTTACGTGAGTTGAGGAAAGTGTCTTATCTTCACCCATGCTGAACCCGCGTAAGCCACGGGCCTCCACGCACCCCTCCTGGACAGTCCGAGGGCAGGTTTCGTAGCCATAAACTCTGACAGGTCTTCCGGGAAAACCCTTTCTGTGCCTTTAGGACCTCCAGAATCCCAGGGCACAGTGGACACGTCTGGGGAGAGACTGGGCTAAAAGCTGTTCTGTAGACTCCGAATTCACAAACAACCCTTTCATGATAAGAGAGTCTGATAGCAGTGGCCTCGCAAGCGGGTTTCTTCCCCCATTCATCTCCTCCTCCACACGCCGACAGGGAGTGGAAGGAAGATCGAACCCAAGCCAGGTTCGGCCTCCAGGCCCCATTCTTTCCACTCACAGTCACGGTCTGGCCAAGAAGAGGGCTCGGCTTGGCGTGTGTGGGTGGCCGGGGCCGGCGGGGCGCTCCGGGGAGAGTGTCCATGGGCACAAGGCGCAGGGGACGGTGGACAGCCGCGGCCGGGGCTTGAACTGGTTTCTCATTCTCCCTGTCAGTCCCAGGACAGCATCTTCCCAGGTGCTCTAGTTTTCACACAAAAGAAGTCTCTAAATAAGAATTGTGGCGGCCTCCAGCGTGCTGGCCGGCTGAGTCCCCACGCACGCTGCTGTCCCCACGCGCCGCACCTCTGACATGCTGTGCTGTTGCTTCCCAGGTACTGCGACTGCTTTGCCAGTGGGGACTTCTGCAACAACTGCAACTGTAACAATTGTTGCAACAACCTACGTCACGAAATCCAGCGGTTCAAGGCCATTAAGGTAATATTTTTTCCACCAAAGACATGCATTCTAAAAGTGTCTAAAAGTGCTTGAGATATGGGGTGCCTGGGGGCTCGGTTGGCTAAGCATCCGACTCTTGGTTTCGCCTCAGGTCTGAGGGTCGTGAGATGGAGCCCCGCATCAGGCTCTGTGCTCAGTGGGCAGTCTGCTAGAGTTCTCCCCCCTCATGCTTTCTCTCTCTCTTTTTGCTTTCCCTCTGTTTTTTTTAATTAACAAATAATGTATTACTAGTTTCAGAGGTGGAGGTCAGGGATTCGCCAGTTGCATATAGTACCCGGTGCTCATCACATCTCGTGTCCTCCTTCATGCCCGTCACCCAGTGACCTCAGCCCCTCCAGCAGCGCTCAGTCTCTCTCCTAGGGCTCAGAGTCTCTTATGGTTTGCCTCCTCCTCTGATTTTATTTTATTTTATTTTTCCCTCTCTTCCCCTATGTTCCTCTGTTCTGTTTCTTAAATTCCACATAGGAGTGAGATCATATGATCATTGCCTTTGACTTATTTGGCTTAGCGTAACACCCTCTAGTTCCATCCAAATGGTTGCAAATGGTGAGATGTCATCCTTTTTGATGGCTGCGTATTAGTCCTTTGTGTCCTGCGACTAATCCTAAAGCAACAGATGGATTAACGTAGCAGACAACCGAGATACCTCTCAATGAACATGATTTTTACATAATAAAGTACATTTTGATGGAGTTTTGTGTTTTCTGTCTTATAGGCATGTCTTGATAGGAATCCAGAAGCTTTCCAACCAAAAATCGGGAAAGGGAGGTTGGGAGACGTGAAGCCTCGGCACAACAAGGGCTGTAACTGCCGGCGCTCCGGCTGCCTCAAGAACTACTGTGAGTGCTACGAGGTGAGCCACCCCGGCCCGGGCGCAGGGGGACCCGCCGATGACCCCGGGGCCCCTTTGGGAGCCCGTTGCCCGCCTTGAGCCCACCATGAGCGCCCAGCAGAGGCTCCTGCCCTGTGGCCCGGCCCACTCCGTGGCAGCAGGTCGGGGGCTCCCAGAGGTGGGCCTTGCCTCCTCCATGTGGAGTCTCGTCCCCAGGCTGGTGCTCCGAGACCACAGTGGACCACGGGGCTGCCAGGCTGAGCACACAGCAGGGCAGAGCAGTTCCCAGGCCGGAGTTTCTCAGGGACTCACTGGCCGTAGAGGGGGTCACTCCCTCCCTTCAGCTTCCCCCTCCGTTCCTGGTGTTGGAGGAAAGGGAGGGACAGAGGAAAGAGCCCACAGGCCCCAGCAGTGAAGGAGCTGGGAGGGCCCTTCCTTGAAAGGCTCTCCCTTGGTGCGCTTGCGGTCTTCAAGGGCGATCTGTGAATTTTATTTGGACAAGGTTGTCCCAGACGGTCAGGCTTGAGAAGAGTCCTCGTGATTCCGGGGACATGTGCTGGAAGCTCTGAGTGAGCAGGCCCAGCCTCCCCCAGCTAGGGTTTTGGAAATGCGGTCATAAGTCATGCAGAGATACAGGATTCAAGCTGTGAGTGCCACCCCCCCCCCACCATGGAGCAGATTTCGGATGGTCTTACAGCATCTCTGCCTGATCCTCACCCGCTTTCCTGAGGCTGAGCCTCTGCCAGGCAGCAGCCCACGTGAGGGGCAGGTGTCCTGTGCTCTCGACAGCCGACTGGAAATCCTGAAGGGCCTCTTGCTCAAAACATCCAGGGGGCAGAGTAAAACGCAAGAGATACCCTTTGATGTGCATCTCTGAGGGACCCCCCAGCAGCTGAGACAAAAGAGGGAGGCCAGCCTGAGCCAGGGGAAGGCCCCGGCTTGCCAGGCACACTGCCTTGTGCCAAGAAGCCGAGTTCCCCCCACAAGCAAGTGGCCAGGGCCTCCCTTAGGACTGCCACGCAAGGCCGGCCCTCGGTGGGTCTCAGACTCTCCCCAGCCGCACATTCCCTGTAACAGCAGAGCCAGCAGGACACAGGCCCCCCTGGGACATGACATGGGCTCGGGTCCAGGGCACCGCAAGAAAGCAAACACTGCATTCAAGCTGGTCCAGTGCAGGTGTGTGGACTCTGGACTCCACTAGGTGTGCAGTGGCACGAAGTCTAAAAGACAAGGCACATTCCTTCGTTAGAAATACTGAGCATCCTCTGATGACCTTAGTTGCCATCCTGGGCACAGATCAGCAGAACAAACATAAGAGTAACGAAAAGTTTGAAATATTGAGAGCATTACCAAAATGAGACACAGAGCCACGAAGTGAGCAAAGACCATTGGAAAACCTGTGCCGACAGGCTTATTGGACACGGCGGGGGGGGACAGGCTTATTGGACAAACCCCCCATGTGTGGAAACGCAGTATCTGCGAAGCATAGTAAAGGGGGCGAGCTGAGAGCTGTGGGCTGGGATCCTAGGACCCGTGTTCCAGTCCAGGCAGCGCTCTGACCCCCTCTCTGCTCGGGACTCATGCCCACACTCACACGCCAGCCTTCCAAACCCCCTCCCCGTGTCTGTATGAAAACTGCAGATTAAACACACACACACACAGAGTTATTTAAGGTCCAAATAGAATGTGTTGTTTTTTGGTGAATTATAGGGCAGTCTAATTTTATTGAAGCATTTTATGTTACCAGGCCAAAATTATGTGTTCTTCTATTTGCAAATGCATTGGTTGCAAAAATTATGAAGAAAGCCCAGAACGGAAAACCCTAATGAACACGCCCAACTCTATGGAAATTGGAGGGTCTGAAGGCAGCCACCAGTTGTCACCAACTAAATTCTCAGGACCACCAAAATTCAGACAAGATAGGTAGGTACTGTGAACCCACCCTCCGAAGAGGGGAAACAGAGGTTAATTTGAGAAAGTCAGTCTATATACTGGAAAGACCGTGTGTGTGTGTGTGTGTGTGTGTGTGTGTGTGTGTGTGTGTGTGTCTGTGACGGAGGGAGGGGTGGGGACGAGGTGACAGCTCCCCTGCTGGACCAGCCTGAGATCCCACCCGCTGTTTCCGCGGGGGTCCCCACCACGGAGACCGCTCTGTGCCATCTGTCCTCACGGACAGAGCTACCCATGTTGTGAACAAGCAGAGGGGCCCCGTGGGGATCGCCGACAGGCCAGCGCTCCCGGGCAGCGCGGGCACGATCTCCGGACCGCAGGCACCTGACCGGCTGCTGGCCGTGTGGGGAGACAGCCTGCCCGCCGCGCTCCTTCCTACGGGGCGGTAAAGCAGCTCACACGAGGTGGACAGCGCCCCACTGAGCTGGGCTGAGGCCATATTAGAACCCCAGCAGATCTCAAAGGTTGGGTGATAATTTTACTATGTATTAGACTAGGTTTATCCACTTAAAAAAGTACCTTTCAATTCAATGCCTTGAGCGTTGTCATGATGAGTACCAGATGTCACGGATTCACATCATTTTGCAGAGCCGAGTTCGTTCTTATTTGGTCAGAGACACCAGAGGTACTCGTCCCTGGGCGTGCAGGGGTCTTCACCAGTAAAAATCCACCGAACACGGCCTCATTGTCTGTGAACGGGGGAGCAGAGATGTTCTCTCATGGCTCAGGAGCTGCGTGTCCCACCTGGTGTGATGGAGGCTCCAGAGGTCGGAGTCTGGCCTCCAGACATTAGGGGTTTCCCAGTCGGCCCTGTTTGTTCGTCTTGAACAAGTCATCGCGTGTTGTCTGCACGGAGAGATTCGAACCCATCCCAACCCCCGTGTCTGTTCTCATCCTCCAACACTTGCACTTGGGGACGTTTTCCTGAATTTCTGGAGTCTGAGCACGATGTGGGCAGCCGTGGAGCGAAGCCACAGTTGCCCCTCGAGCTCAGAGGGGCCCCAGCCGGTCCTGCACGACAGAGTCCTGCTGTTCAGGGCTCCCAGGGGGCCTTTGTGGGGGGGAACCGTGCCGACAGCGCCCCTCCACGGGGACGAGTCCTCAGGGCGGTTGGCCTCCGGGAGCTCAGGTGCCCCTAGGGCCGGAGCTGGGAGCAGGCTTCCCGGCGCTTCTCTAGGGCCTTGTCTTACCCAAGAGGCCTGCCTCTACCCCTGCCCGGACCCCGGGCTGGACGCTGTCGCCCCGGAGCCCCTGCAGGTTGCAGGTGGCCTCCCGGACCGTCCTCAGACCCTGCGGTGACAGGGGAGTCGAGAAGTGGACGGGTCACCCCTAAAAGCAAAATGCGTATCGTCAAGGTTTCCGGTACGAGGAAGCTGGCGTTACGCTTCACCGGTGACCCGCTGTAAATCCCGTGACCAGGATGTCCCCTTACCCATAAGGTACTTAAAGCGCGGCGTGGGGGCCAGGCCTGTAACCGCTCTGTTCCTGCCAGGCGCCCGCCCTCGTGCATCTCCTGGGAGGTGGTGGAGGCCGCGTGCGCCTGCCTGCTGGCCCAGGGCGAAGAGGCGGAGAAGGCGCGCTGCCCCGACGGCCTGGCGGAGCAGATGATCCTGGAGGAGTTCGGGAGGTGCCTGTCGCAGATTCTCCGCATCGAGTTCAAGTCCAAAGGCCTAAAGCTTGAGTAGTTAGTGTGGTGACTGCGGGATGCGCGTAGGTCTTGTTTCAACGTTCTGAGGGAAACGGACGCGTAGTTTAGAAAGGTTGTTGGAGGGACACGAGGCCAGGCCTGGTCAGCGGCCGTGTCACTAAGGTCAGGCTTTCCCTCTGCATCCGGGGGCTGGGGGGATCTACTCAGAGTTCTCGGTGAGGGTCTCAGTGAGGGTCTCAGTGATCACAGACCCCTTTTTGGAGGAAGTGCGGGACGCAGCTCACGGTGGCTGTCTGGCCCCGGGGACAGAGCGGCTCCTGGCGACTCTGGGAGCACGTCCACACTGCCGGAGCCGGCAGCCTCTGGGGAAGCAATGGCCCATTCCCTTACCTTCACCCTGTCTTGGAAATTTTCCTCTGAAGGCTTCTCCACCTAAAAAGCTGTAGTGATTTTTCACTAAAAGTATTTTGAAATAAATTCTCCAGATGGGCTGATAAGATACAACTTAAAATCTCCAAAAAAGTACAGAAAACCTTGAGGAATTCCCAAGTGTGGACGTTTTCCCAGAGTCACACGAATTCTCCACTCCCCTCGGGCCACCCTGAAACGCAGGCAGCGGGCTCATGCTTGTGACTGCAAATGATCTCGGTTCTAATGTGTTTTCATTTGAGTGTGGGAAAGCTCTATTGTCCAATTAATTTCTCCCTAATTACTGTTCTAATATTATTATTGTTTGTTAAAATATGGTTAAAATAACTAGTTTGCAGAAACCAGCAGGTAAGATTAGTTATTAAGTTGACTTTCTTTTGGTTCTATTGAAAAAGCAAAGAGGATTAAAAACTTCAAATGTCTTCCATTGTTGTAATTAACTTAGTAGCTGAAACGTATTGGTCACGTTTCTGTGTTTATGAATAGCCGCGGCCCCTTAGAGCCCGTTTAGAAAGCTCGCTCATGAGCACAGCGTGGTCAGCACGGAGCCCCGCGGCCGCTCGCGTTTCCCAGAGCTGTATTTGGAACAGCAAATTCTGACGGGGAACCACGGAGGGGAAGAAAAACACTTAATTCTTCACCATTTCAGTCCCCCTTTGGCTCCTTTGGATTGAGATTCGTGGCGGCAAGCTGGAGGCAGAGCCCCGCACTGGGTGGGGAGGGGGGCCTGCCAGGCTGGGTGCCTGTTGCCCGGCGTGCCTTGGGTCCCATGTGCACCTGCCAGAGGAGCCGCGTCCACATCACCCCTGGGCTGGGGGTGGGGGTCCTGACACAGGGCTTCGTGACCCCTTCCTGGGAGGCGGCCTTCCCTCTGCGCCTCTCCTGAGCCGCCAGTGGCAATGTCTGCAGACCGTGCAGGTAACTTAACATTTTCTGGGAGCCACATTTTAAAAAGTGAAAAGGAGTAGGCGAAATTTATTTTGATTATCCTTTGTCTACTGTCATTTCAACATGTAATCAAATAAACATGATGGGTGGTCTGCGCTCTTTTGTATGTACCAAGTCTTTGGAAACCAGCGCGCGTTTTACACCCACATCTCAGCACACACCGAGAGCTGCAGGGCGCAGGTGTGGAGGGAGGCAAAGGAAACGCCGTTCTCCAGAACTATTCTGAGCCAAGAGCTGCCCAGAAAGGCCCTGAAGCCAGGCGTGGCCCGCCTGCAGAACCCGGAGAATGTCCTGGCCAGGGAGGAAGGTGAGCATCCACCTGGGGTCGGGGACCTGGCATGACCCCGGAGCTGCCCGGAGCCCAGGCTCACGTGGGGCGAGGGACCTGCGGGGCTGGGCCAGGAGATTCTGGCTGCGGCCAGGGATGCCGAGCCGAAGCCTGAAAATTAGGGAAGGGGCATGACCCCTGGACAGTCTCTCGCCAGGGAGAATTTCGTAAGCCCATACAGCTTGGAGGAAATTCAGTATGAGAAGGGAAAGCCAAGTAGGGCTGTGTATCAAGCCAGTGTGTATTGCCCAGAGGTGACAGCTACACAGATGACTAAAAAGAGAGAAAACAGCTCTTCTGTTGCTGGTAAAGAGCCAACGCCATATGAAAACTACATAAAACTGGGACGCCTGGGTGGCTCAGTTGGTTGGACGACTGCCTTCGGCTCAGGCCGTGATCCTGGAGTTCCGGGATCGAGTCCCGCATCGGGCTCCCGGCTCCGCGGGGAGTCTGCTTCTCTCTCTGACCTTCTCCTCACTCATGCTCTCTCTCACTGTCTCTCTCTCAAATAAATAAATAAAATCTTTAAAAAAAAAAAAAAAAGAAAAAAAAGAAAACTACATAAAACTAAACACAGCGTGTCCCCACTTCGGGCTGTAGCTGTGCAAAGTGACTCTCTCTCTCTCTGTGCTCGGCCACCTCTGTGATCAGGGCAAGACGGTTGGGTTCTCAGGGCTGGGGTCCTGGTTTTGCTTTTCCCCAAATGCAGCTTAGCTTAAACCTTGCCCTTTCAAGAATCTGAGAGAAAGTCCTGAGAGAAAGTGCTGAAAGAAAGCTGCTTGTCCCCTCAGGACACTTTGACACCACACTTGGCATTTCCCCTCTGCCCATCATTCTCCATTTCTCAGACACCGGCGGGATGTCCTGTTACTTCTTCCGTCGGGCTGACACCAACTGTCTGGAGTCAGTATCGGAGTCCCCAGGGGAGGGCTCGGTCCCCCCAGACCGCCCCCAACCTCGCACACCAGTTGCCAGTACTGGGCCCCCGGGGGGAACCCGCACACTTCCATCTGACTTGGCTGCCACTGGAGGTCCCCAGGGCCCGCCTTCGAGTCTGCAGCTTCGCTCTAACTGCTCACAGAGCTCAGGGGGACACTTGGCCTACTATTACCGACGGATCGTAAAGGCTGTTCAGGGATGATAGGAAGAGCAGGATGAAGAAGGCCACAGGGCAAGGTTTGGGAGCATACTCTGTCCCTGGGAAGCTGGGGTGCCACCATCCTGGCAGGTGGCCATCACCAGCCCTGAGACTCGGAACCCTGTGTTGTCGGGCTGTGCATGGTCGCTTCATGTCAGAGGCACAAACAAGGATCAGCTTGATCTCCAGCCCCTCTCCCCTCCCCAGAGCATGGTGACCAGCCCCCAGCCAGGAGCCCACCCAGAGTCCCTCATTAGAACAAAAGACACTCTGGCCACCCAAGAAATTACAAAGGTTTTAGGAGCCCCGTCAGGAACCAGTGCGGAGACCTAATCCGTATTTCTATGTTACACATGCTGAAAGTGTTCTCCTCAGTTAACCATGAGCTTGTAAACAATGCAGAAAACCTGGGAACCTGTGAATCCTCCTGAAGAGAGAACCTTCTGCTGCTGGAAAACATCAGCGGGAGCCTGTCTGTCGTCCTTGTCTTGGCGCCGAAGCTCTTCCTCCCTTACACAACCCTGCGCTGGTCACCTGAAGTTCTGCCGACCTCCAGCGGGGATACGGCTGAAAACCACCACAGACGAGTTAACGCCCAAGCTGGGCTAGAGCATGGATTAGGGAACGGAAGAAGGAAGTTTCTTCTAAGATAAAGACGGTGCCCGGGGCATCAGTTTGGGGAAAAGAAGAACCACTGGAGGAAGGGGCGGCGCCTTCTGCGGGGCGCGCTCCCTACAGAGGCCCGTGGGCGGAGTTCAGTGGGACACCAGCGTCACGCTGTCAATGTTCTGGAGCTTGGCCCTTCCCTGACGGCGTGTGATGTCATTTTCAGGTGCTTGCTTGCCTTCTGTGCACCCTTTCTAGTGAGGTGTCTGTCCAGGCCTTTTGCCCATCTTTTAACTGGGTTGTTCACTTTCCCATGGCTGAGCTTTAGTAGGAGTCCTTTGTATATTTCGGATAGCAGTCCTTTATCAGATCTGTATTTTGCAAATATTTTCTCTTAGAGCCTTTTCTTCTCATTCTCTCCATAGTGGCTTTCGCAGAGCAGAAGTCTCAAATTTTAATGATGTCCAGCTCATCCATCATCCTCTAACGGATCATGACTTTGGTGTATCTAAAAAGTCACTGCCATGCTCAGTCATCTAGATCTTCTGTGTTATAGGAGTTTTATAGTGTTGGATTTTACATTTGTGTAGATGGTCTATTTTGAGTTAATTTTTGTGAAGTGTGTAAGGTCTGTGTCCAGATTACTTTTTTTTTTTTTTTTTTTTTTTTTTTTTGTGGGTGTCAGGGTTTTTTTCCAGTTTTTTTTTTTTTTTTTTTTTTTTTTGGTTGCATGTGGATGTCAGGCTGTTCTAGCAGCTTTTCTTGGAAAAAACTATTTTTGCTCCATTGTGTTGCCTTTGTTCCTTTGTCAAAGAGCAGTTAACAGTATTTATGTAGGTCTAGTTCTGGGCTCTGTGTTTCATTCCATTGATCTGTTCATCTGTTCTTTTGCCAAGACCACGCTGCCCTAATTACAGCTTTACGGTAAGTCTTAAACTCAGGTAGTTGTCGGTCCCTCAGCCTTGTTCTTTTTTTGCAAGACTGTGTCGGATATTCTCCGTCTTTTGTCTCTCCATATAAACCTTGGAATCTGTTTTGCCACAAAATAACTCTTAGAGGGTTTAACTGGGGTTGTATTGATTCTATAGATCAAGCTGGGAAGAATGGACATTTCAAAAATACTGAGTTTTTGTATCCATGAACATGGGATATTTCTATTTTTAGCTCTTCTTTGATTTCTTTCATCAGAGTTTGTTGTTTTCCCATGTGGAACTTATACAGGTTTTGTATGTATTTCATTTTTTGGGGTGCTAACATAAATGATATCATATTTTTAATTTCAAACATCACTTGTCCCTTGGTGTTATATAGGAATTCAATCAACTCTTGGGTTTTTCCTAAAACACTTACTTATTATTCGAGAGAAAGAGAACAGGGGGGAAGGGCTGCGATGGGTGTGGGGAGAGACTCTCAAGCAGGCTCCCCACTGAGCAGGGAGCCTGTCACGGGGGCCTGATCCCAGGACCTTGAGATCATGACCTGAGCTAAAACCAAGAGTCGGTCACCCAGGGCGTCTGGGTGGCTCAGTGGGTTAAGCCTCTGCCTTTGGCTCAGGTCATGATCTCAGGGTCATGGGATCGAGGCCCGCATTGGGCTCTCTGCTTGGCGGGGAGCCTGCTTCCCCCTCTCTCTCTGCCTGCCTCTCTGCCTACTTGTGATCTCTCTGTCAAATAAATAAATAAGATCTTTAAAAAAAAGGGAGGTTGGTCACCCAACCAACTGAGCCACCCAGGCTCCATAAAAGCAATTAGCTTTTGTATATTGACCTTACATCCTGCCACCTCGCTGTGATTGCTTTTTGGTTCCAGGAGTTTTTATTGTTGTTGTTATTAGGGGTTTTTTGGTTTGTTTGGGTTTTTTTTTTTAAGATTTTATTTATCTATTTGACAGACAGAGAGGCAGAGAAGCAGGCAGAGAGCCCAATGCGGGACTTGATCCCAGGACCCTTAGATCATGACCCGAGCCAAAGGCAGAGGCTTTAACCCACTGAGCCACCCAGGCACCCTGTTGTTATTGTTGATTTTCTGTTTCCTTACAGACAGTCATGTCATTTGCAAACAAAGACAGTTTTATTTCTTCCTTCCCAATCCATATGCCTTTTCTTTCCTTGTCTTCTGGCATTAGCTAGGACTTCAACTACAAGGCCCCCAAGGACGAGAGAGGACATCCTTGCTTTGTTCCTGATCTTAGCAGGAAAGCTTTTGTTTTTGTATTAAGTATGATGTTAGCTGTAGGGTTTTTTGGTAGATGTTCCATTTCAAGCTGAGGAAGCTGCCCTCTACCCCTGGTTTGCTGAAAATTACCATCAATGTTAGATTTTGCCAGATGCTTTCTCTGGATACAGAAAGAGCTGAGTAGATACACTGATATGATCATGTGATTTTTCCTCTTTAGCCTGTTGATGTGATGATTACATTAAATGATTTTTGAATGTTGAACCAGACTTGCATACCTGGGTTAAATTCCACTTAGTCATGGTGTGTAATTCTTTTTATATGCTATTGGATTTGATTTGCTAATATTTCATGTCTATGTTTATGAGAGATATTGGTCTGTGATTTTCTTATAATGTCTCTGGTTTTGGTATTAGGATAATGCTAGCCTCCTAGAATGAGTTAGTACGTTCCCCCTGCTTCTGTCTTTGGGAAGGGATTGTAGAGTTGGAATAATGTTTTCCTTAAATATTTGGTAGAATTCACTTGTGGACATATCAGAGCCCTAAAATATATTTTAATAGCTTAAAAAACTAAACTTTTCATTTTGAGATAATTGTAGATTCACGGGTACTTGTAATCAATGATACAGAGGGAGGCTGCGTACCCTTCATCCGGTTCCCCCTAACGGTAACATCTTGTGAAACTTTAGTACAATATCATGACCAGGATCCTGACATTGATATGGTCAAGATGCAGAACATTTCTATCACTTCGAGGAACCCCGAGCCACACCCATCGTCCTCCTTTCCCTACCCCTTTCTAGCCCTTGGGAGCCACTGTCCTAGTCTCCATTTCTATACTTCTGTCATTTCTGGAATGCTGTATAAATGGATTCATATGTAACTTTCTAGGATTTTGTTCACTCAGAAGAATTCTCCGGCCATTCATCTGGGTTGGTGCACGTCTCAGGAGTCTGGCACTCTTTCTTGCTGGGTGGTAGGTGTGTGGTGAGGATGCATGGCCGTTTAGCCATTCCCCCACCGAAGGGCATCTGGCTGTTTCCAGTTTTTTGCTGTTATAAAGCTTCTGTGAACATTCGTGTGCAGGATGTTGTGTGAAGGTGCGTTTTCATTCATCTGGGTTAGATGCCCAGGAGTGTGATCGCTGGGTTGAATGGTTGAATTGCTACGCGTTTCATTTTTAAAGAAACTGCCGGTCAAACGCCGCCACGACGGGGGGAGTCAGTCACCAACACAAGCAAAACAGAGATCACACCCAAAGATCCAGAGAGGAAACGGGCCCGTGGCTGCGTCTGACTCACTGAGGACTGAGTTACGCCCGCAGATGGCGTCTGGGACCTGCTCTGCAGGATGGGATGCGGGTTGAAGACTTCCGTCTGCTGCACGTGATTATAATCAAGCCGCATCTGCTGACTCGCACTGGGGTCAGTGGGGACAGACAGACACATGGAAGGAAAGGACAACTGAAAGCCACTGCTATTTTTTTATTCTGCTGCTCAAAAGAATGACCGAAAGGGGGAGAAAGTCTTGACAACAAAACCCTAACGACACAGCATCAGAGCAGAGGGGACAAGACGGGTCACTCTACGTAAGTTGGCACAAGATTTTCCATCGGGTCCAAGTTTGACCATAGGCGCCGGGGCACAGAGGAGCCCGGCCGAGAGCGTCCTCAGGGCTGCTCGTCCTCTGCAGAGACCGCGGGCGGCAGGTCGGGCAGGTCGGGCAGGTACTCCAGGGCTCCGGCCTCTGCAGCAGAGGAATGCAATTAGCAGAGCCCTGACATCTGCACCAGGGACGGTGACAGCCCCTGGCACACATGCTGGAGCCCCCGAGCTCGCACCCCTGAGGGTCTCCCCGAGGATCAGCCCCAAAATCGAGAGCAACCCTTCCTGTGTCTCAGTCCTGATGACTCAAGTCTCCCACTTACGACGCGTTTGAAACTACCGGAAGTATAATTCCTGCTTGAGAAATAGAAATCGGAATCTCCGAGTGAAAGAAGTTCCATATTACAAAGTTGAAAACAGAGCAAACCAAAGAGCAAGACCGGGAGAGTCGATCTGGCCCTCGCGGGAAACGTCCGCAGCAGATTTCCGCGGCAGAGAGCTCGCCACAGGCTCGGCAGGGCTCCGACCCAGTGAACCTGCGTGTGGGTTTTGAGATCTCTCCGTCCTGCACAGTCTCCGTCCCCACGGATGGCTCCAGGGAAGAAGCCACAGGCCTCCGGCCTCCTGCCTCCCAGCCACCCTCAGCTCCTTTCACCAAGGCGGCCTGTCCAGCCAGCAAAGCGCAGGGATCAAAACCGAACCCAGGAATTCGTCTCGGCTCTGCCAAACTCACACAAAAATTGTAAAGTGCAAAACTTGTCGAACAGATGTCTCTCCTGGAGAATCCCAGCGCCCCTCCCCCGCTGTTCCCTGTCCCCGTCTCCCCATGCTCCGTTCCCAGGGCACTGCGGCCTCCGTCCCGACTTCTCTCCGTTGCCCAGATGACAAGCACCGGGCAGAGGTGTGGGGTGGAAAAGGGCCACGGGAGGCCTCGCCGTCTACGTGTCCACGGAAGACACCAGGTCTAGGATAGAGGCTGTTGGGACAGGCGTGCAGCCCGCTCTCCAGGAAGGCTCCAGCAACCCGCCTGTAATGCGGGTCAGCGGACCATGCCTTCGAGTCACGGGGTACAATGGCCTACCGGGAACTGTGGCCCGAAAACGTCCAGCACTTGTTACCCTGCCGGGAGGAATGGCTCCAGCGGAGGGAGAGGGATGGAGGCCCTCTCTCTTCCCGGTTCCCCTGCGGCTCTGAGGACCCCTTCCAGGGCCAGTGCTGGGGCCCGCCGCAACCCCCGCCCCTCGGCCTCTCTCCCACCCAGCAGTGGCGACTTGGGGAATGGGAGTGGAGGGCTGGTTACTTCCCGGGAGAATCCAGAGAATTCTACGGAAGCCTTCTCTGACAGGCTTTTTATGTGGGCAGGGTTCTAAGAAGTGGGATTTAAAATTGGTAACATTTCACGTACCTTTGAGATGCAAGAAAGTCAGAAACTCTATTATCGTGCGCATGGCAGCGTTCTCGGCCGGCGACCCGGCAAAGCCTCCTAGGAAACAGAATCGGCGTCTGTCGCCTGCCACACCGCGCTCTGGGTCCCTCAGCCTCATCGGCGGTGGCCTGGGCATCCGGAAGCCAGGGGACTGGCCAGGACCCCTCCCCAGGGCCCTGCTTAGCACAGCAGGGTGTGTGGGGGGATGTCTGGTCAAGACCAGACTCTTCTGAGGCCTTGAGCCTAGTGACTCTGCCTCTGTGGCCGCCCTGGGCCCCGACGCTGGGCCTTGGGCTTGTTCTTCCAGCAGATGGCAGACGTGGCTGGGCCGGGCTCAGGCCGGGATGCGGGAGGTGTGCAGGAGCCTGATACCCTACCACCGTGTGTGCCCTGGAGGTGACAGGCAGTGAGGTGACCCAGGTGCGCTCACCTGGCCTTGTCTTGTCTTCAGGAGGGAGTTCCCGCTTGCCGGCGAGGCCGGGCTTCTCGTGAAGCGATCTGTGGTTGTCGATGGCATCTGTTTGCAAATGGAACGAGAGGAAAGCACCTGACTGTCCTGCTCCTCACTCCCGGTACACCCTCCCCTCTCCCAAAGAGAGACGCCCCGGCTGGTGATAATCAGAGCACACGCACGACTGGACTGTGAGAATAATAATCATTATTATATTATTAATATAATAAGAATAAGAATAAGAATTTCACCACAGGGAAACCAGAGAAGCAGAAAGATCATTCTCTGTGGAACCACGAACTCGTGTCAGGGCCAGAGGCGTGGATCCCCCACAGCTGCTGGGCCTCTGCCAGAGGAAGGAGGCGAGCGAGAGGGAGCACAGCGAGCGAGAGGGAGGACGGCGCTCAGCAGAGCTGCCCAGGCCCCGGGGAGTGTGGGCGGGTGCAGCGCGGGGAGTGTCATGGAGGTCCCAGTGGTGCTGGCGTCTGAGCGGGGCCTCTCACGGAGACCAGAGGGGGTGGGGTCCTGTGTCCCCGCAAACACGGCCACTGAGGAATGAAGTTCAGACTAATCAGACTTACTCTTCCAAGACCCCTCTGGCAGCCGTGTGGGAGGTGGCCTGGAGCCAGCCAGAGAGACCAAGACAGCGGGACAGAGGGGGACAGGAAGGGAGACAAGCAGGGGGATAAGTGCGTGTGCACCTACCTGCGCATGCGTGTGCTCGTGCGTGTGTCCGCTGGTGCGAAAGGAGGGCATCATGACTGCTAGCCCAGCGGTCCCTCGAGAAACCCAGCCCGAGGCCCTAACCCAGTGGCCCGGCAGGGAGAGAAGCGGCCAATTTGGGGTGTTTTGGGGATGAAGCAGATGAGGCCACAGGACGGGGTCAGGGTGGCTCGGGGCTTGCGGCCGCTCGCCTGGGGGACTGGCATCTGCAAGGCTAAGCCAAAGAACACTGACTCCCTCTCCCCAGGGCCGGAGTTCAGGGGGACGCATGGCCCTCGGGGAGAACCGCGGTCCTTGCCATGGCTCAAGTGCGGTCACACTCCCGCAGCCGCCGTCGGACCGCGTCCCACACCGACAGACCCCGGCACCTCACAAAGCGCGCCCACGACCTCGTCTACACGTATAGCCTCTGCTGATCCAGCCTGACAGACGGACAGCTGAGAGTAAACAAGAGCTTGTTTTCTAACTCAGGATTCCTGTCTTCCTGAGGACTGTGTCTTCTGTATTCCCAAGTCACAGAAGTGTCTCTGCTAAAGGTTCCTTCTTTCTTTGGGGTCAGAAGCAGAGACGAGGACGCCATCCGAGGGACGGAGCTCAGGGTTCCAAGGCTTCGGGAAAATATGTGCCTTTGGAGCCCATCTGTCCCTCCTGCAGGCGAGGACACTCCACTCATAGTGACAGCACTATGTGTGGGGGACCCGCCTTGCCTTTGACCTGAGACCAGAGCACCCAGACGCCCTGCTGGTGGAAATGGAATATGCCCTACGCGTTTACCTCCTTTCCTGGTGCAGAAGGCGGTAAATATATAGGGGAGGGTCTGTTTTGTTTCGTTTTAGGGTGGATGACTGTCCCCAAACCAACCATGCCTGCAAGTTTGAAAGCTACGAGTGTGAAAGTGATTGGAAGGGAAAGTAAAAGGTCCCCCTTCTCCCCCAGTGCCCTCCTTTAGGATAATTAAAATCTGCAGGTGCCAGGACAGAGCCAGCACGAGCAGGAAGCAGAGTGCCGGCAAGGAGCATGGAGCGGGGGCATCCACACACGGCCCACGGGGCCCCAGACCTGTCCCCTTCAGGGCCTGGGCCACCTGGAGGCGTAACCTGTCTGCACACTGTCTCCCTATTCCCTGCTGCCTCCTGCCCTTACTAAGAACTGCAGCTGGTCTCCACGCCGCCACCACCCTGGGGATCGCTCGGCCCACGGGGTTCTCCGCATCGTGAAAGCCCTAAAGTCACACTGTGTCCAGACAGTGTCAAAACAAGGACAGGGTGCCGAGTCCCAGTCCACCCACAGGCTGGCAAGGTCTGGGAACTGACGGCAGCGGTGAAACCCCACACTCCGGTTCTGCACGCCGGCACACTCACACACGCACGCACCCCCCCATCCCGGCTGCACTTCCCAGCTGGTAGATTCATGGCACAGAGGTAAGGCCCAGGGTGGTCTGGGACCCCGATGGACTATGACAAGTCAACAACAGTGTCCTCCCATTCCGCACCGACCAGATCTGAACTTCTGAAGCAGAGAAAGTGCTAATGAGGCTGACGGTGGACACAGGTTCCTTCTGGAAACATCCCAGAACTTGGGTCATCTGGTGAGGGGTGTGGGCTCCTCCTGACGCTCCGTGGGGTCAGATGCAAGGCCCTGCCCCTAGCCCCGGACCCAGACTCAGTCATGCCCAGTGGGACTGTCCCATGTTCGTCACCTGACCCCACAGATCCACGTCCCACAGACCTTTCCCTCTCGCCGCTCTCCCCCTACCCTAGGCATTTGGGTCCTGCTCTCTGCCACACAGATCCCTGAGCAAGAAGGAGCAAGGCTAGGAGGAACAGATGGCGGGGGGGTGGGGTAGAGGACCCAGGAATTTGCCCATTTGCTGCGAGTGAGGAGTAAGGGCTCGAGTGAGGAGTAAGGGCTCGGAGGAGGCTGGGGGCCGGGCACGGGAAAGGGCGCCACGGACAGATGTGGCAAGGATTTGAATCCACTGATCCCCAACCTACATGGAAATCCATCCTGCCTGAGTCTCATGGCGCCCCCCCCCATCTCCCTTGACCTGACTAAACCCGGACTATCAGTGTGTCCGCGTGGGGACTGGCGGCACAGACGTCGTAAGAGCGGGATTCGCACAAACGCTCAGCGCGATGAGCAGGGTCGGCTCTGAGGGCCCGTGTGTCACTCACGTGGACCGAGAAGGTAGCCGGCACTGTTCAGGGTCCAGCCTCTCTTCTCCTTCACCTTAAAAGGGAGGAAAGGGTCATTCCCGGGGCTCCATGAAGCTTGGAAGACCGCCTCTGCACAGCCCACCCCGGGGGTCTGGGAAGCTGCTGCCCAGCTCAGATCCTCACAGAATTTACATCACAGAGTTTTAATACTCTTGTCACATACTGGGCCAAGTGACGTAAACCCTGAGAGCAAGATGGACGGGACAGGAGGCTCACCAGGCTTTCCAGGCATGACATGGGCTTTTGCACGCCCGGGGCCCACTTGAATTTCAGCTTTGCCCCCAAATAAGTTGTATTCCACAGGAAAACAGGACTGCTTGCTTTCCCAAAGAATTCTCTCTAGAGCTCAACCCCCAAACACGTGGGGCGCCCACTTGCTTCTGAGCCCTGGTGAGGACGCTGGCGTTGAGGGCACCGGCGGGTACCGCGGCTCCCTCCCGGGGTCACTGACCCGCGGCGGATGGAATGAAACGGGACTTGCCGGTAACGCGTCTGGTTTTCCTGGTTTAGATCCGGAGCTGGTCATGCGCTGGCAGAGGGGCCAGGCCAGGAGGATCCCGGAGCGTCTCAGCGCGAACCCCGCCCGGGGCTGCAGGACCCCGGCCCCCCGCGACCCCCGCGACCCCCGCGCCGCGCACCGGCGTTCGCGCCCCCCCCCCCGCCTCCGCCCGTCCGCGTCTGTGCGACTCCCCCTTAGCGGGGACACGCGCCGCGCACTCACCGGTGACCCGAGCCCGGGGGAGGCCGAAAGGGCCGCGGCGAGGAGCAGCCCGGCGAGCAGGAGGGCGCCGCCGCCGGACATCTGCGGGGGAAGGCGCGGAGCGGCCGTGGGGCGGCGGCATCGTCCCCGGGGCGCGCTCGGGCGGGGGCTCGGACGCCGGCGCTGCCCGGGGCTGGAGCGGCGGCAGGGGCCGGGGCGACGCCGACCGAGCGCCGTGCGACGCCCCCCGCAACCGAGCCGGGACGGGGATGAGGGACCCCCGGGAACGTCCAGGGGCGGGCGAGGCGCGGAGCGGCGGGAGGAAGGGGTCCGCCGCCCGCCGGGGACCCCGGGGCGCGCCGTACCTTGAGCTGCGGCGGGGGTCGCGGGGCGACGGGGGTCCCGAGGTGGCGGCGGGTCCGGGCGTCCGGTCGGGTCCGTCGGGTCTGGCCGGGCCGGGGCGCTCACCGCATGACGCGGCCGCAGGACCACGGGGAGGAAGCGAGGCGGCGGGGCTCCCTCGACGTGTCCGCGGCCCGGAGCTGCCGCCGCTATTTATGCGGATCGGCGGGGAGCGCGCGCCCGTCACCGTCCCCGGGCTCAGTGCCCGCCCCCCGCCCCCCCGCCGAGCAGAGCCCCGAGGCCGGCGGGAGGGACCGTAGCGCTGCTCCGGCGGGGGCGGCTGCGCGGTGGTCGTGAGCACCCGTGGAGGTGCGGGGGCGGCGGAGAGACCCCAAACCCCGCAGGGGAGCCCCCCGGCACCCCTGCAGAGAGGTCTCATCAGCCCTGCAGATAGCCCCCCCCACCCCACAGAGAGCGGCTGTCACCCCTCAGAACCCCCATCACCGCTGCAGAGTGCTCGTCACCCCTGTAGAGAATTCTCATCACCCCTGCAGGTAGGGCCCCCGCTCCCCCATCACCCCGCTGATGGCCTCCATCACCCATACACCGAATAGGGAGCCCCCATCAGCCCACACAGGGAAATGCCAAAAGCTGTGTGTGTGGGGGGGTCTCAATGACCCAAGTCATTACTAAGTCAGTGAACCCCACGCGCGTCACCCCCAATCCAGGTCCTAGCTGGGGAGAGGCCCCCACCCACACTGCATTCTCTTGCTGCAAAAGCTGAGAGCAGGGTCCTCCCCTGCCACACCTCCCTGGAGCATGAGCCCACAGTCCAAAATGGCCCCCTGGGGTGGTCCTGGAGCAGGGGCGGGGTGGGGTATGGAGCAGGGTCCCCCTGCCCTCACAGGTGCACCCTGGCTGGAGCGTGGGTTCAGCCTCGGAAGCCGTTCATGGCAGGAAGGCAGGAGGCCTCGCCTCCCCGCCTCCAGGGCCCAGTGGCCTGCTCTGTTTTGCCAAGAAGGGGCAAACCAGCCGGGCCGTCGGGCTGTCTCCGGGGGGGCTGACTGACTTCCGGCCTGGGAATGGTGGGTGTCCCCCTCCCCGACATCCCACAGGTACTGCCATCTCAGAAAGAGTCCCTGGCGATGTTCCCCGTGTCTCCCTGGTCCTGGCCACAGAGCTGTTTTGAGCGGGGTCTGGTAGTGGTGGAGCCCTTGGTGGGGGGGGGGGGGGGCTCTGGAGAACCCAGAGGGAGACAAGCCCCAGCTCCGAGGGGCGGGCAGGCGGCAGAGCAGCCGGAGGAGACTGTGCTGTGGCAGGGGGCACAGAAAGCACGCAGGAGCCAGGACCTTCTAGGCATAGTCTGTGAATCTTTCCTTAGCTTGGGCCAGGCCCAGACTGTCCTTTCCCCTGCTCACAGACATCAAGGGACGTACACACGAGAGAGGAACCTCCAGGCTCCCAAGGAAGGATGACACCATCTGCTGAAACCCAGCCGGAGCTCCTCCCGCCACCCGGCAGGACATCACTGGCCACTGAAATCCTTGGCAGTGGCCGACCCAGGGGGCCCCCTGCCTGTAGGTGCCTGGAGGCCCCAGTTACTTACCAGGAAGCCTCAACCCTCTCCCCACCCACCAAGCTGGACATTAGGTTGGTTGACGTCACTGGGGACCCCGGAGTGAACAACACACAGGACAGATGGCGTGATGATCCCACCCGGGAGGTGTCCTACTTTTAGTCTTAGAACCTTCCTACACACAGCAGGAGGGCCATTTGTCTCTGCCTGGACGGGGAAGGACGCAGGGGCGTTGGAGGACTGGAGTCAAGGCCAGCTGGCTGGGAAGGAGGAACAGGGCCCTAACCTGGGGTGTTCAGTGCCCGCCCTGGTTGACCGGAGGGCAAGGAGGGGTGCTGTCTCGGAGACCTGACTTGGTGAGGGGTCTCCTGACAGACTCCTGGCTGTGATGGGGATCCTAGGGGGTCTCAGGGGCACACTCGACTTCCTGTCTCTCCTATTTCAGCAGACCGGGGTGAGAGGAGATTAAGGGGCAGGAGGCCTGACCCGGGGAGGGGCGAGGGGTGCCGGCTGTCGCCCTGGCCGCTTGGGTCAGTGGTCGTCTGACACCCTCGTGCGCCCTGTGCGCTCGGAAGTTGAGGGCTTTGGGGAGTGGGCATGTGCCAGGCCACGGGTGTCCCTGGGTACCTGAGAAGTACCACCACCTTCGGACGACTGCTGGAGAGACTCCTTTCCTTCTGGAACGCTCCCTCTGCTTCGGAGGAGCGCGTCCCGGCACATGGTACATCTTGGCTGATTCCCGCGTTCCCGCATCTTCCTTTGGTGACGAGAGCTCGAGGGCCCTTCTGTTCTCAACCTGCTTTGTCTGTCTGAAGAAGCAGAAATTATAAACCAAAGTCCTGGGCACTAATTAAAGAACAGACCCCAAGCCCATCCCCCCATGGGCTGGCAGGTGAGGCCTGTTTGGTTCAGCTTCCCACTGCTTTCCTTTGGGTTGGTGTGCTCTTTTTGTCCCTTTTTAACTTAATTTTTAAAAAGATTTTATTTATCTATTTGACAGAGAAAGAGTGAGAGAGAGAAAGAGAGAGAGAGGACAAGCAGGGGGAGCAGCAGGCAGAGGGAGAGGAAGGAGCAGGCTCCCGCTGAGCCGGAAGCCTGACGGGGGACTCGATCCCAGGACCCTGGGGTCCTGACCTGAGCTAAAGGCAGACGATTAACCCACTGAGCCACCCAGGCACCCCACTGCTTTTACTTTAAAAGAAACTTTACAGTAGTTTTTCTGACAAGAAGGCCTTTATTAATAAGACATTTTGCCTCTAAGTCATCGTTCTCGCAACTCCCCGGCATGCGACTCGTACGTCTGCCCAGACCCTAAAGGAAATGTGGCCACAGGCGAATTGGGGACCAAAACACCCCAGCCAGAGAGCCAGCACTCAGGTCGCAAAGTGGGGAGAAGGCGGCCCTGCAGGCACGTGCGACACCCGTGTCACCCTTGTGAAGCCGTGTGCCCGGGGGACCGTCAGACTGTATATCCACGTAACAGCCCCCGGGCCTTCCTGGAGGCGGAAGCCTGGGGCTGCAGGGGCACAGGGCAGCCCGGGGATGCAGCGGGGATGCCGGGCCCCCACCCAAGGGGGTGCCGACCCTATCATTGATTGAGAACATGAACATTCAAAAAAAAAAAAAAAAATCTGTCCTTTGGCCACTTTTCCCGGATCTCTTGGAAAACTCATCAGGGAACGTAAGCAGGCTTCACCAACGGCTCATTTGGAGACGTGAGCTCAGAACAAATGAGCTTCCTCGAAGCCGGTCAGGACTTTCACCAGAGGGCCCTTGAGAGGACACCCCTCTGTCGCTGCTCCTCCCTCACCCCTCCTGGGGGAGGGGATTCTGCCCCCATCTTGGCAGGGGGCCGGTGACCCTGGCCCAGGAGACCTCGGTGCGCCCAGGGAGGCTGCGGGCGGAGCAGGGCCATGGCGTGAAGATGCTGTGACTTCCTGAGGCCGGCGGCTGCGTTCAGACGGAGACGCAGCACCCCTGGGGGGACAGGTGCCTGCTCGCCGGCGCAGGCTGTGCTGGAACCCGCAACGAGCGATGTAATGGGCTCCGTGTGCTCAGCAGTGACCCAGTGGGAGTCATTGCCAACCTGTCATCTTGACGACGGCCCGGTGTGTGGCAGACAGAATGGATCACCATTAGGGTAATGGAAATCCAGCCGAAAGCATAATTTTACCCCCGCCTTGTGAGCTGGCCCATCTTCCCCTGGAAACCCTGCTCACCACCACCACCAAAAACCGGCCCAAGTCTGACAAGCAAAAAGAGCAAGGGTCCAGAAAAACCGCGGCCGTGGCCCGCACAGGAGCTCCTCTTGCACCCCCAGGAAGGGAAGCTGCCTACCCGGGGGCCCGGCCTGCCCTCCTGGAGATCACAGTCCAGTGGAGACCCACACGCAAAACGGCCCTATATGCAACCACCTCATTATCGTGAGAGGGAAGAGGTCTGTGGGCTCAGGGAACCTGACCTGACAGGCTGGCAGGATTGTCTGGGGAGGGCCCAGCCCATTCCAGGTGGAGGGCGCCCCGGGGTCAGCCCACATTCAGGTCCTTTTCCCTTGGTCCTTCCGTTGCCTGGAATGTGGACGCAAGGGCTAAAGTCAAGCAGCAGTTCTGTGCCATGAGGTGATGACCTTGGACAGCAGCGAGGCTGGAGGAGCACGGGTCCCCGGGGCACCATCCTTCATGCCCACTGCACAACAAGGAGAAATGAACTTCTCTCCTATTTAAGCCAACGTTATTTGGGGGTTTTCTCTTATAGGCAGCTGGAATGACTCCTCACTAATTCAGTGTCTTACATGAAGCAGTCAACAGATGTTTGATGAATGAATTAATGAATGCAAACCAACGAAGAGCTGTGCCCCCTCCAGTGCTGTAGGAAGCAAACACTGGCAAGAGGGACTCCTGAAAAGGACGGGCTTGGAAGACAAGATGACAAAAGGACACAGGGTCACCACCTACAGACACCACCACAACCTTGCCACATCCCTGAACATCCTGCTGGCTGGCGGCGCCCAGCTGTGACGGAGGGTGTGACGTGGTCTATGGGCGTGGGGGATGCTGGTGCCCGACAGAAAGTGGGGTTCTGTGGCCACAGGGAAGAGGGCAGGGGTTAGTGATTAGCAGGCTCTGCCTTGAGCGTGTCCAAGACAGGTGTTTCCATGATGGCACGTGTTTGCAAAATTCGAAACAAACTAAGAGCACAATTGGTCCAGAACTTCCCACGTCACCTTCCCGTGCTGTGGTTGCCCTGACACAAAGTGGTGTTGAGGAGGCTGCCGGGACATCTGGGAGCTCTTAGGGCAAGCTGGATCGGGGATGAAATTCTTTGGGGTTCGGCAGGGTGACTCTGTCGGGCTCACGGGGAGGACACTACAGTGTGCACTCGGGGTGCTGCAGGCGGTCCTGGGGGGAATGGCTTCCAGGAACTCCCCTGCCCACAGGGCCCCTCCACTGGCATCGAGACTGCCAAGCCCGGGCCACTGGCAGGATGCAGACTGCAGCTTTGAGGGATCAGCTGACACTCCCCGCAGGGGCCTTGGGGACCACCAGGCCTCCACTGAGTCCACAACCACACACCAGCCACACCCCACCCCCATCCACGCCCAAACACGCCCATGAGACGTGAGGTGGGGGGGGTGGTCTGGATGGTCCCACGTTGCTCAAGTCCTGGGCTCTTTGGCCGGAGCCACCCTTGGCTCCCCATGCGGAGACTTCCTCTCCCCTAACCCCCCCCCCCAGCATCTTCTGTCCTCCACCTCCCCTCCTGCGGCCGGTTCCGCCACTGCCCTGGACGCGCGGGCCCTTGCTCCCCTGGCTGGTCCCCCCTCTCCAGGTTTGGGGGGCACCCGCCCGGCCTCATCCACCTCGTGGCTCGTCCACGGCCAGTCCATCTGGGGAGATTCTGGTATCCAGGACGTAGCTGCTGGTCAGAGGCTCAGCTCAGCTCTGAGAATCCATCTGGGCCCTGGGGTGACTCACTCCCTCGGGTGCTCGCCCTGGAGGAAGGGAAGAGCTGGTTTTCTGCCCTTGGGGGGCTGGAGCCTGGTGACTCAGCCCCAGGCAGCTGCACCTGTTTCCTGGTCCTTCGGCCCCCGGGCAGCACCCCCAGGGCCATGTGGGAGCCCATCTGGCTCACAGGATGGGGATGCCGAGGGAGACGGCAGGCAGCTGGGGGCCAAAGGGGAGGGACGGCCCCAGAATCGAGGAGGCATTTCCACCTGGGGGCCTGAGCTATGCGGACAAGCAGCCTCGGGACCCAAAATACTTTAAGAGACTTCAAAAAAGTTGTCATCCACCTACATAAAGAGACGCAAATGAGTGTCCAGCTGGCTGAGGGTCGGCCCAAACCCACAGCATCACAGCCCCCAGCTGAGGGGGACAAGCCCAGGTGCCCGGCCGCCCAACCCCTGCTGCCGCCACCCGCCACCCTCCTACCCGGGGTCCCCCGCCAGACTCCTGGCGGCAGGGACTCCCTGGGCCTTCTTTCAGCTGGATGACCGTGGGCTCAGTGGGCTCTACCCCTCCCCCCGCCGCCTGTGGGAACTTGCCCTGTGCTGCTTTGCGTCCCGGAAAACCCCAAATCAGGGGCATGAGCCAGCCACTGCCCTGAGCCGGTCAGGGGGTGACAGAATCCAGTTGGTGGCCAGCTCCTAGGTGGCTAGGAGTCCACTTGGTCGCTTAAAAGGCACTGGGCACTGAGAGTCACTATCGACGTATGTCCCTGGGAGAGCGGGGCCATCGGCAACAGTCACCTCCCTCACCGCCTTCATCCAGTCATTCAGGGATGGATGACACCCTCCCCGAGGGAGAGTCCCTGCCGCAGGCGGGGTCAGCTGCCCCCACCCTGGGGAGGCTCACTGGCCAAAGTGGTTTGAGGCTGGGGTGCTGGGGACACTTCCAGTCACCTGGTGGCAGCCAGGTTCAAATCCTATCTCAACATTCGCGAGCCGGGTGGCTCTGACTCTGTCACCAGCCGTCCCGGTGCCCCCGGTCCCTATAACCATTTTGCTTTCTTTTTTTTAAAAGAGAAAGCAAAATGAAATTTCGCGATGTTAATTTTTTTCAGAACGCTGGCCAGCCCGACAAGAGGGAGCCGTTTGCTGCCGCTGCTGGGAAAAGCTGGGCGAGGGCGAGGTGCTGGGCGGGCCGGTTCCTTCTGAGAGCCGAGAGGGGAGATCGGCCGTTTGCCTGGTCTGCACGTATCGTGCCACCGTGACGCATGGCCTTGTCCGTCTGTCTTCCTTCACCGACAGAATGTTTGTAAGTTTCCTCCACGGGGTAGCAGGTGTCAGTGTCCCGGACCTTTCACGGCCGAGCGTTATCTCATCCTGTGGCGAGACCACATTTTCATCCACTCGTCAGTGGATGGACGCTGGGTCGTTCCCACCTTTTTGGCAATTGCCAACAATGCTGCCGTGAACACTGGTGGGTCGTACGGTAATTCATTATTGAAGTTTTTTGAGGAACTTTATTTGAATGTTTGATATTTTGTTCATCGTGGGTGTTTTGACACTTACTTTGTGTTTAAGGTTTGCGTGGAAATATGTATCCCAGGGCGCCTGGGATAAGCCTCTGCCTTCGGCTCAGGTCATGATCCTAGGGTCCTGGGATCGAGCCCCGCATCGGGCTCTCTGCTCAGCAGGGCGCCTGCTTCCCCCTCTCTCTGCCTGCCTCTCTGTCTACTTGTGATCTCTGTCAAGTAAATAAATAAAATCTTAAAAAAAAAAAAAAGAAATATATATCTTGACCGTTGTGTTAGTGGTGTCCCTGCCATTTTGTACCCACGGCTCACCTTGTACCTACTCGCTCGCCTTGTCCCCGTGCTGGTCCTGCAGGGTGGGGGCAGATGGGGGAAGAGGGTGGACAGAGGCCATTTACGGGAGGCAAACCCACTTCCATGATTTTGCAAGTCCTGCTTCCTTGGTCTAGGACGTGGGTCCTGCTGAGAGTGAACAACCGTCCCACTTTGCATGACCTTGAAGGGCTTCTGGGGAGTCCTGGGCAAAGGGGGCCACTGGCCACCCGATCCCCACCATTTCTCTGCTTCCTCTCCCTCCTTGCAAATCTGGATTAGCTGGCCGGGATTCTGTGCGTCTTCCATCACTCCTCCCCTCCCCTTTACTGGTTCCCGCCACACCGAGTCCCCTGGCTTCTGTACTTGGGCCCCTCATTGACTCAGGTGTGACCAACAGATACAAACACAGAACCCACAGTTGATCTTGAATTTTAGATGAGCGATGAATATATTTTGTGTGTAAGCCCGTCCTATGCACTATGTGGGACATGTTATGCTAAAAAGTTACTTGCTGTTGTCTGAAATTCAAATTTTACCAGGCTTCCCCAGCGGCTAGGGTTAGTCCTTCAGAACGGAGACCCTCGGTCACCGAGACGAGCTGTTCAAGACTGACAGCTCCCTCATTTCCACTGACAAGTAGTTTGGGGTCAAGTTTGGCTCTGAGGAAAACAGAAGGGCCTCTGTGAATTCTATATTTTTTAAAAAAGAAGACATAGATCGGATAGGATAGCAGGCATGAACGGTAATTAAGAGGAAATCAGGTTGACAGGTCCTTCGTGGGAAGAGCTTTCCTCCTCTGCAATGCCCTGAAAATGGAACAGATCATGAGCACGGGGAAAAAATTAAATTCGGAAACCCTGTTATTATATTTCAAGAGTCAGGCTGACTTACCAAAGGAAGGACATTGCCAATTACCGTCACCAGGGCCATCGTTTTCCGGGGAGCACAGCTGTCCTGCCTGGTGCCCAGAGAGCAGTCCCCCTGCCTGACAGCTGACCCCCCCAGCCTGCTGGCGGCATTGCCAGGAAGACCACGGGCTGCTGGCTTGGGGGCGAGGGCGGGGAGGGGGTGGCTGTGATCTTCCCGGGGAAACGACTCTCGGGAGCAGTTGTAGAACCTGCCCCAGGCTTTTGCTGCCCACCGCACTGGTCCCAGCCAAGTCCCACCAAGCTCCTATCCATGGAGTCCAGCCAAGCCCTTCATCCCAGCCTCCCAGCGGCCTCCGTTTCAGGTATTCATGACCGTGTACCAAACTGCCTCCAAAGCGTGGGGTCGAGAACACTCATCTGGTCGCTGCCTTGAGGTCGGGGCAGGATCTGGCGGGAACAGCTCATTTCTGATGCGAACAGCACCACCTAGTGGCTTCCCCGGGGCTGCGCACCCACGGTTGGAGCCCGGAGCCCTGCCACGTGGCTACTTGGGCTCCCTGACAGTGTGGCAGCTGAGCTCCCAGAGGCAGGAGAGGCCTGGACCTTCTGCCGCGTCCCAGGGGTCAGAGAAGTCACAGCATTGGCCCAGATGCAAGAGTGGGGAGGGACACAGACTGCTGCTCCGTGGGCCAAGGGTCCGAGTGTCTACCGTTGGTCCGAGTGCACTGCCCGCTGCCACGTGTGCCCTTCCCTGTCCCGGCCGCTCTGTGGCCGCCACTGGGAGCTTCGATCCGACCACACCTCTTTCCTTCTGGGGCACCTGATGACCCTTTCCTGACTGAGGAGCCAGGTTCAAACATTCTGTCCTGCACCTGAGGCTCTCCCACGTCTGACCTGTACCCGTCTTTGCATCCCTCCCCAACCATCTGGTCCACACGCCTGAGTCAGATGTTTTCCAGGATTACGTTGTCCTTTGTTCTGGAAACCTGACATTTTAGACACACAGGATACTTTCTTGCTGGGCTCAGCTCCTTAAGGCTAGCAGTGATGGGTCGTAAGAACCACATTCTGTTTTCAGCTTGGTCAAAAATATCCTCCCAGCCTCTCTCCCGCCCCCAGCCAGCTCTCCTTCAGTGTACGTGCGGGAAATGACATGCTGGTGTTTGTGGGTTTCCCCCACTCTAGTTTTGTTTGTCTGTTTTTAGTCTCGGCCTACGCACAGTCTGAACGCACACACGGAAAGAGGACTGTGTATTTGTGAGCAAAAACGAAAGGAAACACTGTCTACGTTGGTCTGTCCTCTGCCGTTTGTCCCCCATCCGGAGGACCTGGGGCGTTTCGCAGTGAGCGGAGGGCCGTTCGTCCATCCCTCACTCTGGCTATGTCGGGAGGATCCGGCCCATCCCCAGTGGACGGCATCCGTCTCGGTTCTGGTCCGAGTGAGGCTGCCCAGCATCCTGGCCCGTGGTCGCCACACACCCCTGCGGAATTCGTAGAAGGTTCTCAGGAGTGGAGTGGCAGGGTCCACGGTGAGCGCCCTTGGCATTTTGATAGATTTTGTTAAAATACCCTCCTCCGGGCTGCACTATTCTGCTCGTGCTCCCGCCCAGTTCCCCTGGAGGAGTGCGGTCAAGCCGGCGCCAGGCGAGAGGTCGTAACTCGGGACATGCGTGGGGTGCGCTTGCTTTCTTGCTTGCTTTCTTTCCTTCCTTCCTTCTTAAAGATTTTATTTTATTTAAAGATTTATTTACTTATTGGAGAGAGAGAGCAGGAGGAGGGGCAGACGGGGAGGAAGAGAATCTCGCGCAGCCTCCCGCTGAGCGCAGAGCCCACATGGGGCTCGATCCCACGACCCTGAGATCACGACCTGAGCCGAAACCAAGAGTCGGGCGCTTAACCGACTGTGCCACCCAGGCACCCCTTCAAACATTTTGAAATAATCTCTGCCTTCAATGTGGGGCTCGATCCCGGGACCCCAGATCGAGAGTCTCATGCTCCAACCGAGCCAGCCGGGAGCCCCGTGCGTTCCTTCATTGTGAGCGAGGAAGGGCGTCTTCTGCACGCGTACGGGCCATTCCCTCTCTGCTCCATTTCCACTCCGTTCCTGTCCTTTGCCCGCCTGTTTCCCTCTTATTTTAATGCTGGTATTTTCCTCCCTCGGGAAATTCTTTCTGTAGGAGGAAGGGGAGTCAGGCCCATGCTGTGAGTGACAAATGTTTTCTGTTTTCCGGCTGTCTTTGGACTCTGCTGATGGAAGCTTCCTTTTGTCTGTTTTGCATGCAGAGAGTTGTTTTTCTTCCATGTGGTAGAATTTATCAATCTTTCATGACTTTTGGATTCTGAATCCATTAGAAAGTCCTTTCTCGCCCCAGGGATGTTAAGGAAGCTTTCCGTGTTTTCCTTTAAAAACGTTTTGTGCTTTCTTTTCTTATAGTTTACTGTATCTAGTGGCCTCGCTCTTTCTGAGAAGGTCAAATTATCACGACGATCTGAGATGCACCTGCCTCATCCACCAGCTCTCTGTGTGTACTTGGGCTTTTTTCTAGACTCTCAGTTCTGTGCTACGGGCTGGCTGGCTGCTCATGGACCAGTAACCGCACTCTTATTATTGAGGCTAATAATATGTTTTTCAAAGTTTTGTATTATGGAAAATTTCCAAATATTGCAAAAAGCAGTGCATGAGTTTCCCATGGCTGCTGTCCACGCCCTGAGACTGAGCCGTTTACCACAGAGGGACAGTCCCACGGTTCTGGAGGCTGGGGCTCTGGAGGCCAGTGGTCGGCAGGGCTGGGTCCTTCTGGAGGCCCTAGGGGAGGATCAGTTGCTCGCCTTTTCCAGGCCCTACAGGCGTGCCTTCTGCGTGTCACTTGCTCCTCTGCCTCTGCGGCCACACTTCCTGCCTCCGTCTCGCAGGACCCTTGCGCTGTCCAGGCCCACCCGGACACACCAAGACCATCTCTCCCTTCAGGGTCCGTGACTTTATCATATCAGCAAAGTCCGTCTGGCCAGGCGACACGGCGTATTCCTGGGTTGGGGCGTTAGGCCCTTGGGCATCTTTGGAGGCTACTCTACCCAGCCACGGCGGAGAAAACTGTCCAATGAGCCCCTAAGTCCCCAACACCCAACTTCCATCACTGTCCACGCCCAGGCCCTCTGCCCCTCCCCCCTCCCCACCAAGACATTCTGAAGAACGTTTTGAAGAGAACTCCAGACATCGTGTCATTTTATCTCTAACTTCTGTAGATGCTCTAAAAATCTCGGTAAGGCAAGGACTCTTGTTCTGAGCATAGCCGCAACGCCGTCGTACACCGTTAAGTCTTCTGCGAACTGCCCGAAGTTCTGCTCATTGGTCCTCTCCCTTTAGAGTTTTCACAGTTTATTTGTTCGTATAAACTTTTAACTTAGCTTTTCTAGGAGAAAACCTTTTGGTATTTTACTGGGATTTTGCACACGCGTAAGTTAATTCGGGCACGTGGCCGACGTCTTCGTAACACGGATCCTGCCACTCTGGGTCGTGGCGGGAACTTCCCTGTGGACTTGCACGTTCTCCCCACATGGTTTTTACCCATTTCTTGCTGCGTGTAATCCCGATTTTTCCGCTTCCTCTGCTCCATTCGTGACGGGGTCTTCTCCCGTTAACCTCTCCATCTGGTTGTTGTTTAAAGGCGTGAAGTTTTATGGTTTTACACATTAATAAATACTGCATCCCCTGCTGAAGATTCTTGCTGAGCGGCATTTGGTTTTGCCCTGGTTTATGTGGTGGGTTGCGTTTGTTTTCATCTGTTGGTTCAGGGAAGGAACCATTCCTTGCCTTGAGGCCCCGGGGGATGAGATGCCCTTACCTGTAAGTGCAGAAACGCCCAGGGCTTTCCCCGGGTCTCTTCCCGTGGTCCCTCGTGTGCCATCTGTTTAGGAATCACCATGCAAGCTCCCGAATTTGCGAGTGTATCTGGACTGTCACATGGTGTACCTTCAGTGAAACCCCCCGTCATCCCCAACCCCCCAACACACAAGTACAAGGCTGATCCCATGGAGCCACGTGGGCAGGGCAGGGGTGACATGTCACACTCTCAGCCCTGAGCAGGTCAGAGGGCTGGTGTGGGTCAAGGCATGGCAAGGGGACCCAGGCTTGCTCCTAACTCCCTTTGACCCCACTCCCATCGGGCTGGTGCTGCTGGACTCCTCCGGATGCCTGGCAAGGCGACACCCCCCCCAGTGCAGCGTGTGACCTCTTCAGGCTCAGCACCTGCTATGGGGGAAAGCTGACGGTGTCAGCATCACGCAGATCAGGGCCACGGAGGGTGGAACAGGAGGGACCGCACAGCCAGGCCTGGGAGGATGGGCCCCGGGCATGGCGGGGCCCCCGGAAGCCCCCAGCCCCAGCCGGCTCCGGAGCACCCATCCGGTCCAAACGTGGCGAGATTCATGGGACCGGGGGTCGTTACGCTCACCTCGCTGTTACGGTGTTGATCAGTGAAAGGACATGTCATAAGGATGGTGACTGGTTTTGATTAACGAAGTCACCAAGTCTCATACTGTGACAAGGGAGAAAACAGCTTTATTCTTTCCTTTTGAAACTCGTTCCTCCGGGAAAATGACTGTTTGTGTTACAGGCAGTTCACTAAGAAGGTATTTGGAAACTGTCTTAAAATGTTCCCTTCCCAAGGAACAGTATAGAAAAATAAAGATGTACTTTCACCGAGAATAAAATGTCCAGAAAGGAAAGTTCTTAAAAGCGGAACGAATGACAATGAGACTTGTCGCCTCCCAGGGCAGCCAACAGCCTCCGAGGAGTGGGGACGGGGGTGGTGGTAGAGGTGGGGAGGGGGGCCTGCAGGGGGCCCATTAGGAGAGCAGCAGTTCCCAGGCGAATAGTTAAGCCTGGGGACAGATGAAAGCCACTGTCCTGCTTGAAGTCGGAAGGGCTGACCCACTTCCCGCTCGGGGCGCCGTTGCCCCAGTCCCATTAGAGGCGGCTTCTCGGCTGTGTCTGTGTCTGTGTCTGAAACACAGTAATTTGCTTCCTTTGGTCACTTTCCCCACCAACGTGGAGCATGACAGGGTCCATTACAGGGACTTTCATCTGGGGCTCGCTTTCTGATGCTGAGCCCCCCTCCATGGCCCCGCTGGCTGGCCCTGCCCTGTGGAGTGGGGCTGCGGGGGCCCGGGGCCCCGGGGAGGACACGGCAGGGAGCTTTCGTGGGCTGGGGCTGCCTTTCCGGTCCCAGGGGACGTGAGCGTGCGGATCTTCAAGAAATGCGGGAAGTGTTTCTTCCCGGCACAGAGAGGGGTTCCCATTTGTAGTGCTTTGGAGAAATGTTTCTTTTCAGTTGACAGAGTGCCTCCAGGTGGGGAGAGAGGGTGGGCAGGCCCCTTCCGGGATGGGGGGGAACTCCAGGTGAGAGAGGGGTGCTGGGAGGTGGGGGTCCGTGAAGACGAGCCCCTAGGGAGGTGGTCTTGACTCACCGGAGTTCAGAGCAGATGGCTGGGCTATGGCCCCAGCTGCGGGGCACACCCGCGGGGTGAGGGGAAGATGGGGGAGAGGGTGGAGAGGGGAGGGACGCAAGCACAGGGTGGGGCTCCCCGAATCCGACTGTTACCTCCCCAAATGACTTTCACCCTTCCCTCTTCTCCCTCAGGCTTATCGGTTTTAGCTGATGCTTTTCTCTTACTCTATTTACAGAGGTCAGATTAGGAAAGATCTAAATCATATCATTACAGACACGGTGGGGAGGAAATTGAATTCACTCCCCAGCTTGGTTTGCAGAGAAGAAATTTTTTTTGTCTCTTAACTAATGTCCCTAGTACCTCTGCTGGCGATGAGCTCCGAGCCACCTCTCAGAGTCTATCCTGATTCTCCCGGCACAAATTCCTAAGAGAATTACCATCAAAAAGTCTGAGTATTGTTAAGACTCTCGAAAGCTGTGACTCGTGTCCTCACTCATGTGGTTCTTCATCTCGTGGTGCAAAGCTCCGCGAAACCTGCCTCTTCCTGGGGCTCTGCCTGGAGACACAGGCCTACAGAGCTGAGCCATTGTAGGGGCAAGGGCCCCCTTGACTTCGTTCTAGTACGTTCTATTGCCCAAATGAGCCGGTGTGCGCGCTTGTGTCCACAGCAGGAGTATTCACAACAGGCAATGTACGTGTCCATCGGTGGATGAAAGGATGAGCAGCTGTGGCCTGTCCGTGCCACGGAATATCCTCCAGCCTTAAAAAGAAAGAACGTTCCGACACCTGCTGCCACGTGCGTGGCCTTGAGGACACGAGGCTGAGAGAAAGACGCCCGTTGCAAAAGCACAAATACTGTGCAATTCCACGCACGTGGGTCGGATCCATTGATGCAGAAAGTGGGTCTGAGGCCACCAGGGGCCGGGGGAAGGGCAGGGAGTCGGTGTTTAACAGCAGACGGAGTTTCTGTTTGGGAAGAGGAAAAACTTCTAGAAATGCGTCGTGGCAATGGTTGCCCAGCACTGGGAACATATGGAATGCCGATGACTTGCACACTGAACGTAGAAAATGGCAAATGTTACGTTACGTACGTTTCACCACTGTCTTTAAAATGTGAAAAAAAAATGGCCAGAGGCAATGATTATCCTCAAAGTAATGTAATTCCTTATAAACTCCCCCGAGAAGGAGTAATTTGGGAGACGCTTTTTCACCAGTTAGCTTCCCGAGGGGGCTGTGTTCCCGGGGAGGCTGGAAGCCTCGGTGACAAGGTGACAGGCTGGTGGGCGTGACTGATGGCATGGCCAGCCGAGACGTCTGCAGCTGGGCTGCTGGGCCCCTTAATGTCGAAAATGCTTTCTGATTATTATATAAATTTGTGTCTGTCAAGAGAATCGTGAGGGCGGCGTGACCCTTTAGATGGCATTATCCCCACTTCTGGGGGACGCATTTCTGGGTCATCGTGACGGAACAGAAGGGCTCGTGAATGAGGACCATAGCTGAGATCGGAACACGTGCCTCTCGTGTGTCGGAAATCCGGCTGAATACGGATGGCACGCAGCGTGGGGTGTGGGTTGTGGTTTTCTGGGGGTGGTTTGCCCTTGTGGGCTCGGTTATGAGCCATTCCCCCGGGATCGCTCTCCCTAGGGATTTGGGGAGCAGGTTGAATTGGGGGGCAGGCAGACATGAGTGTGCGGGGATCCCCTCCCCTCTTCTCGCCTTCCTGCTCCGGCACTGACCCATCTGCGCCCGAGTCCTTGGCCATACTCGGGCCCTTGTCCATCAGCCACTGTCTGCGGCACCCAGCTTGGGGAGCAGAGCGAGCGTGGCAGCTATCCTTGTGCTGTGCCCAGAGCCCCCTGGGCACCCCAGGCCCTTCCAAGCGCTCAGGGTTCCCCACTGCCCCCGTCCTACGGGATTGCCCTCTGCCCTGGGACCTGCCCAGCTCAGGCCAGAAGCGCCCCAGGGCTTCTGCGCCCCTGTGGGAGGACGAGGCTGGCACACTCCTTGCTCCCTCTCTGGCCCTGTCCTGCTTCAAAGGCCTCTCCTGAGGTTGCTCCCTCAATAATCCACTTATAGAACAATCCCGTCTCAGGCTCTGCTGAAGGGAACCCAACCTAGGGCAGGAGTTAAAACCAAGGGCTTAGAGTTACTGAGACCTGGGCTCATGTCCTGAATCTTACCATTTGTAAGATTGGTGGCTCTTACCATTTGTGTGAGACCACCCACCAGCTCACAGCGACCATATCCTCCCTCCTTATCTGCCTGGGCCGGTACCTGGCAGCCTTTTTGTACCAGGAGGTCCCCCCGCAAGAACTATGGGACCAGTCTGGGTATCTCGGGCACCTGACTCAGTTTGGGTCAGTCAGACCTCCTCCCTCAGAATTTGGGACAAAGAAAGAGTACTCTTGAGGGCTGAAGAATGAAAGCTTCCTACTAGGAATGTCACTTCCTGCCCTTCAGGAGGCCAGGAGGAGAGAGAGAAATGGAGCCACAAGGCGGAAAGCAAGAGGCCAGAGGGCAGAGCGAGGGCAGAGCGAGGGCAGCTAGTCCTCGGGCCCACGTAGCAGGGCTACCTGAGGCCCAGCGGCTCTCTTGCCCCTGAATGGATTCTCTTCCTTAGCTCATCTCAAGCTGATTTCCATTACATTAACCAAAAATTCCTGAGTAACTTAGAGCTGAAATCGTTAACCTCCTTCAACTGGGGGGAAAGAGAACCTCAGAGAAGGGTAAGTCCTCCAGCCAGGAAGGGCGGCGGAGCTAGGATGGAAGCCGGGTCCACTGGACTCCAGAGATGGGCCCTCAAGCACGAAGACAGCTGGGCCCCCGTGAACAGACCAGGGTGACCCCCTCCCCCCTTAGCATTCCCTCCCTGCTCTCCCCCTCAGGGGTCTGCCTCCCACCGGAGCCCTGCTCCTCCCCTCCTCTTGGCCCAGGGACAAGGCTGACCTCCCACCTGTCCAGAGCCATTGCTTTAGCCCAGGCGGCCTGCCCCTCCCCCCCGCCCCAGAAGCCAGAGCCACAGGGGAAGTGACAGTCTCTGAAGACTCTGTTCCTTCTGAGAACAGCCACTGATTTGGACCAGACATTCCCAGAACCGATGTCAGACACTTGACCGACAAGGGGCACTGTAGCCCCCAGTGTGGGAGGAACATCTGCTCCAACTTCTAGACTGTTCCAGGCTGTAGGGTCCTGGGAGCCTGCTGGAGGCTGCATTACAGGTGGGGAAGCTGAGGCTGGCCTCACCCCTGGCCCAGGGACACAGAGGTCTGAAGCAGCCCCGGCTGGGGGTCACCGGACTCCGCGCACAACTGCCTCTCCCTCAGACCAATCCCCCACCCCTACCTCCTCACCGGGAGCTCCCAGGAGTCCTCCCACCGCCGAGTTCCAGGCCGCCTCCAGGCCGACCTCGGGGAGGAGCGGTCCCCGTCGTTTCCGGGAACGTGTGTGTTTGAAGCCCCAGCAGCTCCCCGCCCAGTAAAACCCGGCGACAGGTGCAAGGCGTCTGCTCAGCGAGGAGGTCATTTCAGACGAAGCCAGCATGTGCCGGCTCTGTGTGCAAGTGTGCACATGTACACACCGTCGCACCAATGGCTACGGATGCGTGTGTGAGCGTCCACAGCGTGAGTGTGCGCACACGTGTGCGCCAGTGTCCGAGTGTGCAGGCGTGTCTGTGAGAGTGTGCACACGTCTCTGAGGATGACCTGAGCCCTGGGTTACGGTTGCCTTGCCCTGGCTGTCAGACGTCCCTCTGCTGCCTCCGGGTGACAGACCCTGGTTGTCCTCACGGCAAGGAAGCAGGTGTCACCGGCCAGGCTGTCCGCCTCCTGAGCTCCAGCCCCGGAGCAGGGACCTGCCGAGGGAGGGACGGGGCTGCCGTCTTGAGTGGTTCTTGTCCTCCCCCCAGCTGGTGACACAGGGCCCACCTCTCCTGTCCCTGCCCGGCCCAGGGGCATCTGCCCACCCTGCCTGGAGTCCTGTCCCCGCCTCAGCCTCACGCCCCCTGCTCCAGGCCCTCGATCAGGACACCCCGCCCCGCCTTTCTGTCCCTGCTCCTGATGTCAGCCGCGCCGGCGTCCACTCTGGAAATCATACAGACTAGTTCGCCGATCGAGTTGGACTTGATTGGGTTATTTTTGGCGTTTCTAAAAAGCCTCAACGTGCCGGGCAGGTTTCCTAATTGAATAATGTATAATAAATGAACTTTTCTTTAAAAACAAACCAATCCCATGAAAGTGTTCTGAGGGGGAGAGCCTCCTGCCTGCCTTCTCTTCTTGCTGGTCAAGCCCCTTCCTTGGCGGGGAGACCGCCCCCACACGTCAGGGCCCGGCAGGCCACCGGGGGCTGCTCCCTGGTCACAGTCTTGGTCACTCAGAGCAGCAGGACCCTCTGTGGCTAGAGGCACATTGTGTTGCGAAGGGCCAGCTCTCCCGGCAGGAGGGGCCCCGCTCAGCCCCGACTCAAGGCTGGACTCAAGGCTGGACGCGGTGGCGGGCGGGGCTGCCGGTCGGGGCTGCCGGTCGGGGCTGCCGGTCGGGGCTGCCGGTCGGGGCAGCCAACGCAGCAAGGGGAGAGGCTAATGAGAACCCTTCCCCGTCAGCTCAGATCCCAGCTCCTTCCCAGCTGCCCACCCTGAACCCCAGTTTGGGAAACAGGGGAAGGGAAGTCGGAGGCGGAACCACAGGGCAGCCACGCGGCCGAGTGCCTCCTCCCGGCGGCCCACAGCCAGAGCCTCTGCAGGCAGACACGCACACGCACACACACGCACGCACACGCGCACACGCACACACACATGTACACGCGCACGTGCACACACACACACGCACACGCGGGAGGGCTGGGCCTGGTCTGGCCACCTGGGAACCCTCGATGGGCCAGGTGCGCTCTCGGGACAGCCCCAGTTGGCAGCTGTCCCCTACTCGGTCTCCGGGCGCTCTAGCCTCTGTCTCCTGGTGGCCAAAGTGGGCCTCGGACTCTGGGCTCTTCCCCGGGGCGGCCAGCAGGTGCCCTCACCCCATTCGCCCATCACGGCTGTATAAGCGGCTGAGTAGGGTCCCCAGCTCCCCGGGCTGCTGTGCAGAGGATGAGCCGATCTCCGTCGGCCCCCACGTCCGCTGGGCTGTGGTCGGCAGCCTGCCCAGCGGGGCGGCGGGGCGCTCAGGGGCTGTACCTGCCGCTGGCATGCCAGACGCTGGTGGGAAACAGCCGTGGGGAGAGGCAGGCGACGAGAACGAATCCACGCGGCGCTGGAACCCGTTGCTTACCGCACTGCCAGTCCCTGCGTGTTTCTTCCAAAAATGGCTCGGTGCTGGCCGCCACCCAGAAGCTAAAAGCTGAGCCCCTTAGCCTGGCCTTCAGGTCCCCCCAATCCCCACCCCCCCGCCGGGGCCACCTCCACACCCGGGCTTCCCACGTCCTGCCGTGCCTGCCTTTGCTCACGCTGTTCCTTCCCGGCGAAGCCCTCCCAGTGGTTGGCCTGAGGCTCGGTGCCCAGGTCAGCCCGGGCAGCCGCAATGACAATTATGTCCCTGTGTCCCCAAGGCTGGAAGTCCCCGAGAAAGGGGGCAGCAGGACCGGTCCAGCCAGAGCCTTCTTCTCCCGCTATGTGTTCGCCTGAGGCCAGCCCGGAGAGAGCACCGGCAAGCTACGGGGGGTCCCTTCCCCCAAGGACATTGATCCCAGCCCAGCCCCAACCCCACGACCTCGACTGACCCTAACCACCTCCTAGAGGCCCACCTCTGAACACTGTCACGTGGTTGTGGGGGGGCAGGTTAGGGCTTTGACACATGTTTTGGGGGACACTCAGATTCGGCCCATGGCACCCTTGCCCTTCCTGGCCGTGTCGTGCCCCCAGAAGCCCAGGCAGCCCGAGCAGATGCCTGATCTGTGTGTTGGGGCCCGCACCCCAGAGGCCCCTACAGGACGGGGACCCCCCACGGGCTCCACACGTCCCGTCGGGGCTCAGAGCCTCTCTCCAGCTGCTCTGTCATCCCTCGAAGGTGTCTTGGAACTGGCCCCTGGGGCCCACGGGGGGGTGTCTGTCCAGGGTCTCACCAGGGGAGTAAAGAAGGAGCTGGGGGACCCTGGCCAGGGACACCCCTCCCCAGCCCACACCCCTCCTGCCTGGAAAGGAGAACAAGACTCAGCCCTCACTTTTCATCAACAAGGAAGAGAACAGTTGGGGCAGCACATAATGGCCTAATTTATGCTGAAATTATCAGCAATTTGGGCCATCGAAGCTCACGGGCAGATGACTTCTTTTCCTGAACACAGACTAGAGATGAGCTCTTCCGAGGAGCTGTTTCCGTGGTTATATTTTGGATTTTTCTAGCCAAGATGCGAGCTCCTTCGGGCAGAGAGCCGGGACGCTTCCCCTCGGACCCGGTGAACCAGCTGCCGCGGGGGCCAGACTCTGGGGAAGGGCCCCCGCCACTGCCGGGGAGCGAGTCTCTGGCGTTCGTTTGCATTTTTATTCCTTTACTTGCCTCACTGTTGGTGACTTTAATATTTGAAACATTTAAGGCAAATGGAGATTTATATTTAAATTTGCTTTGACGTCACCTAACAAGATCTGAGCTTCATCTGAAGCTATTAGAAACACATTTCAAGACCATTTGCCAGAATTAAGAACTTGAGCTGAGAACATTCTAGAGAACTGACCCTTCGGAGCGAGGGCTAGCTCGCAGGAGGAGAGCTGGGCTGGGAGGCCCTGACGCAATTCTGTGCACAGAGGGGCTCAGGGCACTGAGGGGTCACAGGCTCCAAGCCCGGGGAGGCCAGCCAGGGGCTCACCGTGAGCCAAGCCCAGCGCCCACCAGTCCTTCCATCGGGGTCAGGGAGGGTCTGTTTCCAGGGTCGTGGGGCGCCCGGGGTCAGCCACAATCGCGAAAGCCTGACGCCAGTGTGCCCGGAGAGGCGCCGCCACGTGCCAATAAAACTTTATGGAACTCTGGCCCGCGGGCCCCGATCAAAATGCAGGCTCAGCCACGAGGGGCGGAAGCCGCACATTCACTCAGGCCGCGGGCAGGACTCAGCTCTGCGGGGCTGTGGGGCTTGAACCTCTCCATGGGGGGACACGGTCGTGCAAACGCACGTGGGCTGTCCCTGCGCCCACAGCCGTCACCACGCAGGAGTGACTCTGCAGCCGCAGTCCGGCCGAGATGGGGTGATGGGGTCCCTGGCCCCAGAGGCGTGGGGGGCACACGGGAGCGGGGCGGAGGCGTGGAGCCCGAAGCCAGCGTGGGACCAGTGCTCACACCGCAGACTCGCTGGTCCCCTGTGGGGACATGTGGCGGCCACTGCACCTGCTGCAGGACCTGGAGACGGGAGGGGCTGCCACGTGGCTCTGCACCCTCGGCAGAGACCACAGGCCTGGAGGGTCGACGGACCGGCTGCCCTCAGGGCCCGGCCTGGGGACTTCCTCCCGGGAGAGGGGTCCGTGTCACCTGCTCCTGCCATGGGGGACACACACCTCAGACCAGGCCAGAGGTCACAGGTCGGTGGGCAGAGGCCCCTCACTGACCAGGGCTGCCGAGGTCCTGGGTAACTCTGGTTTGGGGTCCACAGGCACAGGGTGCAGACCTGCTGAGTCCGCCCCAGGTGCAGGGGCAGGCACTGTCCCCCAAAATCCCTCCCAGTCCTCCCCACTAAGCTTTGTTTCCAGAGCAGCCTCTCCCGAGGTCGGTCCGCGACATGAGACAGCAGAAGGATCAGAGCAAGTTGTTCTGGGACTCGGTGTCCCCAGCAGGGACGTGGCAGGAGACCACAAAACTCCTGTCTAGCACGATGACATTTGCTCGATAAAAATTGTGTCTGGGCCTTCAAATGTCACCTCGCAGGATAAATGCAAGTGGGGAAGACAGTGTGCCCAGGGGACCGTGTCTCCCCCCTCCCCGCCTCGCAGGGCACCCCCCCACCCGACCGAGCAGCCGGCCTGGAACATGGGACCCGAGCAGGGAGCCAGAGGGAGGCATGGAGATCTGCTGAGCAGGGGGGAGGGAGAGCTCTGTGAGCTGTGACTCCGGGGCTCTCAGATCAAGGGGGTCTTCCTCTGGGGACCCTTACATCAGACCGAAGCATCCTGAAACCGGCTAAATACGTGGTATGAAAGTGGCAATTTTTTTGTTTCTGCGACACAAATATCCATCAAACACCACATAAATTGTGGTCCTTCGTTCACAGAATACTGTGGGGGCACGGAAACCCGCGAACGAGAGCCACACGTAGCCGTGGGGGTGGCAGATGAGCCGAGGGGAGTGAGCAGGGCGTACCCCTTCCCATCTTCCCTGCCTCAGTTTACCCTCCGGAGGGCTGTGGGCTGGAAGGGAACCTGAGGTGCTCTGGGTGTGGCCCCGTGGGGGCGCGGGAGCGTGGAGGGGGTTCTTACAAAATACAGCCTCGTCGTTTCTAGGTTATGCTGCAAATATCCGGGTCTGTGGTTCCAAGCCGATGACGAGCCCACCGCGTTTTCATGCTGACTCCGTGTGTCCCAACCCATCACCCCATGCACAGTCATCTGCAGGGACTCAAGGGACTCGAGGATCATGGGGTCCCCGGGGCCTGCTGCGAGAGCCCAGCTGGACCACAGCTGGGGGTGTGAGGTCAAAGGTCGCCAGGCACCGCCAACCCCATGTTTATCCACGAGGCCACTCCCAAGAGAAGTGCGAGGAGGAAATGCAGGATCCAGCTGTGGGGCACCTGCCTCGGAGGGCAGACACGTGGCAAGGGAGCCAGGTCCACGCCCGGGGCCCGGAAATGGCCCCTAATGGGCCCTGGTGGGAGATGGGAAATGGGGCCCGGGTGAGCAAGGAGGGTTCAGGATTGAGCTTCGCTGGGGGTGGGGGGGCAGGCCGTCTGAGTCAGCCCTGTTCAGCAGGGCACTCTGGGCCCCCAGCAGCTCCCTGGGGAGGACCCGGCTCTCTCCCCTCCCGGCTCGAGGGGAGGGTCAGGGGGTGTGTGAGCCCCTGCCATTCCCCTCCAGCTCTCCGGCAGGGACCCCTGTCCACACCGGGGAGGCCTGTGGACCAGTCCCTGGAGCCTCAGAGCTCTCAGGCAGGGAGCCCCATGGGGAAGCAGTGGCCCAGGGCCCCGGGGCAGGTCGGGCTGGCTGGCCCCTCTCCTGAGCTCCGGGGACTAGCTGCACTGGCTCCCTAATGGACTTAATGTCTTGGCTGAATTCTAATGTGAGTAATCTTGCCTCCCACTCACAGATTTCAGGGGGAAAAAAATCATACAATGGTCCTCTTCGGACTGAGTGGAAAAAACAAAACAGAAAAATAACCGTAAAAATCACAGTGTAACATTCATCGCCCTTATGTTTTTCTCTGCTTGCTTATGGGTTTTTTGCCCCATTTTCCTAAATTTCCCACAATGTATAGGTTAGGATTCAGTTCCGGATAGTGTAACATTTCGGAAACTCCGGCCCCTTTGCAAACATTCAGCTGCTGGCAGGCCTGACGGCAAGGCCACCCCGCGCCACCACCACCCCCCGCCACCCCCCATCCGGCTAATCAGGCTAATTGACAACAGCCAGCACCAGCCGTGATTAGTCCCAGGCGTCTAATAGCATCACTGGTGCCGTCATTTTCTCCTTGAAAGGGTTTTTACATCTCTTTTCAGTCTGTCTGCTTTCAGGATCTGGACTCTGGGCTGTCCTTTTCTCTCCAAAGGATCCCCTATTTGCCTGATATTCAATAACCACGTTCTCTTTTCAAAGGTGGAGAACAGAGGGTTGGGCTCCAATAGTCCATTTCGCTAGTTTTTTAAAATAAAGAGTGTCGGCTCCAAAGTCACCAGCACATTCTAAGTTTTGGAGATTATGAACACGGACATTCTCTAATGTCAGGGGTGAGTCAGCTGCTCCAAACTTGGAGGCAAGATTTACCCAAGAAATATGATAGAAAAAGATCCTAAAATCTAATTTTTTAAAAGATTTTATTTATTTATTTGACAGACAGAGATCACAAGTAGGCAGAGAGGCAGATGTAGGGCTCGATCCCAGGACCCTGGGATCATGCCCTGAGCCGAAGGCAGAGGCTTTAACCCACTGAGCCACCCAGGTGCCCCCTAAAATCTAATTTTTTAAAAAAGATTTTATTTATTTGAGAGAGAGAGAGAGAGAGCACAAGCAGGAGGAGGGGCAGAGGGAGAGGGAGAAGCAGACTCCTCACTGAGCAGGGAGCCTGACATGGGACGTGATCCCAGGACCCCGACATGGGACGTGATCCCAGGACCCCGAGATCATGACCTGAGCCAAAGGCAGACACTTAAGGGACTGAGCCACCCAGGCACCCCTCTAGTATGTGTTTTAAAGAAAGCAAAACAATCAATATATGTTTTTGTACCATCAGAAATTCAAGAAATTTCAAATTCAGAAAGCCAAGTCTTTAAAATCCCTTTCAAGGAAGCCTCCCATGGGGCTATTCCCCCGCGCCCCCCACCCTGCAGGGAGAAGGCCTGGGCCAGTGCCAGGCTCTGGCTGGGTCCTGCGGAACAAGAGCTTGGCACTTGATTTCCTTCCTGAGAAAGGACATTGGTAAACACTGGGGACAGATGAGGCTGGCAAGTCAGAGCCTCTATAATAAATCTTCCCATGGCGGGCCTTGTCGCTCGGGCACCTGAAATCCCAGGAGTGTTTGCAGAGAGAAATCATGGGCTCGCTCCGGGGTTAAGAAGAATTTGCTGAGAGATAAGCGGAAAGGAGGGCGATGGCGCGTGCAGAGCAGGGGGTCTTTCGAGGAATCGAATTCCTGGAAGACCGGCCCCAACCCATCTGCCAGGCAGAGGGAGAACGCAGCCTCTCTCGTGGGTGCTTGCCCGAAGCGCCCGGCCCGCGTGCCCTCTCCTAGGCTGGTGGCCCCAGAGGCTGGGCTCACCTCTCGCCGAGGCCCCTTTCCTGGAGAAGTGCCCTCAGCTGGTGGAAACAGATGGGTACAGGCATGAAAGCCCGGCCCCGGACTTGGGACTCTCCCCAGCCCCACAGCGACAGTACTGGAAAGCCTCAATCTGCCCGGCTCAGGGCAGGCAGAGTCCAGAGCCCAGCGTTGGCAGAGGACCTGGAAGTGTGGGGAGAAAAATTCTGGAAACAAGATCGCTGCAGGAGGAGTGAGGCCCAGAGTCTGGATGGAAGCTTGGCCAGAATTCCCGGGTGATCAACCAAACGGCAGGCGTCGGCAGGAGACCAGGGGCAGGCGGGTAGGAGAGAGGAGCCTGACCTTGGAAGACACACCGGCGCTAGGCGCTGTGTGTGGGGTTTCTACTCTTTTGGGTCTACGCATTCTCCCAACATGGGAGTGGTGGCAGAGGGCCGAAGTCTGGGTGGCAGAGGGCCAAAGCCTTGCAGGCTTGGGGTATCGGGGGGACAGAGTATGGGATGGGCAGAGCAGCCGGGAAATGAGGCATCAACCTCCCCAACAAGGGAGCTGCAGGGGGGTGAGCCTCTGCTCAGATCTCTGGAGAAGAAACACCACCAACAACAAAAAACAGGGGAGACAAAAGGAATAACATTAATAAATCAATCCTACCGGTAATGACGTTCGACATAAATGGACGAAACCAAAGGTCCCCCAGCTGTGGCCAGGAGGCCACATACTGCCTGCTGCTCATCTTTATAAATAAAGCGTTATGGGAGCGGGGCCACACACATTTATTCGTTTACTGTCTGTGGCTGATTTCATGTCCCAGAGGCAACGTTAAGTGGTTATGATAGACACTGGCCCAATGATCCTGAAATGTTAACCAATACAGGAAATTAGCCAGCTCCTGGACTAAACGCTCTAATCAAAAGGCAGACATTGCCGGATGAGATTTTAAAAAAACAACAATAGGGTGCCTGGGTGGCCCAGTTGGTTAAGCGTCTGCCTTCGGCTCAGGTCATGATCCTGGGGTTCTGGGACTGAGTCCCACATGGGACTCTCAGCTCAGCGGGGGTTCTCCTTCTCCCTCTGCCCCTCTCCCTCTGTGTGTGCTCTCTCTCTCTCCCAAAAACAAAATCTTTAAAAAAATAATAAAAAAATCAGAAGCAACAATATTCTACATACAAAAGATGTATTTGAAATATAAAGACACAAATAGATTGAAAACAATGGTGGAAATTCATGCATATACAGTCAACAAATATTTGATGAGGGAACCAAGAACCATGTTGGGAAACCCGGATATTCACATGTAAAACAACGGAGTTGGGTCCCTACCTCACTGCTGCTCACAGAAATTAACTTGACATGCACGTGACAAATTAGATGCAAGTTATATGGTCTTACCTTTTGCCAAACGGCTAGAAATGTTGGGGGGGGACACATGAACATTCAGAGGGTCTTAAGTGTTTCTGCCACACCTAGAAATAAAGATTTAAATTTTAGACTCAAGTGTTAAAGAGAACAGAAAAAAAGTGTTAAGAGAACAGAAAAAAAGCTCCTTGACATTGGTTTCAGCAAGAATTTTTTGATAGGACACCAGAAGCATCAACGACAAAAGCAAATATAAAAAACGGGCTACATCCAACTAAAAAACTTCTGTCCAGCCAAGGAAACAACCAACAAAATGAAAAGACAACTGACGAATTGGAGAAAATATTTGCAAACCCATATATCTGAGAAGGGGTTCTCTCCAGCACATTTAAGGAACTCCTATAACTCAGTAGCAAAAATAAAATAAAATAATTAAAAACCCACTTAGACAGTGGGCAAAGGACTTGAATAGATGTTTTTCCAAAGACATACAAATGGCCAAGAAGGACGTGAAAATGTGTTCCACATGACTCATCATCAGGGAAATGCAAACCAAATCCACAGTGAGAGGTCACCTTGCACCTGTTCTGATGGCTGTCGCCAAGCAGACAAGAGATTGTAAGTGTTGGTGAGCAGGTGGAGGAAGGGGAGCCCTCTTGCACCGTTGGTGGGAGCGCACACTGGTGCACCACTCTGGAGAACAGTATGGAGGATCCTCAAAAATTAAAAACAAAACTACCCTATGATCTAGTAATCCCACTTCTGGGTGAATTTATCCAAAGGAAATGAAAACCCTATCTTGTCATAGATGGCCATTATTATGTTGGGGTACATTCCTTCTATGCCCAATTTATTGAGAGTTTTGGGGTTTGGGTTTTTATTTATTTATTTATTTATTTTTTTTTTTAGAAAGACAGAGACAGAGATGGGGGAGTGGGAGGGGCAGAGGGAGAGGGAGATAGAGAATCTCAAGCAGGCTCCACATCCAGCACAGAGCCCAATGCTGGGCTTGATCCCACAACCCTGAGATCATGACCTGAGCTGAAATCAAGAATTGGACACTTCACTGACTGAGCCACCCAGATGCCCCTATTGAGAAGCATGAAAAATGCTGAGTTTTATCAAATGTTTTTTCTGCATCTATGATCATATGATTTTTACCCTTTGTTCTCTTAATGTGGTAAATCATGTCTGGTGTGGCTCCCCCGTGCTCACACAGTCATATAATCATTGCGTATATGTTTTTCTTTGGTCATTCATATTTTCTTTCATGAGGCTATATTTTGTATACTTTCTAGAAAATACCATTTTGTCTCAACGAGATCCTGTAGGCATCCCTTCAAGTCAACCGAGCAAGGGCAGTGGGATTGTCCTTTATACTGTGTAGCCTCCAAAACACAATCAATCTGAGGAATCGTGTCTTTTCTAACCCTGGAAAATTGCCAGTGGGTGTTTGCTAATATTTCTTCAGGTACCACTTCTCCACAGCCTTCTAGAACTCTCCGTAGACTGCGCTACAGCCTGATGGGGCATCTTCCGAGCCTCCAGGCAGCTCTCAAAGTGCTTTTCTCTTCATGCAAGGCGCCGGCTGAGTTTCTTGGTACCATCTTTCAATTCATCAGCGCTCTCCCTCCCTAGAGTCTGCCGTTTATCCTATCGAGGGTTTTTAAAATGTCAAAGAACGTAGTTTTCATTTCCACCATTTCTAATTAGCTCCTTATCTGCCTCCTCTTCTGCCGGTTTTGTTTGTAAATCAGTTTCTTTGGTGGGGGGGAGTATGTGCCTTTCTGTCCTTGAGTCTCCTAAGCATACTTACCTAGTCTTTCCAGGCTGTTCTACAAAATCGGTTTCATCTGAAATGGATTCTAAACGTTGAGTTGGATAACTCTGTGTTAACATGAGAATTCTGCATGTCTTTTGAAATTTGGTTTGTAAGTGGCATAGTTTTTTCTTCCTCCTGCCTGGGTTCCCTGTTCCGACAGTTTTGTGGTTGTCTCTCCCAGCTCCCACCAACTCTTATGATGGTGTTAGTGCCTGCCCTGTCTAGGGGACCCTAGAAGATTCTGGATGTCACCCCCAGGGGTGGATCAGGTTGGTCTCCTTCCGGGTCTCCAGTGTATGCCTTCTGGTCTCTGATGGCAGCTGCTCTGTGAAAGCCAGAGCCCTAAGCAGAGGCTGGCATCCCTCTCCCACTTGGTTCATGAGTGAGTGAGTCTGCTCCAGCTCTGGCGTCAGCCTCCCCTCTGCACGGAGCTCTGCTAGTAGCAGCTCTGGACATCCTGGGGCCACTGCCCCTCTGTCCGATTCCCATTTGCTTTGTTTCTGGTCTTGGGAGATGTTTGCCTTCCTTTTGGGTCCAGCAATGCCTTTTCAGTGTTTCGCTTTCAGTGTCTCAACTCTGTCTGGGGTACTGAGTTTATCTTGTGTCAAATGTACTCTTTAACTTGACTAGATGTTCCAATAATTTTTTAAAGCTACCTAAAACACCGTAGCATCCAGTGCTCCCTGGGTGTCCTTATAAGTAGCATTGCAATTGAATTTAATATTTTTTATCCAACGAAACAATATTTGTTTTTTCATTGGGGACACTGGGTCCATTAAATTAAATTAAGCATGTTTGGATTTAAATCTGCCATCCACTGTGACTCCTTTGTTCTTTACTTGTTCTCTGTTTTTTGTTCTTATTTTCACTCTCCAGTGCATCAGTTCTCTTTGATGAGAAGCAGAGGGCTGCGGTGAAGTTACAGTGACAGAGATTTGTCGGACTAACTCTGTGAGAGGAACGGGGCCAGTGGACCATGATTCAGATCTGATAAAATCCCCCCACCCAGCCCAACTAGGCATTTCAGAGCAAAGATTGCCCAATATTACAAATATTGAATGACTACACTGCATACCTGAAACCGAATATAACATATCAATCATACTCAATAAAAAAAGTTTTTTAACATTGCCCCGTAGAACAGTTTCATGTTGGACTGAAGTGGCTGAGATCATACACCACTGTCTCATCATCACTGAGGGTAGGGGAGCACACGAATAAAAACGTGACCCTCGCTCAATCATTGGCCCCATTGTAAGCTGAGGGCTGCCACCCACCCAACCCCATTTCCCACCACTGGTCAGCAGATCATAATTTCTTAAAGAGGGAGCTGACTCAGCTCTGTTTCTGCCACTGACCACTCCTTGTGCTGCATGGATCCACTTTTTCATACATGGGTAGGAAGCAACCCCTTGAGGGCCTCTTTGTGTGGGGAAACTTACAAGAGGGAAGTTAGTAGGATGAATTATAGACCAACCATTGCAGTGGTCTTGGGGCCGCCATGGTTCCTAACCTCTTCCTCCTCCACTCTCCATTCTAAATTCCCTACACTCAACTACCACCTGTTGGCCTCAAGCTTCTTTGGTGGCCTGATCTAAACCCTGTTTCCTGAGGACTGTGAGTCCCTGGTAGCCATGCCCTTCTTGGGCTAGGGTTGCTGCGCCCACTGTTCGCAGTCCGAATGGGAAGAGGAAGCCCTGAGAAGAGCTCCCGTGGGGTACCAGAATCCCACACATATTTCTCCCTACTCACCTTGACAACAGTGGCCCCACCTCCTCCTGCTAGTCAGAGTGATTTATCCATCTCGGTGGTGACTGCCTTTATAAACCACTGGCCCTGGGTCAGAAGCACCCCAAAGTGCCTAGACAGAAACAGTAGCTTGTCATTTAGAGGGACACGTAGTCTATCCCCTGGCAAGCGAACATCGCCCTTTGGGGCCTAGAACCTTTAAAGTTGTGAAGATGAAAAGCACAAAGTTGCCTGTGGGTCACTGGGAGTGATGCTGGATGAGCCACTCCTGCTCCCACCTCTTGGTTCCCAGAACAACGTATTCTTCCTCTTGAGGATACAGTGCTGTATTAAGATCTTTGATTCAATGTGTATGCCATGTCCTGGGTGGTAGTGTCCCATCCTGATGGGCTCCTGCCTCCAAGTTTGTGCTTTGGTTGTCCCTTCAGAAGGCTAGTCCAATGTTCTACCCATTTGATAGCTCCTGGATGGAAGATACAACCGGTGGGTCTCATGGACAAGGGTCTATTCGCACATCTCCTTCACTATAAAGCAGGTTCTCTGGTCAGAAGCTATGTCATGAGAATTTATGCCTCTAGGTTAGACACGCCACAAGCCTTTGGAGAGTGGCTCTGGCTGAGGCTCTGGAGCCAAGAAAGTCAAACCCAGAAGAGGTGTCTATTTTTGTGCACACCACTGGCCCAATGTTGTCAACTTGCCATGCAGTGGCTGGTTGGTCTCCTTGAGGAATAGTGTCACACTGTTGGCTCAGTGGCAGTCTCTAGTTGTTGGCAGGTTGGACATGTGAATGGAGTAGTAGCTAGGTCAGCCTTGGAACATAGGAGTCCACGCTGCTGGGTCCATGCATGTCCCCATCCCTGCTGCTGTGGCCTCTTCATTCCTGTGTTTGGTGTTGTTGGGACTGCTGATGGCTAACATCTACTGGTTGAGTTATTGTGTCCATTTGGTTGTTCAGTACATCTTCCCCTGAAGATGCTGGGCAGTACCAAGCCATCCAGAGATCTTCACTCTTTGTGTGCACTCCCAAAAGCCCATCACATGCCTCTACTCCACACCTTCTTCTCTCTGATCATTCAATTTTCCTCCTTCTAGGTCCTGAACCAGACAGCCAGGCCATTTGGCATCGATCATGAGTCCATGCATCTTCTAACCCCAGGCCATGTCTTCCACACAAAGTAAATGAGCAGTGCCACCCCACTGGGAAGATTTCCCTTGCTGTTGTCTTCCAAGGCCATCCCTTGACCTTCCCAGTTGCTGTTGTAATTGCAATCCCCTGGCTCCCGGTGGTGAAGTGCTGCCACCGGCCTCTATCGCTTTGGGGCCATCACAACTCACCGCCATTGTGGAGCCAAGTTACTGTCATCAGCCACCACCTTCCTGGCTGTGCTGAATGGTGGGATCTCTGGGCCTTCCTGGAACCACGTAGGTGGCCAGCATGCCCTCGTCTGCAAGCCTTTCTCTGCCACGTGCATGGCAACTCAGGCATTCCAATTCAAGCCCGTTTCTCAGCATGGGTCCTTGTTTCCGACAGACTTCTAAAAAGCTTACACCCTCTGCAGGGGTGTGAAATTCACACCCCTTGACAGGGTGTGAAAAATTGGATCCCAAAGGAATGCCCTTAGGTCAATAAATGCTCCCTTCTCTAGCATTCTGTCCTGATTCCCTCACATGACCCCCAGCATCCAGTCTCAGGGACAGTCCCTGTCTCTGTAGGGCTCCTGGACCATCAGGCCCAGCACGGCCCTGAGTGGGTTAAGCTGCACCTTTACCCAAGGCAGAGCCTTGGCAACCAGGAGAGGAAATGTGGCCAGGTCACTTCTACAGACTTAGAAAAGTTTGCGGGGTCAGATTCTCCATAGGGATCCACCAAGGTGTCCCATTCATGCATCAGGATCTCAGATTTTCCCAACCAGGGCCCTGATATTGGCCCAAAAGATCTGCCTCCACCAACATTCAACCATCTCAAATGTAGCTGTTCTGAACTTGGCTTTGGCTGACCTCCCGCTGAGTAAGCCATTAAAAAGACCTTCTGGGGGCGCCTGGGTGGCTTAGTGGGTTAAAGCCTCTGCCTTCAGCTCGGGTCGTGATCCCAGGGTCCTGGGATCGAGCCCCATATCGGGCTCTCTGCTCAGTGGGGAGCCTGCTTCCTCCTCTCTCTCTCTCTCTCTCTGCCTGCCTCTCCACCTACTTGTGATCTCTCTCTCTCTGTCAAATAAATAAAAATCTAAAATAAATAAAAAATAAATAAAAAATAAATAAAAAGACCTTCTGGCTCTCATGCTTACCTTGTTCAGGGTCCCCACTTCTCATGACCTAGCCGAGGGGTCACAATGCAGCTTCATAACATCTGCCTGTTTCCGTGGTCCTTAGAGCTGCCACTCCCACCGCCCTGCACATTTCCAGCGCCGACATCACTCTGCGAGTGCATTCCCCGCATCTGCTCATTCCTTCAAGGCCCCACTGGTCCATGCTCCGCCCCAGCCAGGCCAGGGGTGAGCCGGTCCCTAAACTCCATCTCACCACCTGCGCTCCTGGACCACGCCTGCTGCTGACCGTCGGGTTCTCCAGGAAGCGGACATCGAGGCGGAGGTAGGAACACAAAGGCCCTACTGACCAGGAAAGGAAGAAGGACGGAGTGAGGTTGGATGGACTCTCTTCCCGCCCAGTGGGATCCAGAGCCCTGGGACAAGGACCGTTGTTCAGAGAGGTCCCACCTTCGGCAGAGAAGGCTAGGATCTGGTGCCACCACTGGGCTTAGAGCCAGTAGAGCAGGGCTGAGGAGAGGAGGTGAGGCCAGCCGTGAGGGAGCTGTTTGCCGCAGGTTGTCATCCAGTCCTGTTCCCTAAAGATGGACATCGAGTCCTTTCAGAGAGGAGCCAAGTAGAGTGTCTCTATGCCTGCCATAGTCCAGTGTAATTCTGTTTTAGTCTAGTAACTTTAAAAAATAAGATTTTATTCATTTATTTGAGTGAGAGAATGCACAAGCAGGGGGAGAGGCAGAGGGAGGAGAAGCAGACTCCCCACTGAGCAGGGGGCCTGACTCGGGGCTTGATCCCAGGACCCAGAGATCATGACCTGAGTCAAAGGCTGATGCTTAACCAACTGAGCCACCCAGGAGCCCCTCTTCTAGTAACTTCTAGTTATAGACACTTGTTTGTTTGTTTTTAAGATTTTATTTATTTATTTGAGAGAGAGAAAGAGAATAAGAGGGGAGAAGGTCAGAGGGAGAAGCAGATTCCCCATGGAGCTGGGAGCCTGATGCGGGACTGGATCCCGGGACTCCAGGATCATGACCCGAGCCGAAGGCAGTCGCCCAACCAACTGAACTACCCGGGCGCCCTAGACACTTGTTTTTGTTTTGGTTTGGTTTTTGGTTATTTTTGTTTTGTTTTGTTTCTTGGTGGTGACCCTAGAGAGTACAGCCTGCATCTTTATCAGAGGATATTGAGTATTTTCAACACTAAACAGAGAATGCCAGGACGTTGAAAAGCGAACTGCGTACCTTCTTCTGCCTTCGGTGTCATAGTCATCCATCTCTTCTTTTAAAAATGTGACGTTCTTTACTAGTAAAATTAGACACTGACTTGCTTGAAAACGGTTTTGGACGTGCAGCAAGAACACTTACTATCAGAGCTGCTCTCCTAACACACCTTCACGAGCAGAGCACTCCTGTGGCCTGAAGGCACAGTGCTGCACGGACCTCTGGAGCTTGTCTGTCTTGCTCAACTGAAACACACCCATTGGCAAGTACCTCCTGCAGCCCCCAGCAACCATCCACGCTTTGCTCCTATAAATCCAACAATTTTCAACACCTTCTCTGAGAGCATCAGCCAATAGGTAACTTTATGGGACCGGCTTATTTCATTTAGTGTGATGTACTCGAGGTTCATCCACGTTGTCCTTGATGGCAGAATTTCCTTGCTTTAAGAGGTTGAATAGTAGCCATGGTATGCATAAGCCATAGCTTCTTTATCCATTCACCTGTCAAGGGACATTTTTTTACTTCCACATACTGGCCACTGTGAGTAATGCTGCCATGAACAGGACAGCGCTAGTATCACTGTGAGATCCTGATTTCAATTTTCTTTTTTTTTTTTTTTATAAATACCCTGACGCAGCTTTGCTGGATGATGTGATAGCTCTAGTTTTTTGTTTCTGAACAAGCTCCGTCTGGTTTTCCATAGTGGCTGCACCATTTTGCGCTCCCACAGCAGTGTGGGAGGAGGGCTCCAATTTCTCCACAACTTCTCCAACAGTCGTCCTTTGATTTAGTTTTTTTTTTTAAAGAGTTGTCTTGACAGTAGGAGGTGGTATCTCATTGTGGTTTTGACTGGCATTTCCCTGAGGATGAGTGATGGTCGGCTTTTTTTTTTTTTTTCATAAACCTATTTGCGCGTCATCCTTGGGGAAATGTTTATTCAAGTTCCTTGCCTATGTCTTAATCAGGTTATTAGCTCTTTACCGAGTTGTGGGAGTTCCTTATACATTTCAGAGAGTAACCCCTTGTCAGATACATGGTTTGCAAACGCTTCCTTCTGTTCATAGATGTCTTTTCATTTGTTTCTTTGCAGAAGCTTTTTAGTCTGATGTAATCCCCTTGTGATTATTGTCCTCATTGCCTGTACTTCTGATGTCCTATCCACAAAAATCACTGCCAAAACCAGTGTCACCAACTCTACACTGTGTTTTCTTCTAGGACTTTAGCGGTTGCAGGTCTTACATTTAAATCTTCCATCTATTTTCGAGTTTATTTTTGTGTGTGATGTAAAGCGATGGTCCAATTTCGTTCTTGCCGGTGGATATCCACTTGTCCCAACACTGGATTAACCCAAGGGTATTTTCAATCACCGAGACGAGGCACATTCATTTCTTTTTACCACTTACGTCCCTTCCTGATGTTCTCACTTCCCCCTGGGAGGGAACCCTCCTTTGAATGCAGCTCTGCTGTTGCTGAAGTGTCTTAATTTTGTTTTTCTGAAAATGTTTTTATTTTGCTTTCATTTTGGGGGGTAATTTGTAAAGCACAGAGTTCCGGGTTGGCGCTCCTCTCAACGCACAATGTCACTCCATGCCTTCTTGCTTCGGTTCTATTAAAAAGCAACATGTCTACTGAAGGCGACGTCTTTCGCTCTGGGGTTTTGTAGGGTCGCCATGGCATTGCTGGTTGTGGTTCCCTCTGCACTTATCTTCCTTGTCATCCAGGGAGTTTATTGAATGTAAAGCTTTACGTCTTTTGGTTAATTTTGGAAAATTCTTGTTGGTGTTTCTTCCATCCTACTCTCTTCCCCTCTGCTTTCTGGGACTCCCAAAACATGTGTGTTACATTTTTGCTCTGTCCTCTGTTTCTCTTAGGCGCTTTTCTGCATTTCCTACCCTTTTCCTCTCCACACTTGTCTCCATGTTCTCTACAGACCTATCCTAAATTCCTAAATCTTATCTTCTGCTTTGTCCAATCTGCGTTTAAATTCATTTATGTGGTTCTAATTCCAATTACTATACCTAGAATTTCCATTTGATTTTTTTTTTGTAATAGATAATTTCTTTGGTACAATTCTCCAATTGGACCCCTATTATTTTGAATATATTAATAGTTTAAAATCTAAACTCCCCAAGATCTGGCTCACCTTTCTCCAATTTTCAGTCCCTTGACACATGCTGCCGTGCAGCACATCCAAGTTTTTATTCGATGCCAACACTGTATGGAAAATGGTAGCGGCTCTTTGGATGGTTCGGTCGTCCTTGGGAAGAGATCTCCTTCTCCCAGTAGATGAGACTGCTCTGTCTCTGCTGTCCCTTTCCTCTTCGAGTGTTGTTCTCCAGTGGTTTCAACACGCTTGTGGGTCCCTCTTCCCTTGAAGTCCCTACACTCCGGTTTCTGCCTCCCCAACACCGAGCTGCCTGGACTCTTCTTAGCCTCCTCATTTCTCAGCTGCTGTTTTCTACTTGGCTTTTTAGCATCTCTCCCTGCACAGCTTAGGAATCCCCGAAGGCCTTGAGAGGTAAGTAATGAATGTCAGGCTCACTTATGTCTCTTTTCTCCAATCTTGTGCCTTCAGTCTTGGCCTCCTCTGTAGCTCTTCCCTCCGGTTCGTCTTCCCAGCTCTCCAAGTGCTGACGGCTCCGAGCCTCTGCTCTCTGCTGTGCCTCATGCTGCTTAATCAGCAAACTCAGAAGGTGGAAAGGGACATGAATGTCGGGTTTACTTAGATGCGGTTCTTTTTTCTCTAGGACCCTGGCCCTCAGAGCACATGCAGCCTGTCTGCTCTCCACTCAGTGCCTTCAAACAGCGAGATTTTTAGAGGTTTTGTTGTTGTCTACAGAATGTTTAAACTGATAAAAATCACTCCTAAAGCTGAAAACCGAAGTCCCTTTCCTTGTATTTCTAATGATTGTTTAGCTGCTGTATTTATGGTTTGATGCACCGTTCCTCAGCCCCACCCAGCAGTTTTAACTTTAAATCCCACTTTCCTTGATACTGTCTTTTGTTTGCATTTCCCTCTACTTTCTGTTTTCAGCTTTTGTCACTTTTATGACTTTCATATAAACAACATATTGCTGGTTTTATTTTCAACCCAAGTCTGACCATCTGTCTTTTAAAAAGAGAATCTAGATTTGATGTAGCAACTTACATCCTTTTCTTAGTTTTGTTTGGGAGGAGGAATAGGGGAAGCGATCCTTCTCTGCCTGCAAGTTCAGAAATAGGGAGAATCAGATGGAAGAACACCTGGTTAGAAAGTTCAGTTTGGGGGGCACCTGGTGGCTGTCTGTTAAGCCTCTGCCTTCGGCTCAGGTCATGATCGCAGTGTCCTGGGATCAAGCCCCGCATCGGGCTCTCTGCTCAGCGGGGAGCCTCCTTCCCCCTCTCTCTGCCTGCCTCTCTGCCCACTTGTGATCTCTGTCAAATAAATAAATAAAATCTTAAAAAAAGAAAAAAGAAAAAGTCCAGCTTGAAAGTTGTGGCCACATGGGTGTAAATGCTTCAGTCCTGACGTAGAATCGCTTCGCTGACGGTTTGCAGAGCAGGACAACCACAGGTCTGGTCCGGAGGGACAGCTGACACGCGGCTACACAGACTAGAATGGACTCCTCGGAGGGCCAGCAACTGTGAGAAACTGCACGGAACCAAAAATGCGTCTCCTTCCCAAACGAAATGAATCAGTCCCTCCTCCCCTGAGAGTGAGATTAGTTAGAGAGAGGCCAGTAGTGTCAGTGTGGCCGGAAGATCCCACAAAGAAATACAAGGTCAGGTGAAACAGTAATTACCCCGAATACTGCCCGCTTGTTGGTCCTTTTAACCCCGTAGATTGAGCCATGGAGCTCGGGTCCGCTGCGGGTGTGGCTGTCCCCCAGGGAGGGGAAGCCGAGAAGGCACGTCTGGCCCCACCTCCAAGCCCGCCCTCCCCACAAACTGCTGCTCCCCGTTTCTTCCTGTGCCTGGAACTGGGCCGTGCAGTTTTAGTGAAGGTAATCAATCCTGCCCGGCCCCTCGAACCTCGAGGTTACCAGAACCCAGTACCCCTCTGGAGAGAAGACACAGCAAACACGGAGATTCAAAACATTCGTTTTATTAATGAACCTGTTTTGAGGGACAGGGTTTCCCAACACTTGACCCTTGGGCTAGACACATTTAGCCGCCTGGCACCAGGCGGGCCAGGAACAAAGGCAAACCTCTCCCTGCACAAGGACAGAAGGCCAAGTGCGTGGAGGGGGGCAGTCTAGAACATACCATGGTGGGCTTCCAGAGAACACTAACCCAAGCCACTCTCAGATCCCTTCCCAAATCCCCTGAGATCTGGCCTCTCCTCCTCAGCTGGGGAGGAAAGGCAATTCCCTGGTCACCATGTGACTCGGGCCACGTGTCCTCCCGGACAACCTTGTGTTTGCTTTACCTTCTGCCCCTCTTCCTTATCTTAGAAGAAGTTCAAGGTATGAATGACGGGTACTGAAGTGCACAGGCTTTAGGTGTTGAGTTCAGGGAGTTCTGACAAATGCCTGCGCTCCTACAACCTCCCCGGCACGAGGTGCTGGTTTCCAACATCTGGAAAGTCTCCCCGGGCCACTTTACAGACAACCCCTTCCTTCCCCTCCAGGAGCAAACGGAGCTCTGACTTCGGGCATTGTCCGTCAGTCAGACCGGCTCTGGAGCTCCATGAGAGGGAAGTACTCTGGCTTAGACGGTTCGCTCCTTTCCCGGGGCATTTTCAAGATTGATAACGAGATGTTGCATTTAGCGTAGTTCATTCTCGTTATTGCTTAGTGATATTCTGTTAATATGCCGTAACCTGCTTATCCATTTTCCTGGCTTTTCTAATCTTCGGTCATTATGAATAAAGCCACAACAAACACGCTTGCGTATCTTCTGTGGACATAGACTTCCCCTGAGTGAATGTCTAGTAGAATTGCAGTGCCCTAAGGCAGAAGTACCCCCAGTTTAAAAAACTGGACACTTGCCCAACACATTGCCACACTGCGTGTGTTATTTTAGACAGCAGTGAGGCCTAGTGGCTCTACATTCTTATCACACTTGCTATTATCAGGTTGTGTTTTTTTTTTTTCTTTTAAATCTTAGCCATTCTCTCAGAGGGTAGGGACATGGTATCTTTTTGTGGTTTTCATTTGCATTCCTGGATGAGCAGTGACACTGAACAACCTTCCATGTTTTTCTGGGCCACTTGTGTACGGTCTTTGTGATGATCTCTTCGGGTTTCTTGACCATTTGTTAAACTGTGTTTTCCATCTTATTTTGGGGTTTGCATTTCTCTATCTTCAGGGCAGGAGTCTCCTATCAGGGTATACTCTCCTCACGGCCGTCCAGGGCTGACCTGTTCACTCTGAGGAGCGGAAAAACTCCACTGTGGTGAAGCCCACTGAGTTTCCTTCGGTGACTTGTGCTTCTGTGTCCCAAGAAAACCTTGTCCGTTCCGAAGTGGTTTAGCTCTTAGTTTTTAGAAACTGAAGCGCTCCTGTTTAGGTCTGTAACCCATTTCAGATTAGTGTTTGTGTAAGGTGGGCAGGAGTCAACATTCATTCCTTCCACACACATACCGTCTTTAGTTCTGGGATGAACAGACTGTCCTCCCGTCGCTGCTGTGGCAGAGCTGCTGAGAGCCAACGGACTGTGCATTTGCAGATTCTGTCCCATCTCCTTGATCTGTTCCAGGGCCCGGAAACCATTTTCCGCGAAGGGCCAACAGTCAGTGTCCCGGGCTTTGCAGGCCGCATGGTCTCTGTTGCAACAACTCCACTCTGCCGGCGGATCCCAACAGCCGTCAGGGGTCACGGCCGGGAGCAAGTGGGTACAGTCCTAGCAGTCGCCCAAAGGTCTCTACTCCTGCGGGCGAAGTCCAAGTTTAATCGTCCCCGCACGCCCAGCTGCGTCGGAACTGTTCAGAGTGCTACTCCTCAGTCTTTGTCAACTGACGTTCCTACCGTTCGACTGGCTACCGAACGTTCCATGCAGCCCGTTTCCACTTGTGCTATTCTGACGTTCAACTGTCAAATTCTAGGGGGAAAAAACCCACCGGAAGTCTCTGACCAGGAGTGTACTGTGGTGATGGCTACCATCAGGCACGTGTGCACGGTCAGGCTGCTGAAACAGCTGAAACAGTTTCTATGCTGAAACGCGTCACACTTAGTCTTCATGACGGTCACTTGCAGGCTAGGCGTCCTTGGAAGAAATCAGTCCCCCACCTCGAGTCTACCTTGTGCGCGAATACGACGACGGCCGCCGTCTAGCTCATAAAATCGGCGTGAAGGGAAGCGAACGCATATATAGCGCTTAGAACAGAGCCCGGCAGAGTAAGAACCCCATTTCTGTGAACAAGTAGAGAATCCTACAGGAGAACCCAAACCACAGCACATCAGGCGCCTCACCTAAGGCAGCACGCGGCCCTGCTGGACGTGGCGGTCCTCACCTTCCACGCACGGAACACACGGCAGGGAGGGGTAATTAAGCGCCAAGCAGCACCTGCCGCCTGCCGGGGGGTTAAGTACCGAGAACCGGTGGAGGTGGCGAGGACGAACGCGGCGAGCACCCGCTGAATCCTGCAAACGAATGAGTGAAAGGGGATGAACACGGGTGGGAGAAGGATCCGGAGAAGAAAGCGCATCAAGGGCAAGAAGGACCTCGGGGCGGGCAAGGAGTCAAGCAGTGGGACTTGCCAGTTCTGCCGTCGTGTGGAAGCGGCCGTGCACGGCGCGCACGCCCGCATGCGCGCGCGCACACACACACACACACACACACACACACACACACACACAGCGCAGCTCGTGAACATGGGGGGCGGGCGGGGGGCACCTGGCAGGCACGCGGCACAGAGCAGACCTTGGAGCCATTTGACGGGACAGCAGCTGCTGGAGTTTTCAGGAGGCGGCGGTTCTAGGTCAAACAGGCTCGAAGCCACGATCCGGAAGGTTCGCCCATGACATTGCAGAGCCGAGAAGTGAGTTCTATGATTTATAAAGCACTGAGCACAGGCGAGAACTGTTCTATCTACTTTTAGGCCTAAAAACTTGTTCTTATCAAGTCCTCTCGGGCAGGAAAAGCAGCTGAGACAGAGAGAAGTTAGCCCTGGCCAGAGGGCAAGCTGGGGGGGGTGTCAGACCCAGACGGTTCCGGGTGATCAGATGACAGCAGCTGTGGGCAAGAGGAGTCCTTGCCCCTAAGGAGGGCATGCCCTGAACGCAGCATCTGGTAGACAGCCCGACAGCTTCTGTCAGGAAGCCCTGACCCCTAAGGACAGCGCGCAGCAGCAGCAACGCCCACCACAGGCAACCATGGAAATGGGCCGGCGGGTCCACCAGCAGATGACAGTGAAGATGTGGCGCGTGTGTACCACGGATACTGCTTGGTCATCACTGCGCAGGTAACCAGGTGTTACGCTACGTGCAGTAAGTCAGAGAAAGACAAACGATCGTGCGATCTCATCCATATGAGGCATTTAAGAAACAAAACGGGAGCATAGGAGAAGAGAGGGAAAAATAAAGCAAGAGGAAATCAGAGAGACAAACCGTAAGAGACTCAACTCTAGGAAACAAACTGAGGGCCACTGGAGGGGAGTCGGGGGGGCTGGCGTGACTGGGTGACGGGCAGGAAGGCGGGCACGTGATGTCATGAGCACTGGATGTCGTATGCTAGTGATGAGTCACTGAGCTCTACTTCCGCAACTCGTAATACACTGTAGGTTTATTACATTGAATTTATATTTAAAACAACAGTAGAAAAGAAAAGAAAAGAAAAGAAAAGAAAAGAAAAGAAAAGAAAAGAAAAGAAAACCAGTGTTGCCCCCACATACCTTGTCTGGTCATGAAAGCCCACGCAAGGTACAAGAGGAGATTTCTAGAAACAAAGAATCAGGCTTTATTTTCGCTGTAGTTACTTTTAATACAGGTGCTGCGCTGTAGACACGGGTCAGTCTCGCAGTTCTTACGGCCGACACACGGCAACACTCGAGACTAAATGAGCGTGTACTTGCTCCTGGCCCCTGGCTGGACACCCACCGCCGACTTTCTTCTTTGCACCCTTGTGTCCTTTCCCTGCCCCAGAAGACGAGCTAAATAAAAAACTACTCCAAAGACAGACCTCAGGTGCCCGGGCACCAGCAGTGGGTGGGATGACACAGGACGCTGTGTTACCTTGGAGGGGGATGGATGGAGAAGCCAAAGAAATCCGACCGGCGCCAAGGGAGTGGGCGCCATCCCCAGCGGGGGCCAGCAAGGTTCTCCATCAGGCGAGATAAGAGCATATCCACCGGCACCACCAACCACCGTTGGCGGTCCCCAAGGTCCCGTGTCACAGAGTCAGCATCCTTGAGGCCAGCGAAAGGAGCCCTGTCCCCAGCGTGGCACTAGGTTCCAGAGGAGGACGCATGAGGACAGTCTCTTCTGGGAGGAGCTCCCAACAGAAAGGGTTCCTGAGGAGGCGCGCAAAGGCCAAGTGAGGCGCCTGTGCCGTCTGTCCCAGAGTGCACCGCTGACTCCACTGTCCTGGAGGGCTAGGTCAGCCTCGGGAGGCCTCACACAACTTCTACACCATTTACAATGGAAAAGTAAATAAGAAATAAGGCATTAAACATTTGATTCTTTTTTTATTTCCATATGCAATGTAATGTTTAGGCACGCTGCTCGGGATGCTAGTTCTAAAAAAATTGTTGGCCATTATTCAGAATATCCTTTTGGTTTTAAATACTGGTCAGGACAAACAAATGATGTAAAAATATGTGAATAGTCTTCTATTACAGAAATGAAAACCTGATCTGCATCTAAAAGTGCAAGAGGTGAAGAAATTGAACCCTTTCCCCGGACGATATGGCAATATATGATATATTGCTTCGGCTGTTTGGGAAGGCGGTGATGTATTTTTATATTGACATAGAAAATTATAAATTACATTGAATTAGTATCCATAATCACTATATATATACACAAACCAGTTCTAAAAAAATACACTGGTTTAGGGTTTACGCATGGAAACCTCACAAGGTACAGGAGAACAATCCCCATGCTTGGGTGCCAGGTTCGGATTTCGAGGTGGAAACGTGCACCCGCAGCACGAGCCTCCCTCCACTGGCCTGCCTGATCGGTCTAGGGTGTTAAATATGCAAACTGCTCAGAAATGTTCATTGGTGATGCTTGTTAACAAGGTAAATTTTGGTGAATGGGTTAAAAGGCAGAGGAACTACCCAAACAAAACAAAAAACAAAAACGAAAAACAAAATAACTCAAACCACCAGCCATGTACACTCCAATAGTCTAGTGTTTCACCTGCAGGAATAACCATTTCAAGCAAACAAGACTTTAACAGAACATATGGCTTCACAAGAACATCACTTTATCAACTAAGTTGTAGCAATAAATACTTAATCTCTACCAACAGACTTACATTTTTTGATCCGTTTAAAACAATACAGAAAACAATTACCAATCAAAAACTGGTTATAAAAAGAACACCAAATATTTCTTATTCAAAATCACGTTTGTAAGTTAGAACAACCAAAATAACACTTAGAGGGCATTTCAACCCTATAACTCCTTGCCGGCCTGGAAGAGAAATGAATTCAGAATTTTGTACAAGGTGAAAAATGTATGAAAACTGCCTAATACTTTGGTCACACTAATAATTGTCAAATAGTTATGTTTCAAATACAATAGATCTGTGTATTCACTTTTATAAAACTATTCTTACAGCCATTTTAACTCTAGTATTACTACTATTATTACATGGGCGGCACGTTCTTATTTCACAGGCTACCCATTATTTAGAACAATACAATATAAACATACGCAAAAATTCTTGGTATTTGTCAATGTGCAATATTTTTACACTTCTGGATTTCTCTGTACAACGTCCTAGAATCTAGAATATAAAGGTTGCTGGTCCTGATCCTTGCAGAGTGAGTGCAGCAGTGTCGGCCTGGCGCGCTCCAGGGGAGGCCTCCAGAGGCCCCGAGCGGCGGCGGCCTGCGGTCCTCAGTCAGCAGCAGGCGGGGCCACTCATCATACAGGGCCGTTGACGGACGTGTCGCCTGGCACGCTCGGCTGGTCAGTCCTGCGAAGGAAGAGACACGTATCTGAGGCGCTTAAAAGAGAAACGAACATGGTTTAGCTCCCTGAGGGCAGGAACATTCATTTTAATATCGTTCTCCAAAGTCAAGCCCAAAGCCCGGCACTCAGGAGCCACTTCCCGGGAGGCCTCACAAATGCAAGGACCGCAAACTCCAGGAGACTCCAGGAGCCCTACCGGCTTCCGAGCTTCAGCCGGCTGCGGCGCGCAGGCACTCAGCGAGTTAGCGAGGCTGCGGCAGAGCGGGGCTCCGGGAAACCAGCCCTCAGCGCCTTCGAAGCACGGATGCAGGCGGGTCAGCGGTTTTTAGACGGCTGCTCCCAGACCTGTCACGCGCCACGTGCTCAATCCCCCCTTCAAAGAACTTTTTATTTGTTCCATGTATTGGAATCCACATAAAAATTCACTTGAATAAGCAGGATTCTTCGACTGTAGAGGACAACAAAAGGCTTATGAACAGGGCCAGCTCCTGAAACCAGGTGTTAACTTTAACGACGTGCTCCCACCAGGCGAGTGTTATTAGGGCTGACATTGGGAGCACAGAGGAGGGCACAGTAGGGGTGCCTGGGGGGCTCAGTCGGTTAAGCCTTCAACTCCCGATTTTGACTCAGGTCATGATCTCAGGGTCCTGAGATCGAGCCCTATGTCAGGAGCCAGCTTAAGATTCTCTCTCCCCCTCTCCCTCTGCCCCCACCCCAGTGTGTGCTCTCCCTCCCTCCTTCCCCCTTGAAAGAAAGAGGGAACGCTAGATGAACAGTGTGGTGGCAGATAAACAAATTCGACCTTCAAGCCTAAACATGGAAGTCAGTTGTGGCAGCTTTTCCATAGTTTACAAAGCAGGCTCGGGAAAGGGCACTTAGAGATGCTTCTGGACCAGCTCGCAACTCTCAAGCCCGAGGCTTCAGACACCTGCCAGGAAGCTGGCTCCACGGGCAACGCACTCTGCTTCCAATCACGGTGTCTGAGAGCCAGGGGGACTGGGGCTCTGCCAGCAGACACACCGGGTACAGATCCCACCATCACTGCCCACAAGCTGCCGGTCTCAAGAGCACTTTCTCCCCTCCCCCAGCACAGCTCTTCCCCCTGTGCACGGGGGACAACAAGCGCCACTGAAAGTGGCTGAGTATGTGACAGGTGCCGAGGGCCTGGCACACTGGCCAGCACAGGTATCGCACGTGCTTGGGGCATGGCAGTAAAACGTTAAATTCCGTGGCCGTGAGAGTCACTCAGTACAGCACTGTGCATCTGTCACCCCAAGGGCTCACGACAGCCTGGCTGTGATGGGAACCATGTGGGGAAGAGTGCATCTGTTAAGTCCCAATGGCTCTCTCTGCCTCCCGAACATCGGTCTTAGGACAGACGGGACATACCGGACCACTTACCTTCTCCCTGCCATCCCAGCAGCTCAGTGCCACCATCCGAGCGGCCCTCCGCCGCCGCCCCAAGCGGTACTCCTGAGCGCCCGTGAGGCTCTCCCGACTCCTCAGCAGCACCTTTCTACATGCCCTCCAACGTCTGAGGGTGTTAGCAACTGCTCCCCCGCCAGGCCTCCACCACTGGCCGCCACACTCCCGTGTGTCGGGGGGAGGAAGGACAGACGGAGGAAGGCGTGGACACAAGCGATGCCCTCGTCTTTGTCCCCGGCCGTCCCTGGTGCCCCCCCACCCCCTCAGTCCGGCAGACCGAGAGGCAGGGCTCTTCGCGCCAGCGTCTCCAGGCTGCCCTGAAGGGAGGAATTCTGCCCTCCAGAGAGCCAAGGAAACGGTCCCAGAGCCTCCTGTATCACTCACACCCGAGAAACAGACTCCTGCAGCAACTCCAACTTGGAACAGACCTGACGGTCCTGCCTTCAAAGCAGTTCCCAATATAAAGGGAATTCGTAGGCAGAAATTAGGGAGATGACATAACTGGGAATAAGATCCTACAAGATACCTTTGAAAAAACATCCACTGACAACCCCGGGCGAAAAGGTGACTTGCCCAGAACACGTCGAAGCACAGCCAGAGCTGGAGCCCTCCAGGCTGGGGTGTCCCCATGCTCCTCCTCCCGGAGCCCTCACCAGAGCCAACATGCTCAAACAGCTCTTATCATTAATTTGCTTTACACGCCAAGAAGGCTTTTTTTTTTTTTTTTTAATAATTGCCACGAGAGAAACAGAAGCGGGGTTTGCGCCACCAGCGAGGTCTGCCGACCAGTGAACAGAGGGCGCCCCCTGCTGGTTCCCACTGGTTACGTCGTCGCCCCCTAAAGGGAAAGATTTGGGGTGGGGGTCTGGTGAGAGGGAAAGTGTAACTTCTCTGAAACGGCTTTAAAGCTTACTTTATTCCTTACGGAAGGAATGCACAAACTCAGATATATACAGAACAAAAAAGGGAACTCTGGGAAGTGCTGAGCACAGTTCCTTGCGGTCCAAGGGCAAATCCTCATCTTCAGGCGCGAGCTCCGGAGCGATGGAGGCCGCCCTTGCTCTACCTGCGAGGCCATGCGCACAGGCCGGGGCGCCGGCCCTCGGCGGCGGAGGCTCCGGCTTGGCCTAACCCTTCGGACCACTGGCTCAGTCTACGCAATAGGCAACCAGAGAGAAAACACCACGTTCCCAATCACTCGGCTCTGGCAGTGCGATTTTCACACTTAACAAAGAGACAAACCCCACACACACGAAACCACAGGGGAACCGCCTGAGAGTTGAGAGCACTCGGCTACATCTATAAAAGGGTCTCCAGGAAGGCTCTCCCCGTGTGTCACGCGCGCATGATTATGGGCAAAGGGGTACCAGGCGCTGCTTGTGGCTGGCGGCTGGTGACCTCGGGGGCCCTGTGAGACGGTGGCTGCTGCAGGCTGGGGGCCCCCATCCTGGCGGCTCAATACCGGCCTCAACTTAGCCCCTCTTCAGAGCCCCTGTGTGTGGGCAGGCGCGCCGGCGCCGCAGGGCCTTCGCCCCATTCTGAGCAGCTTCTTAGAGAGCTAGTGATGTTGCCGAATCTCCGAAGCCCAGTTTTTGGCTTTGCGGTAAGGAGGTAACTGGTGTGAGCTCTTGGCTCAGGCACCTGGCCTAGACGTGGCCTGTGCCGAGGAAGTGCCTGAACGCCGAGGACACGGGGGATGACCCCTCCCAGCTCCCCTGCTCCCCCACCCTGGTGCAGACTTCCCTCCCAGCTCCCGGGAGACAACAGCCACAGGCAGAGTAGGGCCTGGGCAGATCTGGGGAGTTACCTCTGCTCTGGGGCACTGCTGGGGGGCCGGGGGCCCACAGACTTGGCCTCTGCCGTCTCAGGGCTCTCCTCGACATCTTTACAAGCAGCATCTTGAGAGGTAGACAGTTTTCCTTCCTCACTGCAGTAAAGAGGGGGACAGGGAGCATTAGACATCCCGGGGGGCGGCACCCGTGGAGGATGAAGGCGCATGCAAATGACCCTGGAAGTCATGGCGGCCATGGAGTAAAGCCCTGGGGCCGAGCATGCGCAGGGGAGGGGCCACAGGGACCACAGACAGTGACTGGGAAATCACGAAAGGCAAAGGTCACACACGAGAGGGAACCAGAGGAGGGACGATGTAATGCAGCTGGTGTCTGATGAAGAACGGCCCGCATTACTGTACATACCGATAAGATTTCAACACTCTGAAGCCAAGTGTGCAAAACAGAAAAAGAAATGTACAAGAGTTTCAGAATACTCCTACAAATGAGGGATGTGGGGGCTACTATGCCCGCGACTGCGCATAAGCAGAACTGCAGACTCGGAGGAGGTGGCAAAGGAACCTGTTTGAAGGAACGAGTCTTTAGTCACGGCTTCTTGCCCTCGGGCCCAGCCCAGCATCCAAAGTCAGCAGGAGTGACCCCATCAGGCTTGCTGCTCCTGCCACAGGGGCAAGGAACCAGGGGCCTGCACCAGGACCGAGCTCCTCCCCGAGCTGCCCTCTGACAGCAGTGGGAAGTACAGCATGGAGCAGGGAAAGAGCCGAGAACGGTGGCCGGAACAGGTGCAGGCAGGCAGGATCCCAGGGGGGAAGCAAGGTGTAGCAAGGGTTATCTGCCCTCTGACGGCCCCCGGCGGAGAAAGACAAGCAGCAAACGTTTTGGATTGTTGGCTGTGGGCTATAAGGGCAGACCATCATCTATCCTGTCTGCACTTCCCATTCTGACACAATCAAGGCAGCACAAGAACCAGCTCAAGGGCAGCTGGAGGTTCCCTCTGGGAAGGGCCATCCTTCTGAGAGCGGAGCCCTGTCCTGGATTTGCTTATGAAAAACCCAACTTCAGGATGATTTCTGGGTGGCTTTTGGATGGGTCTAGGCTATTTGTAAGGAGAAAAAGATCTGCTGACAACCCAAGTCACCTGCTTCCTTACTCTTTATCCCCACTCTCCACGCCCTCCCCACGAAAGCAACTACGTGCTTCCTATGTGTTACTTTCATTCTTAGAAAATGAAAATGGATAGTCATGATGTATGTGTATTCTGAGGGACAGAAACGGCTCTGAATTGCATACGTCACAGGATTTATCTCTGTAACTCCGATCCACGTTCCTGGTGTCGAAGGCACAGTGAGTGCCCCATGTCGCGAGCCTCCCAACTCCACCTTACGACGGCCCTCTGCACAGAGCTGCCACGCCCACTGCTATGGCCTCCATGGGACTACTCTTCTTTAAATCTTTAAAAATTTTTTATTTATTTGACAGAGAGAAAGAGAAAGCACGAACAGGGAGCGGCAGGCAGAGGGAGAGGGACAAGCAGCAGGGAGCCCAACACAGGACTCGATCCCAGGACCCCTGGGATCATGACCCGAGCCGTAGGCAGACGCCTGACTGAGCCGCCCAGGTGCCCATGACTACTCTTCTTCTGAGACCGCTTTGATTAGCACTTTCAAGTTTTCTCTCTAGATACATGGGTTTAATTATTTAGGAATTATCTTAAGTTTGATGTCCTTTATGACTGGTACTTTGCCTTTCGTTATACATCCTAGTTGCTTATGACCAGCGCAGAGAGAGGCTACTGATGTTTAAAATGGATCTGTCACCCAGCAGCTCTGCTGAACTCTTATTAACAGAAGTTTGCTACTGACTTGGTGGTAGGTGATCACTATTGCCCCTTCCTCTCGGATCTTTGCCTGTCCTGTTCTTCTCTCCTCAGACACTGTCCAGGACTACACAGTAACAGCGACAACGGACCGTCTTATTTGCTCCTTACCTGAACGTGCCGGCGCCTGCAACTTCCTCATTAAGTAGAAGTTCTGCTTTAGTATTTTCGTATTTAACTTTCGCCAAGTTAAGGAAATTCATTTCTGTTCCTGTTTCACTCAGCTTTGTGTGTGCATGTGCGTGTGTGTTTAAGATTTTAATTATCTGAGAGAGATCTTGACCTGAGCCGAAACCAAGAATTGGACCCTTAACTCACTGAGCCACCAGCTGCCCGTTTTGCTCAGTTTCAATCCTATACGGTATGGAACATTATCAAAAGTGTCTTCAAAAACCTCGTAGGATTTCTCCTCAGTCTGTTAACACATCATAAATGATGTTTTTCCTGACAGTCCAGGGAAAACCCTAACTTGTTGTGAATTCTTTTTAATATGCTACTGCACTTGGTGAGCAAATATTTTCTACAGGATTTCTTCATTTAGTTTGCTTGTACGGGATACGAGCTGACCGTTTTCCATAATCATCCTTATCTGGTTTTGGTATCAAGACTGCACGCCCTCATAAAAAGATCCAGCAGGTTTTGCACTTTTTCTACTTTCTGTAACAACTGAGGTAGGAATGAGCAGACGACTGTGCAAAACAGCACGGACTCATTACCGCGACCAGCACACCCCGTTCACTTACAAGGCTGGCCCGCTCTGGAGCAGGTCTGCTCCTTGTTTTCTGCCACATATAATGGCTTGTGTCCTTTGTCCATTTAAAACTTATTATTAGCTTGTCTTTTTCTTCTTGATAGTAGGTTTTTCCTATATTCTGTTCCTGAATCTTCCTTTGAAGGTAATGGTGGGTCTTTCCATTTTTTCATTTGGAAGACCAGGAATTAAAGAAAATTCATCAAACTTTCCCTTTATGGTTTGGCTTTTTTATGGTTAAAAGACCCCTCTAGCCCCCAAATTATAAAGATACACTCTCATGTTTTCTTCTCAAAGTGGTAGTTTTGCCTTTCACATTTACATTGAGACAGATGTAGTTCTGTTTTTCTCTGACACGGGTAATCACTACTTCTCAGTCTGTCCTTCCCTTACTGTAACACCATTCTAGCACCGAGTTCCTGTAAATGTGGGGTCTGCCCGCACAGCATGCCCATGAGATCGCACCTGGTGATGCCTCCCTCCCTTCCTTCTTCAAAATGACCCTGGTTATTTCTGGCTCTGTGGTCTTCTTTATGAATATCACCATCAGCCTCTTCATCATGAAAAGCTCCACTGGGATTCTGATTACAAACGCATTCATTTTATCATTAGTTTGTTTAAAAAATGGCAAAGTGGGGCACCTGGGTGGCTCAGTGGCTTAAAGCCTCTGCCTTCTGCTCAGGTCATGATCCCAGGGTCCTGGGATTGAGCCCCTCATCGGGCTCTCTGCTCAGCCGGGGGCCTGCTTCCCCACCACCCCCCCTTCTGCCTCTCTGCCTACTTGTGATCTCTGTTAAATAAATAAATAAATAAAATCTTTTTTTAAAAAAACACCACAGGTATCTTCTCATTAACAAAGATGGCGTATTTCTCTACTTATTTAGGTCTTTATTATGCTTTTCAATTTTACAGATGAGGCTTAACATTTTAGTTGGGGGGGGGGGGCGCACATCTAGCACATGCCATATCGGTTTATACTCCTAAACCTCCCTAGTAATTCCGATACTTGTTCATGAATCTGTTTGAATTCTTTGCGCAGAAAATCCTAATCTACAAACAAGCAAGAACCATTTTAGTCTTTTAAATCTTTATGCCTCTGATTCAGTTTCACTGAGGCAGTGCGGTCTAGGACCGCTGCCAGGGCCGAAGAGCAGGACTGTAGGCCCGCCTCACTGTCCGGGGTGCGTCCCGGAGGGGCATAATTCTCATGCTTCACTGAGAAGAAATCAAGTCCGAACACACCTTGAGCAGTTTCAAAGAGCTCCTTTCTATTCCTCAACTGCCAGAAAGTCGCACATGGCTTTCATTTTCATCAAATATTCCTCTACCCAAATATTCCATCAACCCAAGGTCCAAATGATTTTTATCCTGCCGGCTCTGTGACTCACGCTCGGCACGTCTCCCCCGGTCACCTAGGTCCAAATCAAATATTCCATCTACCCAAGGTCCAAATGATTTTTTTCCTGCCGGCTCTGTGACTCACCCTCAGCATGTCTCCCCAGGTCACCTAACCCTCACCTGCACCGCGCTCGTCCTCCACGCGGCTCGAGCGCCCTGCCGGACTCAGTTTAATAGCTTTTAACTTTGGAGTCCTGTGCCTCTGCGCCCCCATGGGGAATCCGTGCTCCCCTTCTGTGCTGGCTGTGTTTCACTGGGGACTCCCTGCAGGCTGGGCCGCGAACTCTCCTGCCCCGCAGGGGCTCTGCCGACCCCGCCGTAGCCCCAGCTCCGCCAGAAGTGCTGTCGCTGCTCCTTCGGGGCTATGTTCCTAGTTGCCGGCGGGAGTCCTTCGATCCATGAATTTAGAAGTGAGGTCAACTTCCCAACGGACTGTTCAGGCTCTCTCTGCTGCTGAGCTCTACTGACTGCATCACGTCTGGGGAAGACGGTGTGCGGGGCAGTGACCCTGGTTTCAACGCGCCAGTTTTCACTCAGCTGCAGACGTGTCCATTTTTAATACTCCTGCAGTTTGAACTCACTAGACTTCATCTACAGTCTGAGTACTAGAAAGAGGGGAAAGGCACTCGGGGACCCCAAACTCTCCCTTTCTACATTCAGATTCATGGGGCTGAACAGAGACGCTAAATGATGTCCGGCTAATGCCTGAACCCACATCTGAATCAGATGAAAGACGTTAACACTCGAGGCTCCCTTCCCCCCACCCCGCCCCCACCGAACACCTGAAACCGCCAGCAGGCTCTGGCCCTGGTTACCTTTTGAAGACTGCGGTTTCTGTCTTGGCATCGACAGTGAGGCTGAGAGTTTCCTTCATGCCGCCATTCATCACTGTCTCAGTTACCTTGTCTGTGCTCTCTGCATCCTCCTCGCCGTCAGAGCTGGCTTCCATGGCCACACTGGCTGGCGCTATAACAGGACACAGGGCGGACGGTCACGCGGACCAGAACCGACAAGAAGCGCGCCTCGCCTTCCGCCGGACCCACCCACCCGGCGACCCACCTCCTGCTCGGAGAGAGAGACGGCCCGCTGGCTGCTGCCTCGGCCACTTCTTAATGGGCGCGGGCTTCTTAAAAGTGCCCACTTGCCACAGGTCTCCTTCCACACAGGACCAGGGGCCCCTCCAGCCTTCCCAGCTCGGAGTCTACCCACACGCCGACTGCTCCCAGCCGGTCTTCCCATTCTGGGGGTTCCAGGACCCAGCCCGGGGCGCAGGGGGCAGGCGGGTGTGTTCTAGCCCCCCACTTCACCCCGCAAGTACTGAGCTTACAGTTTATTCGGGGTCCTATTCTCATTCGTCCTTTTCCTTTCAGTTGGGTCCCACTTGGGTTTTTTTTTTTTTTTTTTTAATTATTTTCTTATGGGTCCTTGTGGATTATTTCTTTGTTCTGTAATAGGGAGCCATATGCTGTACTGGTTAGAAGCCTGGGCTCTGAAGTCACGCACCCAGAATGCAGACCCCAGCCTACCACTCACTGGCTGTTCCACTCTAGGGCAAGTTTTCTTATCCATAAAATGAAGCTAACTAAACCCACCTAAAGAACTGAGAGATAAAATGGGCTCATCTACATAAAATGCTTAGAAGAACGACAAATAAACCAACTTTAGTTACTGGTTTTATTAACTTTCCTGCCCCTTGGTTCTTGTCTTGGCCCCCTTAGCCCGGCCCATGCCCCGTTTCTTCTTCTAAGGATTTCCTTCTTTCTCCCCTCCACATACTGACTCCTCACCCCCCTTCACCAACCTCCCTCTCCTCCCCTGCCCCCACCTCCCAAGCCCCATTCATCAGGCTAAAAAGAGCTCAGGGCCTCTGTAAGGAACAGCATGTGCAGTTTGAACATGACGACCCTCGTCATGGATACCCTCTACCATCTCAACTGTTCGTAAAGGTAAGAAGAAAATAAACAGTCTTCCATCCTAAAACAAGCCGAGACACACATGTGTGCTCCATCAAAGCAAACTCCAAGTGACAGAAGAATTGGGCACCAGACGGGCTTCAAAACACACACATCTAATTCTGATTTCAGTCACACTGGGCACACAGGCCAAGACAGTCTTCTCTTCTGGGCCTGGTCCCACTTTTCTACATTGACAGGACTGAACAACTGATAACAGATCCCTTATGTCTTCTAGAATCACCATGCCTGGTTCTGGAATGAATACACAATTTCTTTTCATCAGCTGCCCTGTGGACACAGGCCTACCATCTCAACTCCCTAACTCCTTTGAGACCTTGGAGCCTGCGAGTGGAGACTGGCTGAGTAAACTGTTATGTGGACGACAACAAATCTTTAGATCTAGAAAACTACGCAGACAGTCCCAGCACGAGCAACCTCAGCAGAGCAGCCAGCAGGCCGTGTCAGCCGGTGCCCTGCCCGCCACACCCACCTTCCGGCTGCTGCGCGGCCAGCGTGGCGACACTGGGAGTCAGAGGGCCCATCGGCTCAGTGCTGGTTTCCATTTCCACCGGAGAATTACTCCTTAAAGAATCTTTTGTACTTTTAAAAAAGAGAAAATTCAGATGTTAGCAACAGCAAACAGCCCTTAGTCACCGTGATTCACAAAAACCATTTGAGAAGCAGCTCTGGTCCCTCTGGTGCGGCACCGGCAGTCGGTCAGAGAGACACAGACAGAGTGAGGTGCACGTGAGCACGGGTAAATCTCCTGCTAAATCAGTAGGACAGGAGCACGGGGATTTCACAGAGGTTTGCAAAAGGTTCCAAAGGCACCAGTCTCTCATCTTCCCCCTTGTCACCAGGCTCCCGGGACTGGGACAGCGGGAGCTGACATGTGCCATCAACCGTATTTGCAGTGGCAATTTTAGGAAAATCCCTACTTATGTGGAGCCAAACTGCCTAAGGGCCTGAATGATACTTAACGAGGAAACATGACCCGTGCACAAAGGTAAAGGGAAGTGAGCTGCTTCAACAACATTCCTAGGAACCAAGGGCTCGCGTCCCCTAGTTACAAAAGACAGAAGAGAGCGAGAGTTGGAAACTCAACCGTCCGGTGCCAGAGCCAAGTCCGTGACATGATCTGCGATCACTGGGAGACATTTCCCACAAATCTCACTTTTGCCCCTGAACTGTCGCTCCCCGCTATCCTTAGAGCTGCCGCAGAGCCAGCTCTCTGGTTTGCTGGAGACAGCGACCACGGGCCCTCACAGTCTGTGCCCTGGCTGGCCTATCACCAGTGATGAGTTAAAAGCACTGCTTTGTCAGAGCAGGGAAAGCAACAAACTCTTTCAAATGGGGTGGTGGAGACCAATGAAACAATGTTTAGCAAGTCAAACTGAACCTAGTAAGACCTAAAATCCACGGTTAATACTCAAATGGTGGCAATATTATTCAGGAAAATTATGAAATGCCAGGTTGCTGTTATCAAGAATACTACAAGTAACAACACTGAGAGCCATCCCCGTCGGGCCCCTTAACTTACGGCACCAGACTAGTTCCCAGTGAAATACAAGTTCACGTTATCTGTTAAATTCACGAAACATTCTGCATTTTCAACGCTCCACAGAGAGGTGCCTATCAGGAGTTCTTGGCTCCACCTCATTCCTATCCCCCTCAGTCCTGTTTCCTGAGAGCCCGGTGGGGCTGGAGAAGCCCCAGGAGTCAGCACCGGGCCGCGTCACCTCCTGGGGCCACAGCGCCCCGGGCTATTTGTGCATAGCCTACTGCCCACCCCAGCTCATCCTGGATGAAAGGAAGGAGGACAGAGACCGGTTTCCTTGTAAATCGTAGCTGGGTTGCGAGCTCCCCTGTGCCGACCTGGGATCTTGTGTATGGCGCCACCTTCGCATCGGAAGTAAATCAAGGCGACACCGCAGCCCCGGTTCTCCCGAGGAAAGGCCGAGGGAGCTGGCACACGTGCACTCACCTCAGGGAAGACGTGAACTCTGAGAAAGCGGCCCAGCCCGTCTCCTTAGCTGGCATGGGCTCCTCCGTGCTCCAGACATCAGATCCGACAGAGTCTAAGGGAGCACCGTGGGTTGTCTCCATGGGGACATCAAAGTTGGCTGACCAGTTGGGTGCTAAAACAAGGGGAGAAATCTCCTTTTGAGAATACTTCAGAAGTTCAGGGCACTCCAAGATATTTTTCAGAAACAGACTCGAAATGACAAAGGCCGGGGGGTGGGGGGACAGGGCACCCTAACACACCACTGGCAGAAACAAACAGCACAATCACTTGGGAGCATAAGGTGATAAGGTAACATCTATCATCTTATAAAACTGTACATTTCCTTTAATTCCTTAATTTCCATTTCTAAGATTTTTTCCCCAGTAGATATATCACACAAGGATGCAAAGCTACATATAAACGAAGACGCTGATTTCTCACAATGACAAATGTACCAAGATTCTACTAACATGGGGAGGAAGAGGGTGAAGTGTGCACAGCCGCTCCCTAGACAATCAACGTCCGTAACTTTTCTTTTAAATCCAAAGTTATTCCAAAATAAAAAGTTAAAAAGAAAAAGCAGAATGTTGGATATCCAACTGCAATAAACTAGAAACTAAATGCTTCCCAATCCAGACATGGCCCCATTTTATACTTAGTGGCCTCCCTGCAGCCCAGGGTAGTTAATTAGCACAACAGGAAGGCTTCTGGTGACGTGAGAAGAAATAACACATTCGGGGTCCAAGCACCACCGTGCCCAAACCCCCGGAACCTCCGAGGTATGAGTAGTGCGCCGAAGAGATGACTGGTGGCCTCAGGATGGGGTTCAGGATGGGGCTGGTGGCCAGGGGAATCAGCCTGTGGTCAGAGGGCTGGAACCTTCAGCCCAACCGCACAGCCCACCCTCCTAGGAGGAAGAGGCAGGAAGTGAAGGGACTCACAGACGGCCCCCGACTTAATCAAACATGCCTACCAACGAAGACTCCGTAAGTAACTCCAACCTCAGAGGTCCAGAGCTTCTGGGCTGGTGAATAGCAGGGACATCCCAAGCTCCGTGGGCACAAGAGATTCTGGGCTTGGGACCCTTCCCGGCCACGTCTCTACCTCTCCCTTCATCTGGCTGCTCACTTCTAGCCTTGAAGCCTCACTGCCCTGGCCACCGGCTCAGGCTGGATCTAACCCGCGGGTCTGTTTAAGCGTCACCTCCTCAGAGATGTGTCCCTTCAGGTGAACTCAGGTGTCTGCTCATGTGCTGTCACCGCACACTATGCTGGGCTACACAGAGATGAGCTTCCCAGAGGAGCACCCCAGAGGCTACTGCAATCTCTCCGTTTCCTTAGGAGACTCTAGAACCCCGGACTAAGGGTCTGTGCGCCGCACCCAGTACACAGCCCGAGCGTGACAAAGGCATGTAGACTTGAATTGAATTACAGCGAGAAGAGCCCATTTCTTCCTCCTGAGGACAGTGGGCTGGGGAAGCAATGAGAGAAGAGAGGCCAAACCTCTTTCCCCCACGGCTCTCACTTTCCCATCTGTCCCGCGGGGCTGTGCGGGGTTACTGCTGCCGTCCTGGCCAGCTCTGGGGTGGTGAGGCCCACCTGGTGCCCAGAGCTGGCTTTCAGCCTCCAGGACAGAGTCCATGAAGGCCTCCCTGGGGAGCAGGAAGCACCGTCAGCCCTGAGGAAAGCCCCAATATCAACCCACAGAAAAATGTATTTGAGCTTTCAGGAGTTAACAGGTATTTTTTAAAGGCCAGCAAATGCAAGTCCTCTTAGGGAGTACCAGGACCCAAGCAAGCACTGAGGCCAGTCACTTTTCAGGGTCAGGGGCTTCATAACCCACTCTGAAGAACCCGCTTCACATGGTTTCAGCTGGAAGCGGTTTCCTCTGGTTCAGCGCATTCCGGATCCCACAAGCACAGCCCTTCCTTGTCTTCCGTATCTCCGGTCTCTCCCCTGCCGCCGGGCACCCAGGCCTGCAGCCACAGGCTAGACGGCCCCCACGCCCGGCCCCCAGCCCCGTGCGCTGTGCATCCAGCCAGACCCACACTGGGGGGCGTCCACACTGCCAGAGACACCCCATCCTCAGAGGGACAACTTGCTCCTTCCTCAGGCCCCGTCCTGACCCATACACCTCCAAGGGGTCTCAGAAGACCGTGTTTCAACCTAACTCCCATCCTGCAGACCAGAGCGCCTCGTTTAAAAACACATTCCTAACACGGTGACTGACACAGACGAAGAGAAGACGACTTACGTTCATTCAAGTCTACCTCCATTTTATCCTCCGCACTGGTACTACTGGGTTCAAACAAGTCTTGTTTCGCTCCGTCTTCTTCTTCAGAGTCTGTACTTTCTTCACTGTCTGTGCTCCCCGAGCTGGGGGTGGGGGAGGGGAGGAGGGAGACCCAAACAGTTAATGCTGCCTATCCGTCACCAGCTAAATCCACGACACTCGAAGGTCATCCAATAAGAGAAACTCGTATGAAGGTCAAGTGGCTCATTCCCGCCTTTTGTGGTGCCTAACTCTGCCCTCGGCTATCGCCACCAGCCCCTGGCTTTGCGCGAACGCGAGCACATGGGATGCGTCCACAAACCTCCTAGGCCTTCTAACAAGGTCTGGAGGTGTCTCACTGTGGTGCTCAGCGGCATTTCCCTCACAGCCAAGATGCTGAGCTGCTTCTCAGTTCTGACCGACCACCCACACTTCTCTCCTGAAGGCCTTCTTCTCATCTCTAGCACCGGTCAAAAAACAGGTTCCTGGGGCGCCTGGGTGGCTCAGTGGGTTAAAGCCTCTGCCTTCGGCTCGGGTCATGATCCCAGGGTCCTGGGATCAAGCCCCAAGTCGGGCTCTCTGCTCAGCGGGGAGCCTGCTTCCCTCCCTCTCTCTCTGCCTGCCTCTCTGCCTACTGTGATCTCTGTCTGTCAAATAAATAAATAAATAAAATCTTTAAAACAAACAAACAAAAGAAAAAACAACAGGTTCCTGGTTTAATTCTTTCAGAGCCCCGAGACGCCTTCATGCACCTTCCAGTGGAGCCCTGTGTCAGGCACGTGATCTGCAAACGTCCTCCCCGAGTCTGTGCACTGTCCCTCCCTTCTTACTAGTGTCACTAGCCGAGCAGAAGTGCTTTGTTTTAACAAGCTGAGCTTATGAAAAGTTCCTTTTATACACAGCACTTCCGGCGTTCCAGCTCAGAAATCTCTCCCTAACCCAAGGTCACAAGGATTTTCTTGTGAAGTTTTATAGTCTGACGCTTTAAGATCCATTTGGAATCCATGTGTATATACGGTAAGAAGTAGGGACTGAGCTCATTTATTTTCATACAGATGTTCACCTTTTCTAGAAATGTCTGTTCAAAAGCCTATCCTTTCTCCACAGAACTGCCTTTGCACCTCCATCACAAGTCAGCTGTCTCTACACCTACTTGTTTATACTCTTTTCCGTGCCCGGAACTACTATGTCTTACTAATCACACGGTCTCAATTACTCTATTTTGAAATCAGGGACTGTTGTCTTCTAACTCCGTTCTCCATGAAAGCTGTTTTGGCTCTTCTAGCTCCTCTGCATTTTCATCTCCATTTAAGTGCCAGCTTGTCGACAGTTACTAAAAAAACCTATTATCATTTTACTTGCAATCGCACCAATTCTAGATCAATCTGGGGAGAAGTGGCATGTTAAAAACATTGAGTTCCAAATCATAAACATTTTTCAATTCTTGATTTTTCTCAGCTGCCTTGTAATTTTCAGCATCCAAGTCTTACACATCTTGCCAGATCTATCCTTACATATTTAATATTTTGATGCTACTATGAATAGGGTTACTTGGTTACTTCAGCTCCAACTGTTTGCTGGAACTGCAGAGAACGACAAGTATACAGACCCAGTCCCGTGCAATCACGCCGAACCTACTCAACTGTTCTAATATTCTTTTCGTAGATTTCGACAGATTTTCTACATTGACAATAACTATTGTCTGTGAATAAAGATAATTTTCACCCTTTCCTTTCCAATCTAGATGGGTTCTCTTTTTCTTGACTTACTGAACTGGTGAGAAGCCCTAGCAACAATCCGGAAAAGCTGTGGTAAGAGCACACATCTTTATCTTGTTCCTGATCATGGGGGGATACCATCCTGTTTTTACCATGCTGCCAGCTGTAGGCTGACTGCAGAAGCTGTAATCGGGTTAAAGAAGTTCTATTCCGTCTCCAGTTTGCTAAGAACTCTTAACGGGGTTAGATGTTGGATTCAGCCACATGCTTACTGCTTCATTTCCACAAATGTCAAACCAACTCAGTATTTCTGCTGTGATGTAGTGTTACTGCATTTATTTACTAAAACCACATTATGAGAGTTTCTGCGTCCATATTAGGAGAATAACTGAGTCACTTTTCTTGTCATGTCAGCGTTGGTTATCAGGTCACACTGATGTGGCCTTGTAGAATGACATGCGCACTACTCCCCCCTTTTCCATTTTCTAGAAGCTTTTATAAAGCTGGTCTAATTCCTGAAACATTTGGTAGAATTCACCCGAGAAGCCATCTGAGCTTGAAGTTTGTGTGTGTGTGTGTGTGGGGCGTTTTAAGCTGAAAGTTCAACTTCCTTAGCAGATTCAGGACTATCTGGGTTAACTTTTTGGGGGGGGCACCTGAGCTTTGGTAGCCTGTGTGCCTTTCAAAGACTGTCTTAAGTTGTCAGCCTTATTGGCACAGAGTTGTTTACAATATTCCCTTTTTATTCCGTTAGTACCAGCAGTGATGCTGCCTGGCTCATTCCCGGTGCGAGCCATTCCTTCTTCTCCTGACCATTCTGCCCAGGGGTGCACCAACTTCCTCAGTCTTCTCAAAGAACAGCTCCTGACTGCAACCATTTCCTCCACTGCTTTTCCGTTTGCCCTACATTCTGGTTTCTTGAGGTGGAAGCTAATAAGGTCATTGGCTGGAGAGGTTTCTACTTTTTTAATATAAGCAGTAAAAAAAAATGATCTTCTGAATACCCTCTCTGATTTCTTTTTAACTCACGTGCTATTTAGTTTCCATGTACTTCGAGGTCTTCTAGAGGTCTGTTACTGATTTCTTTTTTTTTTTTTTTAAGTTTCAGAATCTTCTTTTTTTAAAGATTTTATTTATTTATTTGACAGATAGAGATCACAAGTAGGCAGAGAGGCAGGCAGAGAGAGAGGAAGGGAAGCAGGCTCCCCGCTGAGCAGAGAGCCCGATGTGGGGCTCGATCCCAGGACCCTGGGATCATGACCTGAGATGAAGGCAGAGGCTTTAACCCACTGAGCCACCCAAGCGCCCCTGTTACTGATTTCTAATTTAATTCCATTGGGGTCAGAGACCATGATGGACTTGAACTTTTGGAGTTTACGGAGATTGGCTTTATGGCCCAAACACGATCTCTCCTGGCACGAGCAGCTCGTGTACGTTTGGAAACAGGGCCTGTCCTGCTGCTGTTGGGTGCGGTGTTTTGCAAATGTCCAGCAGCACCACGACAGCTGACAGTGTTACGCGTTCTGTGTGTCTGCTGATTCCTGCCCACTGTCCGTCACCAGAGAAGCAGCGTGGGATCACGGGCCCAGAATTGTGATTTGTCTGCTGCTTCTGCAGTTTCCTCAGCTTCTGCTCCGTGAATTTATTCTGAAGCTCTGTTATTAGGTACGTAGACATTCTGAAGTGTTACAGCTTCCTGAAGACCTGACCCTGTTATGACCCTTCCTTCAGCCCTTTCCTCTGAAATCCACCTTATTTATTAAGCACGTAGATGCTTTACCTTTTCTTCTAACCAATTTGTGTCTTTGTATTTCAGTTCTTGTAGGCAGCTCTGTTAGACCTGATTTTTTATCCAATCTGACAGTCCCTTCATTTTAACTGGGGTTTGGGGATCACTCACTTACCAGTATTCAATGATTCCTGAGGGGGCTGCCTAGGTTTAATGCTGGTCGTGTCCCAGCTGCCTTTTATTTTTTTGCCCTCTTTTAGATAATTTTTATAATTTTATTTCCTCTGCTGGCTTATTCACTATAATTTCTTGTTTTGTTGCTGAGCGGTTGGTTGCTTTAGGGCGCACAACATACATCCCTAATTTGCCACAGTCTATTCTCAAGTGAATCATACCCCAAAACTAGAAACCCAGATGTCCATCGGCAGGCAAACGAATAAACAAATTCACCCATTCGGCGGGTAGTACACCCACTCAACAGAACACCATTCAACCATAAAAAAGAATGATACATGACCCAACACGAATGACTGTCAAAATAATGCTGAGTGGAAGAGGCAACATTAAGTAGGTAACATGCAATCTGATTTATATACGACTTTAGAAAACACTAATCATTCTAAAGGAACAAAAAGCAGATGGGGAAAGGCAATATAAAAGGGCAGGAGGAAGCTTTTGCATGTGATGGGCAAGTTCATGATCTTGACTGAGAGATGGTTTCATGGACGTATTCGTGGGTATATTCATAGGTCCAAACTTACCACACTATGTAATTTAAATAAATGAAATTCATTATAGTCAATTATCCCTCAACAGAGCTGTTAAAAAATAATAAAAAGTTGCCTTTTCTTATCATCCTGTGTTCCTTCCGCACGTCCTCCAGATACTGTCTTCACCGCCACACTTCTCCACGCTCTACCACAGCGCCGCACCGCTAGAACAACGTGTGCGGACGGTCTGCCCCCAGAGCCTGGATGGCAGTAGGCAATGGCCATTTAGTGAATCCACTCACATGAGGACCAGTATTTCATAGCAAATGGGGACAAACAAGTTTGACGAGGGCTCTGTCTTTTTAAAAAACAAGTTCACCACGAAGATTTGTTTCCTGCTTCCTGGTCCGGAGTTGCAGCCGCCTTGTGATTACAGAGTAAGGAGCCAACATGGAGAAGATGGGAAAGTGGGCGTGAGGGAAGCAGCGGGCGTTAATGACCTCCAACAGCTGTGGATCACGAGACAAAGAGTTTCTCTGGTGTGAACCACAGCTGGGGCTCCTGTAACCCACAGCGGCAACCTTCCTGAGACGCGACGTAAGTGCTGGTCACACGGAGACCAGGCGGTGGCGGCAGCGTGCTCTGTTTAGCAAGGAGAATAAACCGCCAGGGGACTGGGGCTGGGAGGCGGTTTGACTTTTCCCTGTATATCCTGTTTTCTCCGAATTGCATGCCATGTGGAAACATTACTTATCAAAAATAAATGAAATAGGGGCGCCTGGGTGGCTCAGTGGGTTAAAGCCTCTGCCTTCGGCTCAGATCATGATCTCAGGGTCCTGGGATCGAGCCCCATATTGGGCTCTCTGCTCAGCGGGGAGCCTGCTTCCTCCTCTCTCTCTTGCCTGCCTCTCTGCCTACTTGTGATCTCTGTCAAAAAAATAAAATCTTTTAAAAAAATAAATAAATAAATAAATAAATGAAATAAAAATGAAGGTGCAGCTGCTATTCGCCCGAGCATGAAGAATGTGGTGACGGACACCGAGAAAACAAGAACTCCCTGTGTACTGCAGCAAACGTCTGCAGGTTCTCTGGCCGGAGTCAGTTCAACAAATTAGAGAGGAAAAACACCCAACTGGACTAATCCCAAAGGATCCCCACAGGCAGGACACTGTCTCCCCAAGTTAGAGTAACTTTTCTCTTTCCCGGGGAAGCTTTTAGTCTTTCAGGAAACCACAAGCCGCAGATGCTGCCACTGGTCCCGGGAAGGGAGCATCTACTCAGAGCACTGTACGGGACACCGCTCAGCAGCGCCTCCCACTCAGAAGAGGCTGTGTCATGACGCTTTAGGACTATGTCTTAACACCTCCAGGATTCTCAAGTTCATCACCTTGACTTATCCACACTGTCACAATGCAGACAGGAGTACTGGTACCACCTCTCATCAGCTAACAAGGGCATTTCTCTCTCTCTTTTTAAGTCGGCTCCACGCCAGTGCAGAGCCCAATGTGGGGCTCGAACTCACAACCGTGGGATCAAGACCTGAGCTGAGATCAAGAGCGCACAACTGACTGAGCCACCCAGATGACCCAACAAGGCCATGTTTGACCATGACAAAAGCACTGGTCCCTAGATCATGTAGGTACACTTGCACAGGTACAGTGTTATGTCTCCTCGCCGTCACCTACTGTATGCACTGGGTATTACTGCTACTGTCAATAGACTCACCTGGACCGTCTTTGGGATTCTGGCGTAAAGGCGATGTGCTTTTCCTCCCAGATGTCCTCCTCATCAGAGCCACCATCATCAAACTGCTGTATTCTCTCCTTACAACATGCTTCAAACAAGGCAATATTTCCCTAAATAAAAATGAGAGAAAAAGAACAAAACAAACTTAAACATGAGGTTATTTTCTCCAAAAGTTACCAGTATAAATTGCATTTTTCATTTCTTTTTAAAGATTTACTTGAGAGAGAGAAAGAGAGAGCGTGCACGTGCTCATGCACGAGCGGGGAAGAGGGAGAGGGAGAGACTCTCAAGCCGGCACACCACTGAGCACGGGGCCTAGTGCAGGGCTGGATCTCACAGCCCTGAGATCAGGACCTGAGCTGAAATCATCAAGTCAGACGCTTAACCGACCAAGTCCCCCAAGTGCCCCCTTCATTTCCTTTCAAAGACAGCGCCTACCACATACACCAAAATAAAAATGTAAAAGCATCTAACGTCAGCTTCTGTGGAACAACAGACAGTTCTCCCAAAAAGAACGGATTCAAAACTTTAAAGAAGTTCCCCCGAAAGATTGGATTCAAGAGGCCCATAGGAGTCTACACTGCACTCATGGACTCCCTCTCATCCGGCGAAGCACTGGGCGGCTTCCGAGAGCTCCCCTGCCCCACCACCGGAGACGCGGTCCCGCACCAGCCCTAACAGGAGAGCAACCCCGGCTTCCTCCACTTTCACCAGTCCAGGTCAGCAGTGAGGAGCGCCACGAGTCCGAGCAGGAGCTGCCACCTTCGCACCTCGGCCGATAAACTGGGGTCTCTCACGCTAATAAACATCAAGACTGTGCCCACTCAAACGACACTAATCCCACGTCACCTGCTCATGGGGCTGACGGCTACCCGAGCCCTGCCTGGGCACGCCAAGCCGGGCCTGATCCAGCCCAAGTTTCTCTCCGGCTCACATACAGCTGAAGGAAAAGGCGGCTGGCTAGACCCAAACAGCGATCTTTAGAAGCTACACGTCTACACCGCAATCACAAGGGACCCCGGTGTTCTCAGCCCTGCCACAGGAAGCAGACAGGCCATGTGAGTGCGTGAAGTAACCCCAGCCTCCCTGGAGCCGAGAGGGGCCTGGCGCGTGCGGCATCCCTGCGGCATCCGCGCACACCCGCCGGATCCCAGCCCCGCCCCGCCCAGGCCACCCCTTAGGCACCTCAGTGCTCGCGAGATGAAACATTAATACTTACACTTTCATTTGTATTCAGAGTAAAGTTGATGTCTGATACCCGATCGAAAGAAACACTGTAAACAAAACAGAAGTATACGAATAATTAATTACTTGTAAACTGACAGCAACTATTCAGGAAACTTTTCAAATTTAAAATGTTCGCACGATCATTAAAATCACCCCAGGCAAAACAAAAACGAAAACCTGCTTGCATTAAATGATGCCTTTTCCCTTGGTATTAAGGAACTCACACGGGGTGGAAAGGCAGGCAGGGAGGCCTTGTAAGAGAATAAACACCCCCCCCGAAGCCCACCCATGAAGGATTTTCACATCCAGGGCGACAACCAAGGCTCTCTGGGCCTTACTTACTTGGCCATGAAACAGACCACTTGTAAAGAAGAAAGAGTCAGAACATGGAAAAGTACCCAAGAGCTGTCAGTCAGAGCTTTCTCCAGGGATGCCCAAATTCATACACAGAACAGACATGCCCCCAATCCTGTAAGATGGCGTAATCAGGGAGAAAGGAGGGGTAAAAACTCCTAGCCCGGGAAACGTAAGTTTCTGAGTAAGTAGAATTCTTACAAGATCTGTTCTAGTCAATCATTATTCCAAGCACCCAATATAAATTTTAAGGAGATGGATTCTTAACTAGTAACATTTACGGAGAGTGGAGACAGGGGAGGCCGGGGGGGGCTCTGGGGTGAGCGCCGCTGGGTACAGACACAAACAGCACGTGGACAGTTCTTGCTCTTTTTGGATGGAAACGAGCGGATTCTTAGGGCAGCCGACAGCCTTTAACCCAGTGAAGCCTCCATCCACGGCACTCACACAGCATGTCGCACGGTACCATCAGAGCTTCCCGCATGCTAGAAACTGCCGCTGGTGACAGCAGACAGCACCGCCGGCCGGCATCAACCCATGAGGACCCAACTGCGAGCGAGGAGCCAGGCAGACGCCAGGAGCAGACGTGCGCTGCCAGGCAGTGCCCCGGGAGGGAAGCCGTCTGACAGTCAGCTCTGTTCTCAATGAGCTAGAATACCCCCTCGCGTAAATACTTCATTTATAAATACCTCTCCTCTCCTGAGGCCAGCTGCTAGGCCACTTGTTTTCATTTGCGTGGGTCTCCCACACATTTCTTACTCACTGGGTACAGCAGCGCTCAGTCCCGTCTCCCTGCTCCTCGTCCCCCGCCCCAGAACGAGCGGTCTGCCTGCCTTCCCAACACCCAAGCACCCCTTACGGTGAGTCAACCAGGGCAAGCACCCACAGGGAGCTGCTCCTGCCACGACAGGATGCGAGCTGCTGACGTGAAGGGACTGTGCCCGCTCCAACCCGCCGACTACAGCAGGGACTCGCTCCCCCAGCGCGACAGTGGAAAGGGGATGAACAGCAACTCAGGTTCCCAAGAGAAGCTCAGTCTGACTACGAACAAGCTTCTGTGAGATAGGCCAGCCCAGCGGCAGCCCCTCTCGGCGGGAGGGACACTCTCATCCCTGCTGGTCCTCTGGGTGCTTCAGTGCCTGCCAGGCCGAATGACAGGGACAGCTCGGGAGGACAGGCTCCTCCCACACACGGATGTGGAAGAGTCCCCAGGGCCCAGGAGAATGACAACGAGGAGTGCACGAGATAGGGAAACAGGAAAATATACTCACTTGCCAATGTCATCTTGATCTGCAAACTTCTCATCGTTGAAGCCAAACTGGTCAATAAAATTGGACGTCATTTGTTGCATCTGATAATCAGAAAAGGCCTGGCAACCCCAGGACCAGTGACAGTGATATAATGATTCTAATGACATTCTACATACTATTTGCCCATTTGTGTTCCAGAAACCATCTTACTTATTACAGCCTTAGGGCTTAAAAAGTTGGTGTGTTTTTCTAAGGAAAAAAAAAAAAATCAAATAATTTCAGACACAATTTTCCCAAAAAAGGCAATGTTTGGAATTTGGCCCACCAGTCATTCTAATGCCCACGTCACTGTAAGCAATGTTAAGTGACCTCTCTGTCCTCTACTGTGAATTATCTTCAGAGAGAGGTCTGGATTAAGTCTTGTTGGAAGAGGTGATCCAGTGACATGTGACAGTCTGAAATTATAAGATGTATCATCACCTCTGGACACAACCAACCTTAAGCTAAGATTCAGTAAGTGGTGACCGCCCGACCTCCCTCCGCACCTCCCACCCCTGATCCGCTAGAGGAACATCGCGCCAGCGGTCGAACAGCTAGTAATCACAATCACCACCCTGCAACACAACGCTCAGAGACACTGCATTTTCTTAAAAGAAGACTTCCGTCTCAGAGGCTGGGAGAGTATGAACGTAGCTTCTACCCTACCTACCTTAGGGAGAGAGGACAAAGTTTTAACACCGATCATACATCAGTCTGAAAAGCCTACAACTGTTAAGATCCATAGAGGAACCCGTTCTGTCTCCTACACCATTTCTAGAGAGTGCCAGGAGCACTTGGGTTTTCTTGGGTGAGAAACGGGGGAATGTTAGAATGGGCTTCGCAAAAATGTTGAGCTTCTGATTTAAAACAAGCAGGCCCAGCAGAGCAAGAGAAATCTCCGAGTGTGTCATACACAGTGTTGTACAGTCAGGAGCGAAGGACAGTGAAGGTAAGCAGGTGCCACTCCTCATTCGACCCCAAGCACTAAATACGGAGGCAAATAAATCCCAGTGTGCGTGCTTCCTGTGGAGAAAGCTCTGGACAGACGGGAAAGCTCTTTCCTGCAGACGAGCCCCACACAAGAGGTACGAGCAGCAGCTGCGGCTCAACTAAAGACATCACACCTGAGGCCACTTGCTGGGATGGAGGCAGCTACAACTGAGTGAACCCGAAGCCCCCCCTGGTTCTCCTTGGGAGCAGAGCCCACAGATCCCAGCCTGCACACGTCTGCTGGAAAATGCCTCGAGCGCTCGTTCCTGATGACTCACTCTGGCGGCAGGGGATTACGGCGCGGACAACCCGAACTGAAGATGGTTAAGAAATAAACCACCTATTCGGCTTAGGAAGGCATCTCCTCCTCAGCTCTGAAAAAAGCAGCATCTAGTTTACCAAGAACCGAAAACCTCACTGTTCTCTAGCGCAAGAGCCCCACGCCCTACCTGCTCACTCACACACTTCCACGCCATCCCCTTTCCTGCCCACAGAGGTGACACTGTCTGCACATGGGGGCCGGCGGGCCACCCTCACAGGAGGGCACTCGGTAAGGCACGCCAAGGCTGAGCCATGGGAGTACGGCTGAATGGAGAAGGGCAGGGACAAGTTCTCCCAGGCAGGGCTGAGTCTTGGACATATGAATGAAAAATCAGACATGTAGCACTCATATGCATAAAAACCAACAAGAAAGAAGCCAATTCAATAAAATAAAATAAAATAAAATAAAATAAAATAAGCCAATACCCCTGAATTGCATCTTTATCTTTTATAAGGTAAAGTGGGACGTGTGCCGCCTTCGAAGATATAGTCAAGAACCAGGATCATTCTTCCGAGCAAGCGGCGCAAGCCGGGCTCTGAGTTTATTTACAGGATTAGAAACGGTCACACAAGGGAACAGGTCCCTCCCCAGGTGTTCTGTCTGATTCTCTTTTTTTCCCTTTAAATTTTTTTGTCACACTGGTGTTTGTATTATGAATCTTGGGTACAAGAGGAAAGAAATGTTCCCAAAAATGTTTCTTTAAATGCTCCATAAAGAGCATGCAAATACTAAATACATTGTAAATGTATGTGTGAGTACACATACGTACGTACAAATATCCATACATATGTACACACATACTTACACTGTCTGTCTGTCTCCCTATCTACTCAGTCATCCACCCAGGGAGATATATAGCCACCGGCAGACCCAAGTAACTTCCATGCAATAACACAGGCAAAAGAAAACCAACAAACTGTAGTCCTCATAAGTCTATTATGGCTTCTAGGAAGATACAAGCTAGCAAAGAACTTCAGGTTTCAAAATACAATTTTTACTAATAAAGCAATCAGACCTTCCAAGAGCCACATTCATGAAGACCGTTACTGTACTGTATTTACAGCTATAGTAAAACTACTCTGGACATGGAGAAATCTAAGTCTGGAAAGTACTATATGGCTGTGTAATTATTAAACACTTAATTATTAAGAAAAAAACCCCAAACCCACACTTCCTAGAGCCATTGTCCTGGCCAAAGCCAGGGACTGTTCAAGTCACTGACAAGTGAGCCTACCGCTTTATTAAGGAAATCTCTTTGGAGATGCCACTCAGGCAACAGAGAGTCCTGGTGTGCCCCACCTCTGTGACCGCCTGTGAACAAGTCTGCTTGGACGGGGAGGGGGGGAGGAGGAGGGGAGAGCAAGGAGGAGGGAGGCGGGGGGAATCAGGCCTCTAGAGCCCATCTGCAGCAGTCAGCCCTAACTCTCCAGACCCAGGAAGAGGAACACCTCTTCACCCACCACAACTCTTTCAAACCGAATCACAAGGAAGGAAGAGTCAAACACTCGAGGTGAGGACACCAGAAGGGACAGAAGACAAAACCAAATGGGCTGGGGTGGGGGGCATAAGAGCCGTGAGGCATTCCTAGAGCCAAGTACAGCCCCACAGGTGACACGGTCAGGTGTCCTTGTTAAATGACCTGCCCTAAGTCTCCACACTCAGGCTTTTACCCACATGAGACCTAATTTCAAATGTGAATGAGAAACTGTAATGGATATATATAAACTAATATTCTAATTATAATGGAGACCACCATAAAATTCTTAAGTTAACTTAAAACTTGTCTTCCCAAATTAAAAACAGAAGTTGTTTGGAAACACATTTCTTATTTGCAGAATGATCCATGACGGATTTACTCTAGCTTTACTAGAGGCCTGTCCAGCAGAAAGGACTGACTTTTCCTACTTCAGAGGGTCCCACGAAGGGATGACCGCCACGGGACGGCAGGCCGCGGAGGGCACTTCTGGGACGGGGCCAGCCACAAGTGCATGTCAGCAGTCAACCCCCAAAAACGCCAGAAAAGTGTCTCCCCACAACAGCCATGGAATCAGATTTCATGAGAAGGGAACCCACTCTCCAGGTAACTAAAAATAACCACTCCTACATGGAATCAGCCGCCCAGGGTTCTAAGGTTTTGGCTTATTTACAAATGGGTGTCAGGGCATTCTTTTTCTTAAAGCTATGTCCTCAGGCTCAGGATCACCGTGGTAACTGACAGCTCAGACCCCCGAGCTTCAGTCCAGAAGCGGGGCAGCGGGCAGCACCGAAGTTCCTGCCAGGCCAGGCCAGGGGCTTCAGTGGGGGAGAAAGGTTAGGGTCCAAGGGCTTCCCAGGCTAAAACCCGAGAACTCTGGGGTCAAGAAAGAGGTGCCGGTGGGTACAACGACCCACAATGCGCCACGTGGGCCCCCCAGTGGACAGGGCTGGCTGGCAGCAGGCCATGGCAGGAGGGCGGCAGCGAGGGCCGCGGTGCTCACGGCTCCCTCTCCAGGCTCACCGCCCCCTGCCCCGAGCCGCTGGCTTCCGACGGGCAGCAGAGTCAAAAATCAACGGAGAGGGGCGCCTGGGTGGCTCAGTGGGTTAAGCCTCTGCTTTCGGCTCAGGTCATGATCTCAGGGTCCTGGGATTGAGCCCCGCATCGGGCTCTCTGCTCAGCGGAGAACCTGCTTCCTCCTCTATTTCTCTCTTTGCCTGCCTCTCTGCCTCCTTGTGATCTCTCTCTGTGAAATAAATAAATAAAATCTTAAAAAAAAAAAAAAAAAAGAATCAACGGAGAAGCCAGCGGCGCACTGAGACACCACTTCAGACCCGGCCTGAATACGTGAGTGGGAAAACCAAGCAACCGCTTAGCACAAGCTTTACCAGATCCCACAGCCTACTTGGACGCCACGAGGCAGTCGGCAGAGCGGGCCGCAGCTTCACCCCGGCCCCGGTGAGAGCCGGGCCTTAGAGACTGAGAAAAAAGAGGCCAAGCAAACGCTCGGTGCTTGGTGGGGAGATTCCATCAGTGACATGCCACACCCGAGCAAGTGACATGCCGAGGCCTGGTCCCGACTGAGGACGATTTCTCTACATGACGAGCTGGTAACCTGAACGAGGGGCTTCTACCACAGAAGCCCGAAGCCGGTCCGCACCTAGGACAGCGAAATCACTGGTCGCCTCCCCAAGAACCACCAGTGAGTGACGGATCAATCAGTGCATGTATTTTTGTATCTTGTTTTCTCCTCCACGAAGAGTGTAAATGTCTGATAGATGAAGTGGGCAGGAGGGGAGGGTGGCGATGAACTACTTCAAGGAAAACTTAATTTGGGAGTCCCTAAAAAGACCTCAAAAATACTAGAAACACGTAAGCCACTTAGTTTTAGAGATTTTTTTGACAGTTACTTTTCCTGACGTTAAGAGCGTTACTCCGATTACTCTCACCCGCTGGCCTCTACTACAGCACTCCTGGGGCAACAACACGACCCCGCACAGGTCTGCAACAGGAGCGTGTCCGAGACACTCACAAAGCCGCTCAGTTCATTCAAATGTGAGAATTTACCCGACTTGGCGTTGTTGTTACCAGGTACAGAACATTTCCTGGAAATATAATCAGTGCAAACCCTCCTCTCACACACCCAACACCTGCTATTTTAAACGCTTTTGCCTAATTAGTAAGGAACCCCAAATCACATCCTAGCGCATCATCTGCCTCCGGAGCCCAGAGACGGCAACTAGACCAAGCATTTACAATAAAAACAAAAAGCAAAGCTTTAGGCATGACTCACTTGCTGCAAAGAAGAGTCCTGTGAGAAACCCGTTTCTTTAAAGTCAATTTCATCATCACTGGATGAATGAATATGGCAGGTTGTAACCTATATGCATAAAAATGTAAAAAACTATTTAATAGAGAAAAGTTTTGGACATTTGTATCAGCATTTAAAAGGAAAAATCACATTTAGTTTGTCTCTCAGTGCGTAACAACAGCAAGAACAAAAGTAAGTAACAGTTAAGTTGTAAAACCCACCCAAACAATTCAAAGGCCCACCTCACTCCGTCAGATGGTCAGGTTACCTGTCCTTTCGCTGCCCATCTGTATTTTAATTTGTCTCATTACTGATACCACCAGAAAACAGGCAAGAGGTTAGTTACTCCATTTAAATGATTTTAACAATTATCTGCAATTATTAATGTTTACAAAGGGAAGGTAGAAGAAATGGCTCCGATAAAACGTAATTTGCTAAGCGCCCAGCTTGAAGTTTGGAAAACTGCAGTCCCCGGGGGTTAAATAAGCCACCAGGAAGGTCAGGTTAAATACAGCATTTCACTTTACCTTCTCACGATGCCTGTCCACTCTAAGAAAAACACTGTCCATAAGCACTAAATGTGACTCTGAACCAGTATTAACCCACTCATAAGAAGACCCCAAATCTTCTGGCCTTTAAAATGTAGCCCTGCCCTCAAGATTACAACCAACACACAGTAATTAAACACGAATGCAAACGTGAGCTGCTCAACAATTCGTGGGGGTGATTTTTTTATTAATTCATAAATGACACCCAGTGTTGGGGAAATGCATTGACGTTTAGAAAGGAAGACAAACGAACAACCAGGCAGAGGACAAGTAACAGCCACTGCTCTATCGCCGAAGACAAACAGGAACAGTCGGTGAAATTCTAAAACAAGCAACTGCACGTCTGACGGTAACTTAAAGTGTTTATTTCCTGAGTGATTCACCCCTCACTTTTCACAGAAGTGTAACCGGCAGAGAGCACCGTCACTGGGGGAAGATGTGAGCGGCCGGGACCTGCCAACCCTTGGAGCTGTGCCTAAGAGCCTGCAGCTACAGAACCCTGGCCTGGTTTGCTCTGTGATGTTCCAGCATTGGTTCAAGAAACCCAGAGGCAAATCCAAATAGGCCTGTATGTGGTATGGCTGATGAAATTCTGAATACATCACTGCCTGAATAAAATCAAGCTCTTTTTCCTTTGACCCTCTTTGGTAAAGATACTATGCCAAAGGATTAACCCACTGTTTCCAGTTAATTCCTTCTCCTTCCGCCCTGAGGCAGAGAGAGCTTCGACTCTGATTCTGAAACTGGCCAACGAAGTCAAAGGCAGAATCTGTGATCAACGAAGGGAGACTTCTCGGCTCAGCCACAGCTTTAGCAAGTTGGCGGGGAAAGCTGTGCGGACTGGGTGGGGGCGGGACGTTCCAGGAGAGCCCGGCCAGAGTGCGGAGGGGAGGAGGAGGAGTACTGCTTGGTCATGGCAGCTGGCATCGCACAGGAGGAGGCAGTCAACAGCAGGTCAAATCCACTTCTACTACAGTGGATTCAGAGGAACTCCGGGCTCCTCAGGGGCAAGTTAGTGCAGGAATCCTATTACCCAGTGTATGTTTTAGGAGTGCAAACTTCATGGTAGGGTGCAGAATTACAGAACAACTCAAAGAGCAAGCTAGGTCAACTGAACAACAGGGAACAACGAAGACTTGGCTACTCCCAGCATGTCCTGTTGTCCAAGTTCAAACAGGCTGCATGTTTCCTCATTGATTGTTTTACTCTTTTGCTACAAAATGAGTAAGTTCATAAAGAAAGGTAAGAAAGAAACTAGTTTTTGTTGAGTAACTACTATGTGCCAGACATTTTGACCTCTTTTTACATATTCTCCATAACTTGTATGCTCAAAGCAATTCTGAGAGGTATTTAAAATAGTTTTTTCTCCAAGAAGAAAGTTATTAATACCACAACGCATGCACTTTTGCATTCATGTACTGAAAGATGCGGTGATTCTGCTTCTACCCGCACCACACCTGGTCTGAAACTGTTATTAACAAAACAGGCCACAAAGATGACTGAATCCACCACACCCTCCGTGTGCGGGGGGGGGCTTGCTAACTGGAACCCACTTAGTCCATCACACAAATGCAGCCGCCAGAGTCCCCAGCCACAACTTCCAAACACACCCCTTCTGAGGCATCTTCATCTCGGCAGATGCCCCCTGTTCCCTCTCCTTCCTCAGCTAAAATCTGGGCCTTCTGGTTTCTTCTGTCCCACCCGCATCTAGTCACTCCACCGTCAAAGCAGCACCTAAAAGCCCAGGCTTCTCACCGCGCTCACCGCCATCTCCGGTCGGGATTAGCGCTGCCACTAGCTGCCGACCGGCCTCCCTGCCGCGGCCTCTTGCCCCACCACAGTCTATTTCCGACCCAGCAGCCTTAACAACCTTCTAAAATGTCCACCAAATTATGTCCCTTCTTAATTCCATACCTAATGGCTTTTCATCTCACTAAGGTCACAACCCAGGGGCCTGTGTGGATTAAAAACAGGAGGAGATCTGGCCTGCAAGAAAGCCCCTTGGGCCTCCCATTCCATTCTCCCCTCTGGACACCGTCCCCGCTCACTTCCCTCAAGCTTCTACACAAACGTGAACTTCTCAATGAGGTTTTCCTGGACTACCTAATCCTAAATTGCACTTCTGCCCAAAACAAACCCCAGCTCCCGCCTCTGGAGTCTACCCAGCCATCTGGTCGTCCATTTCCGCTGAGGCAGGGGTTTTCATCCAACAAGTGTACTACAATCGCTTCAGTGCATAGCACACAGCGGCCGCTCAAATATTTACGGAATTAATGAATACCAACACAACACTGAATGAGAATAGAGTCGTAACTTTCAAAAAAGTAACAAGTACGTAGGAACACTCTGACCAAGTCAGATGTGTTCTAAGTATACTCTTGATGCTTCAGTGAGTAAAGTTTTTGAGATGTTCCCTTCTTTCATAATAAAATTTCAGTTTTATTAACTGTTGTTACAGGAAAAGCAAGAGTTCTCTTCATCTCAGTTGATCGTCTTTACTAAGAAGACCAGAAGCATGACTGGAACATTCAGCTAAGTGAAATGTGGACATCGGACTCTTCCTCCTGGCTACGGTGGATCCTGCTGTGACCCCTGGCACCTACATGACCAGAGCTGGCTAGAAACACAATCTCTGGGCCATTCCATCCCAACCTGCTCGATCTGTAGGCAATTCACAACCGCACACGGGTATCGTTCTCCACGACCTCCCTAGAGGAGCTCATCAGTGATGAGAAAGAAGCACCCATACTTTAAAAGAAAACACATTCACTCCCGCAGAGAGGAAGGCAGAGAACAGAGCAAACTCAGCATTCCAAAGTCAGTACCAACACATCTCCTATGGTTACCTAGACATACTGTCTAAATCTTCACCAACTTTTACCAATGGACCCACAGAGAGGTCTCTGGATGGAAGTAACACACCGAATTCCATTCATAATAAAACTCCCAACATAAAAACGCAACAATCTAGGAGCTACTGCTGACGTGATGAGCTCAACAGACTAAAGGGCTTCAAAGACCTCCAAGAGGGGGTCATTAAAATGCTGCCCCAGAAGTGGTAAGAGCTTGGGACTGGCACAGCTTTTCCTCCCTGGGAGAGCAGACCTCAGGCCCACAGCCCGCAGCACAGGTGAGCATCTGGTGCATTAATGAACGCATCCTTGCTGCGGCCAGAACATAAGACCAGGCCAGGCCCATGTGACAAGGCAAAACCCAAGCATTTGGTGCTAACTATAGGCCAACTCAAGTCCTACAAATATACTGGAAGAGCAGTATCGCAGCCATGATAAAACCAGCTCGTAAATCAGGGCATCAAGACGGGGATCTATCTGATTTGTTTGGGGAGGGGGCGGGGACCAAGGAGTCTATTACTCAATCGCCAGTTTCAGGAACGAATGTGTCTGAAACGCTTTTATCTAGACTTTCTGCTCCGTTATGTGGACGAGGACCCTTTCTACAGCACATTTTTGCAACGGCAAGACCCACTGCATTTACCAAGCTGGGTTTATGATAACATTCCCTGGAACACGGCACCCGGCCCAGGATATAACCTGAAACGATCTGGGCACCACAATGGAAAGCCTGAAGGCTGCAGTGACAATCTCCCTCGTGGCCTAGGATGCGTAAGCACCCACAAAACCTGGAACCTGTGTACCCCTGAAAATATGAACCAGAGCAAATTCCCTCCTGGAAGGCCTTTAAAGGGAAGTGGTGTTTAAGTACTGGGCTCCAGGACTGAGGAACTGAACAGGTCTTGAGACATCAACCTGGTCCCGACAGACAATAAAATTACAGAGTGGGGCTACTCAACATGCGACATGAGCGGTGTCAACAGGGCTCGAGAAGTTGGACTACTTTTAGCAAAAGAGAACTAAGCTGCTACTAGTGACAGGTGGGCCAGGATAACCTCCCCTTCAACACACGTACAGCAGTCCCGATGGCAGACGTGTCTGCTGCACGCTAACTCTGCACCACGCGCTCCCGTTCTGTGACGCAGGCGCACACCACGTTCACAGTCACAGCCAGATCACTGACAGCATTGTGCAAACTAGCTGAGTGTTAGCTGAATTGCAATGAGATCTCGCCTTACAAAGAACTGCTCACAAGAGAAATGAGTTTGAATTACCCAAGATAAATTTTTGGAAAACTTCTGATAACAAGTTTAACTGTACATTTTTGAAGTCTACCTCTGAAGTCAATCCTTTGAGGGACAATTTTTAAAGGAGTTTCCCAAACAAAAGCAGAATTAATATTCCTAAATAGTCCTTTACAAATAAGAAATAAGACAAAAATCCCTTAAAGGAGACCACGCTGCCTGAATCCTTCACAGGACCAATATGTGGCTTCTAAATTAAATGGTTCAATTTAACAGTATAAGAGAACAATTTCACCTTACAATAAGACCCTGATTATCCAGATTTTTAACCAATTTGATTGGGGAAAAAAGCAATCCACTGTGGATTATACGTTCATCAAAAATTACTTAACTCTTCCTTGATGACTAAGGGCTGTCAAAGTGGATGCCAGCTGCTCTGTTGGGCTATGGTGCACTGAGACACAGAGGGCCATCAGACATATTTTAATTAAATGGCCTCATGCAGCTCCCCTTATAGTCACCTCTTAACTTTGTAATTCTTCCAATTCCCCCTGAGTCTATCATTACCCCCATCCTTACCAAACCATTGTTTAACCAATCTGTGAAGAGTCTGAATAAAGATAACCAAATGTGTTAATCTATCAAGTAGGAGGCAATGGCCCCCTGGGGGTGTGACACAGGCAGACCTGGTGACCCCTGCAGCCCTCAGAGCCTTTCTGTTTCTAAACTCTGCACTGAAGTGATAAGGCTGCCAAACGCCTGAGTGTCTAACCAGCAGGCATCCATGAGTATTAGCAACTCAGACTGCGGCTGCTGCGTTTGCGATCACAGAAGTAAATGCCTGACACACCTACTTCCACAGAGAGTTACTACCACCACCTCAATCAGCTGGTATGTGCTTATGAAAGGAAATGCTTTTCCCTATCTTTAAAAGCAAAAGCAAAAGCAATACTTACCTTAAATCTTAGTGTGTTTAAAAAAACAAAGAATACATTCCAAAGTCCAATATAATTTTTAAAAATATTATCAATGCCATTATTCCCTGGCTAAAAGTACTAATCTGTTAAAGATGGGGTTTCAAAGTCACCTACAAAATCCCACCCCACACCCCCATCCTGGGAACAATCTAAAATGCGGGTAAACTTAACTGAGTAACGTTAGAAAATATCCAAAGGAATCTTGCAGTTTCTAACGGCCCAGGCTTAGCTGAGGCATACGGCGAGAAACACAACAAGAACAGAGGTGCTAAGGGCAGGGGCGCTGAAGGAAAGAGTGGGGCAGGGAGTGTAGAACTCAGTGGCCTCTCTGTACCCTCCGATCATCCCAGGCAGAAATTAGGAGCTGACTAGACAAGTTATCAACAATAGGGAGAACACGGACCTCTCTTCCTGGTAAAGAAACATAAACTTATTCTTGGCCCCAAATTACCAAGACAAACGAAAGACCCCACATCTGAATAAACGGGCAAAGGCTGAGAGCACTGAGCTCACAGAAATGTGACCTGGTAAAACCTACTAGATCTACCGTGTTCCTCTTGTTAGTTTCTCCCAAGGAGCTTGCGCAGAACGCCTCCCATCGCTCCCTGACCGCGTCTGGAAGGTCTGCAGAAGGAGAAAGAGAAAAAGGCATCATCACTCCAGGGACCTCCAGTAAGAAACAGACATGTAAGAAACAGTAACAGACACGTAAGAAAAACGGGACATCCAGGAGAGTGCCGCCCACTCAGTCCATCAAAGGCAAACATGTCCCATCATCTGAGCACCCTTGGAGAAAAGTAGAGTTTATAATGCTCTATAGCCTAAGCCCCAGGAATTTCAGGAACCAGAACCACCCCCAAAATGGCCCATGCTTGATGCCAAGGGCGTTAAGCAGCTCTGCAAATTTAACAAGCTTTTAAAAATCTTTTGATAAAAACTAACCCTGGAAAATGTGTTTCCAACAAACTTCTGAGGAACCAGCAGGTCTTTAGGGTGGGAGGGAAAGCTGTCTTTTCCACGATCATTCAAGTTCAGGAAATGCTGCCAGTGCAAGGTCCTGCGCACTCGTCAGATGCTGTGACTGGCATCTGGCCAGTGAAGGCTCCACGGAACCCAGTCTGGCTGTTTCCTAAACGTCTGTGCCCACAGGCCAACATGTAGATACATACGCAATAGTGAAATTCTACCCACTACAAAAATTTTATTTATTTTTAAAGATTTTATTTATTTGACAGAGAGAGAAGCAGACTCCTTGCCCAGCAGGGAGCCCGACGTGGGGCTTGACAACTGAGACTCAGAGATGGCCATCTGAGCCGAAGGCAGACGCTTCAACGACTGAGTTACCAGGCGCCCCTCCAGAGAAGTTAAAAAGAAAATGGAAAAAAAAAAAAAAAAAAAAAAAAAAGATACACAAATACTTTTTCTGAGAAAAAGAAACGCCTATAATCTTGAAGGCCTTGGGAGAGCTGTCTTCTGACAAGTGTGGTTTCCACATGCGCGCCTGTGTCCCTCCCACGCCACCTGCAGAGCAACTTCGGGAAAACAAAGGCCAATCTAACACACAGGACCATTTCTCCACGGAAAGAACATCAGTTGCGATGGTCTGGCTTGTTCCGCTCTCAAGAAGCCAAATTACAACGGGGCAAGCCCCAGCTGCCCCCTCCCTGGGAGCAACTCTTTCAGTTCATGCTCCACAGGCAAAAGCCTCTCAAACACACACACATACTTTAAAGACAAAGAGAAGGCTAGACTGGGAGACAACGTCCAGTTTTAGCAGGTCGAGTCGGGACGAGTGCGGCAGCACAAGGGTTAAAGGCCTTCACATTGGGAGTAAGTCACAGGACTGGCCCACATCCTGGAGTCCACGGAGCTCTCAGGGCTCTCAGTTTAGAGAGACTCACAGCCTGGGCACGCGTGAGAGGCACCTGCAATTTCTTCCCAGGAACCTCGGGCTGAAGACATGTAAACGCTGGTACTGAAACCATCCTTCAGCGTCCACCATCCCTCACCTCAGTGGGAGAGAGCTGGCAGACATGCGGATCCGTGTGTTCATATCCCAGCTAAAGGCACTCAATGCACAGGCTACGTAGGGCCTTTCAGAAGAAAATAAAAAGCATACGTGGTCACAGCTCAAGTGAGTTGACGGCCAGCCCGTGGGGACCCCGTGTACACCCAAGCAGCATATGGAGCAGGCTCCTCGAGTGCGAGAGGGTAGTACGGCCAAGCCTGCCAATACTCACTAAAAGGACTGCAGGCACGAGACAGCAAAGAACTACACTGTTCAAACACACTCTCAAGAACTTCATTCGGACCTTCAGATAATTTGCAAAGTATAAAGAAACTCCATAGACTGCTATTATAAACACCATAAATATTTCCACTTTACCCTTAAATCCTTACCCCAATCCAACAGAAATACAACAAACTTTCACGACGCACACACACCTTTGAGCAGCTGCTGGACTAATGCACTGTTGGGGCCCTTCTCAGTGCTGTGCACGATGCAGTTGGCTATCCTCGTCAGGTGGCCCATGTAGCCGTGCCTGCGGCCTCCCTCGGCCCTGGTCGGGGGAGAGGACAGAGTCAGACTCCTGATCACACGGGGTCATGAAGCAGCTTAGTAAATACAGTGGGCTGCAGCGATCATTCTAAAAGCGGAGGCCCTAAAGATGAGAATGGAGAGAAAAGGAGGAGCCGGAGTCACCTGGTCGGGTAGGGCTGGGAGCGGCAGAAAATGCTCTGCTCCAGGATGACATGGTGGCCACGCTGGGCCACCATATACAAACCCATCATTAATCTTCAATTACATCTTACCTTTAAAAAACAGCCCAAGCATTCACTGATGCCTAATGTTTCTGTGACTTTCCTTTTTATCTTTTTTTTTTTTAAAGATTTTATTTATTTATTTGACAGACAGATCACAAGGAGGCAGAGAGGCAGGCAGAGAGAGAGGGGGAAGCCGGCTCCCTGCTGAGCAGAGAGCCCGATGCAGGGCTCGATCCCAGGACCCTGAGATCATGACCTGCGCCGAAGGCAGAGGCTTAACCCACTGAGCCACCCAGGTGCCCCGATTTCCTTTGTATCTTTTTATGAAACTATTTTTCAGAATTTAAAAAGACTGTAGGAACGTAAGGTGAGAATTTTGCTGAAAGATATCAAATCTTCATAATCTCAGTTCAATTAACAGACATAATTGCCTACCAATTCCATTTTTCAAGTTAAAATAGTGGCTGGTTTTGAGGATTTGGCCAAGGCAAGGCGAGGGGTACTCAGCTGGTCTTGGGCCCACACCACACCTGGAACATCTGTACATCAATTACTCCCCACCCCTTTCCTCCTCTAGTGTTTACCCTTCCTGACCAGGACCCATCTTTACTAAATCCACCCACACAACCACTCACTTATGTCTCTCCCTTTCTCTTTCTCTATTTGGGGGGAGAGGGGCAGCGGGAGAGAAAGAATCTCAAACAGGCTCCACACCTAGCACAGAGACCTGATTTTCCAACCCCGAGATCATGACTTGAGCTGGAACCAAGAGCAGGACATTTAATTGACTGAGCCACTTAAGTGCCCCAAGTCTACCCATTCATCTTATTTTTTTAAGATTTTTTCTGGGGGGTGGGGTGCGTAGGAGAGATGGGAGGAGAAGGAGAGTCCCATGCAGAGTTTGCACCAACTGTGGAGCTGACAGAGGGTTCGATCCTATGATCCCGAGATCATGACCTGAGCGGAAACCGAGTCAGATGCTCAACGAACTGCGCCCCAGGCGCCCTCCAAACCCACCTATTTAGACAACCGTTCACATCGCTGTGAATTTTCCACTTGACCCAAAAAGACTTTGCTTAGCAGACAGGAGAGAACAAACTGAAGAGATTTCTGTTTAAAGGGAGAATCGTTCAGGAGCCGCTAAAAAAGCTGTACTATGCTTGAAGGCTTGCCCGAAAAACAGAACATCTGCTAATAATCTTAGAAGGTCTGGGGCCAGCTAAGGATCAGAGCCACAGAACTGATCTCAACAGAGCTGCTAAGAACCTCTTCTGGTTTCACAAAAAGGTCTCAGGCCCCCAGCGTTCCCGGCAGGCAACTTCTCGGTCAGATGCTGCGCCCGTGCTCCCACAAGTGAAAACGAAGGCCCACCTGCCAGGGTTTTTCCCCAAGGCTCTCGACATCCTTTAGGTTTCTGGGACAAGGAAACATTAGAAAAACTCTTTCAGGACCCTCCCACTCCCAACCCGGGGGTCTGTTAATAGTCAAGCCTCCGGAGGATGGAGGTGAGGGGAAACAGAGCATACAGAGAGCAAGGGAGGTCAGGGAGGGCACAAGGGGGCGAACATAGGGTCAAACACAAAACCGGAGATGTTGATCTGGCCACACACAGCACCCCCAAGGGAGCTCCATTTGGAAGAATGTAACCGAAGTCCTCTGAGATGAGCCCCCGGCCGCACTCGAACTAAACGCAGGTCTCCCAGAGTCAGGGGAGAATCCCGGCGGTGCCAGCAGGCACTCTTTAAAGACCAAACCTAACAGGCTAATAAAGCTGACACCTCCCTTTAGCTCCTAGCTCTTCCAGCGGCCACAAGAGAAGTCTGAACAAGAAAACTCCTGGCACAGGTTCAATTATGAAGGCACACGAGATGAGCTTTTGGGCCGAAGAGACGCTCTGAGCCGGACCACAGTGCTTACACTACTGCACGCATCCGCCCGAGCTCCTAGAAACGTGCACGGAAGAAGGGTGAGCTTCCACCTCGAGAACTGCACCTCAAGAAACCCGACTTACAAAACAAACGCAAGAAGCATGCCCTGAGAGTGTTCCCCAAACACACACTGTGCCACCCGCCTCAGCGTCCACGGGCTGCTATAAAAGCCCCCAGGGCACGCGAGAGGAAAAAATCCATGTGGAAAACTACTTACCCGTATCAATACTCAAGTAATCTTGCCAATCAGCTAATGGCAATTTTCTTTTTTTTTTTTTTTAAAGATTTTATTTATTTATTTGAGAGAGAGCCGGAGAGAGAGAGTAAGCACAAGCAGGGGGAACAACAGAGGCAGAGAGAGAAGCAGGCTTCCTGCTGAGCAGGAATCCGCACGTGGGGCTCGATCTCAGGATCCCGGCGTCATGACCTGAGCTGAGCGCAGACACTTAACCGAATGAGCCACCCAGGTGTCCCAGCAAACGGAAATTTTCTAAACAAAAATTACGAGGCCAACTTTCCACCCCCTCCTCCCATGCATGAAGTGACTCTCTCTACAGTGAGTCCATGGGTAAGCAGGACGAACCTGCTAGGCTAAAGCATCCACACAGAGGACTTGGCTTTATGACTCTTGCCTTTAGCCTCTGTAGTATTCCTGCCAGAAAAACAGCTATTCAAAAAGGACCAGAAGTTTCAAAGGCAGCCAGCCCCTGGACTCCCCTGAAGAGAGGCAGAAAGACAGGGCACTCTCAAAATAGTCAGAAAAAGATCTGCTATGATAAATAATCCGGAAGTCCCAAGACAACCATTTGTAACTATAAAGTGGGCTGGTACCACGTTAATTATTTTCTCTGTTCTCTAAGGCAAGGCAGATCTTTTCTTCAAATTAAAAAAAATCACACTAGATTTTCTATGGGAGAACAATTTACTTACTGTTTCTTCTCATTCATTTCCCAGGCATCCAGTATCCGTTCTATTAGCTGACATTTTTGAAAAAGCTTTAAATAAAAAGGAATATTCCAGTTAACACATATACAAGTGTCAAAGTGGCAAAATTTTGAAGTGTGACCGAACTCTGTTTGAATAGAACAGTGGCATGTACCACCCAGCAAGCTAAATCCAGCTGCAAATTATCGGCTTTAGCCTACGCAGCGCACTAATAAATGCACTACTCAAGGCCTCCAGGACACTACAGGGACCCGAGACCGGACCCGCACCTCCCGCAGCGTGGCCTGGGAAGCAACACTGCAAGCACCGCCTCAGGCGAGCAGCGGACCTAAAGCAAAGCCAGGTTTTATTAGCCGGGAAAAGCAAGCTCAGAAATACAGAGCCTGACCAAAATGCAAAAGGAATCAAGAAGATGAGGCCCTGGCCGGTCTGGCCGGTCTCTGTCTGGGAATCTGAGCAACCCTCGTCCTTCGGGACCGGGAGCGGCGCCTGCTCCGGCACGCGCGGCCCTCACTGCACTCCGGGCGAACCCCAGCGCCGCGCGATGCCCTGGGAATGCGCGCGGCGTCAGTGCTCCTTCCCTCCCGCCTGCTACTCCAGGGACTAGCCTCTCCCAGCTCCCAGGTTTGGCAGGAAGCCAGCGTGCACTAGGGAAGCGCACACAATCACACAACTTGGGAGCAAGGAGAAAGGAGAAGCCTGACTCAGTGAAATCCCCTCGTATTTAACAAAAGGAAACAGACCCACAGAAGAGGCTCAGCGCGGCACAAAGCCCGCCTCTGCCACACTCCTGTCCTGTGCTCAGCCCACAAACTAAAACTGGCACGCCGAACAACTCTTCAAACGCTTTCTGCAGTCGTTAAATTTTTATGGTTCTTTCAATCTCCAGAAGATTTCTAAATCTTCAAGTCGACTGTTTTTAGCAAATAAGGAGACCACTTAGACGTTTTTCCTGAAAGTTCATCTACTGGTTGTTTGTCCAGGAGATGACTCACAGAATCAGGGGCCAACAGTGCAACGAACACAAGAGTTAAACTCCCTGACCTTGAACTCCGATTCATTCCACACCACTCGAGTGGGAAAATGCTATAACCAGGAGCAGCAGAAAAGAGACCCCAGTAAGCTTACGTGTTTCAGTAACAAATTGTCACCAGTGGAATCCTGATCAGTAATTGTGCTATTTTCTGTATTTTCAAAAGGGCTTGCAAGGATCAGTGCAATACAGATTTCCACTTGTGTGTGTAAGAAGTTATTCCACGTGTACTTGAAGAACATGTCCTACAAATAAGAAAAACAATGCTTTCTTTTTATTCAGTTACCTCAATGTTTAAAGCCATTACTCTAATACCTTTCCCAAACAGTGGTTTAATAAAATAAACATGGTATGTTCTTAGTCCAACAGGACTCATCAAAAGGAACACAAGTCTACTTTAAAGGGGGTCTGGAAAGCTACTACACAGACTAAATAGCACGACATCTGCTCATTCAACATGCCAGCATTTGCACAGAATCCAGTAGAAAACAACAATGAACAATGGAAGACAACAGTTAGCTCCTCCAAGAGACAGTATTTTTCTACATTTTCCATAATAACAGATATTAAGTTTAGTTAACTTCCAATACTTTTTGAAGAAAAGTTTTGTTTTGACTCAACAAACGTGTGCAAGACATGGGGTTAGGTGCAATCTGGGAGACAGACAGAAAGGCAGTCTCCAATTTCAAGGTACACACACCCTGAGTGTGAATAAGCACTTGGTTCTAACCACTCAGGCCTTTGGAACTCATGGAACTATCAGTGAACGGAGCAAGAGAAGACAGGTCTGAGAAGGGTGACATGTGGACCTCCTCAAAGTACACGGGTTTTCCAGATTGCTCGAAAAGCTGACAGTACCACAAAAAGGAAAGACAATTTCTAACAGCACAAACTGCATCAAGTATATATTCAGGACATTCTTTGAGTCTGCTTATCTAAACTCAAAATAAAAAGGAAATGATTAATGACCCATTTAGAGTTTTGTCAAATTTGCTGTCACTCAAAAGTAGTTCTAAAGATTAATAACAGAATGAGTTAACAACAGTTGCACACTTACTATCAGCAAGATTAGAGGCTACTAATCGATGACTTCAGGGACGGGGAAGAAAGTTATATGCTTTGAGTTTTATACACCAGTCAGAGGGCAGGGCAAAAACTATGTCCCCAGGGGTAACAGTTAAGTTCACCAAAGAGACTGTGTCCTTAAACATTTCGTCTTGCTCCCACACGTTCCTCTTCTCTATCCCTATACTGCCATCATTTAACCCAAAGCTGAAATCTAACTAAAAGCATCTAATGATACCCGGTGGCACACGGTTTGGCTGATAAAACAAGCACTCGTTTGAAACTGAATGTGAATTCAAATCTTGGCTCCACCACTTACCAGCCACAGAATATGTCCCCTCTCTGGCCATAATCTGCAAAAAACAGATCTTCTCTCGCACACAGGCGTCTACAGCCCGCATCACGCAAGAGAGGTGTGTAAGTGCACATTACCATGCCTTCTGTGAAGCGTGCAAACAGCCCAAACCCCCCCCGGAGTACGCTCTGACCAGCTGTCTCAGGACACCTGCGAAGCGTCAGCCCTTTGCCTTCTGCGCCGGCAGGTGGCAGGACAGACAGAGCAAGCGCAGCCACCAGGGCTAACTCCGTGGATTCTAAGCACAAACCTGGGAACTGGGAAACTCAGGGGTGAGGGAAATCCAGGTAATTCCTGAGCTCTCCGTTTCTGCCTCCACTAACAAGCAGTCTAATAGCTGTGTGTGTTAAGGAAGAATCTGAACTCAAATCAAAAGACCACATACTGATACGTTATACAGAGCTGTGTCAGTACAAAGAGGATAAACACTTGTCCCTTTGCTAATTAGGACAAGAGAACGATGCTGTAACCAGCAGTCATTTATCGCTGACACAATCCCCTGGGGAAGGGGACTACACTCAATCACCTGAGCCAGGCTGCGCTGCTGGGGGGAGAAGTCTACATCTGAGTCATCTCTGAAATTTTCTGCTGCACTTCCTTACACACAGCGCTAACAAATACTGAAAACTCAAGAGCATTAGAAACTGACAATGAACCCCAGACAAGAACCGTATAAAAGACCATTCATGCTCAGAACAAGAAAAGTCACGGACACACACTGCCAATTTGTGAGGTTTTAACAAGCTGTATATCCATAAACCATCATGGGCAAATTATCTTATCTTTCGGGGGCAATCTTACCAGTATGACCCCAATGCTATTCAGCTCCATGAGGTCCTCGTTGATGCCGCTGGTGTTTGTCTGAAGGAGGCTGGAGATCAACCTGATCACGTTCAACCGGGTATTCCCCACCGGAGGGTCCAGCACACCCCATGTGGTCTTCATCACGCTTTTCTGAGGAAGAAGCAGCTTTCCGATTAAATCCAGTTCGGTAAACAAACAAGAGGGGGGGGGGTGCTGATTCGAAACACTAGGCACATGGACCCTGCAGACCATGTGGCCCGAGGTCCACATCTGAAGGAAAAGCCAAAAAGCTGATTTTGATATCTTCAAAATATGATGAAATAACCAAGGGGGGGGAGATCAAGTAATTCCCCTGGACTAGAAATCCCACAGGAAATCAGGTGCCCCCCCTTCAACATTCCAAACGCCACAGAAGAAAGCAAAAAGCTGCAGAAGTTTGTGGGGGTGAAAGCGCAACCGATACCCCAAACCCGACCAGAAACACTGCGCGCGGACAAGTTAAAGTGGTTTGGGAACGCGGTCCGCAATCTTCGCACAATCTGTGAGAAAAATGCAAACTCAGAAGTTGCTTCTGGATCACAGTCCTGACGCTCGATCAACTTCCAACCTGTTATTGGCCATAAAAGGGAATCTCTATACTTCGGTCACAGAAGACAGACCCAGGACACGAGAATCTCACAGGTGTGACAGGAAAGGGTGGGAAATTCTAACCCAGCATCGAAGCTGCCCTTTTCCTGACTCCCCCACCCACTCCTCTCAAGGCTGAATGGAGTCGGAAGGTTCTCACTTGGACTCCTGCAAGGCAGCTCCGACGAAGAGACGCGCGAGAAAGCTTCAGAACTACTTGTACACGCCATGTAGTAAAACCGCACACGAAATGAACTCACGGACTCCCAGCAGTGAGAGAGAGGAAGCCCAAACGAGAAACTGCCTTGCTTTTGACTCAGGATCAAGAACACCGTGTAAGGATCCACACTGTGTGCTGCCTTTTGTCCACCCAGGAAGACGACGGGCAGGCCGACCAAGACACTGGCTGGAGAGCCTCCTCACACATCCCCTTCTCCCCTGCCTCCTTCTCCCACCTCTAGCTGCCACCTGGGATACTCTCTCCGCTTCTCCTAAATAAATCCTTTTCTTTCCTTACTCTCCCATGCTGCTTCTCACGTCTGCCAGGAAGGATGCCACTGACCACAACCATTACCCACCAGCAGAGGCCCCGTCCCCGAGCGTGAACGCCAAGCCCTCTGGCCCACACCCAGCGCAGGCTGAACACAGACAAGACAACAGGACACTGGTGGCATCAGCCGTCTGAAGAGATCATCTAGAAGCTGAACTCGGCTCCCTGCACCGAGGACACAAATGATTCTGTGTTCCCCCTCCACAAATGCTAAACTACATAGAAAGCATCTAACATAGAAGGGAAAAACTATGATCTTAAATTCCCAACACCCTGCAGAGTAGATGCCTCAGAGACGCGCACGACAGCAGCTAGGCCACTGCTGGCGATGACCCAGGGCAGAAGGAAAAAGGGAAGTGTCAGAACTGGTGCGAGCAGGGGACCTCTCACGGACCTGCGTCTCCCACAGAGTCTAACAGGAAGGGCTCCCGATCCTGACCTCAACCTCCGCACTGCCCCCGGGGGCTGGGGGCAGCAGCAGTTAGCACTTGGGGCCTGTGGACCGCGCTGCCTCGTGGGGCCTCTGCCGCCCGTGCTCCCTGCCCCTGATTCAAGTCGCTGCGGGTTAGCAAGCCGGTGCTCCCCAAGGAAACACTAGCACTCTGAGTCACGCTAGTCCTTAAACAAGGTATCTGTCCAGCAGACTGACCCACCCCTCCAACTCTGAATAAGGCAACTCAGTCTCAAAGATCAGTTCCTAAAAGATTAACTTAACCTCAAAAGTGAAAACAACACACTATGAGGACTGTTTATCGGCATAAAAGTACCTAGAATTTATAGAAAGAAAGAAAAGCTTTGTTTCCTAAATAAATATTTTGCTTATTTTTAATTCTACCCCATTCATCAATACAGACACTACATACAGATAAAAGCCAATTAAAAACTAGCCCGAAAGCAGTAACAGCTGGAAGGGCTGGTCTGCACATGCTGGTGGTCAGCACCAGTTCCATTCCCGGCAAGGTCATCTACTTTCTAACAAATGTGTGAACCAAACTGCTGACCCGGCCAGCCGTGACCCGGCCGCGTGTAAGGTGGCGGCCCTACCTTGGGTGGCTCAAGCAGGAGTTCGTGAAAAGATCCAAGTCTTCCTCGGATAGCTTCCAGAACACTCTTGTTGACTGAACAAGCCGAATGACTCATGCCTGGTGGGCAGATCTCTATATGGCCTTCAAATCTTAAAACAAAGCAAGTTAATTTTATTATGATTTCAAAACAAATTAAGGTGTTCCCTATCAGCATGTAGGTAGATCCATAAAAGCAACATAAATATGATGAGATCAACATTTCTGGAGCGATAGGAAGAGGGTGTAATACAAGCTTGCTGGGGAGCAGCCACAGGACCTGCGACCCACAGGCCTACAGTGTCAGGGGAGAAGTTACATGTGATTTCTTCCCATCCTCCCAAATCTTCTAAGCTCTTTATACCTATGATACTAACAGCAGGTCTCTAGCAGGAAACGTGGAAAGCAAAAGGGGATCAGACCCCTGAATTGGAGGGCGTACCACACTGTGCGCCATTTGGGATGCTGACAGTCAACAGGCCTGTATCTGTTCCGTACAGTTTCCTTGGGTAACCAACACTGTTTCCTACTTAAAAAGCGTAAATCACTCTTCCACATAAAGCTCACTCTGCACTCATTTTAATCTACTCCTGACAGGAGAACCCATTACGAGTACAATGAGACGCACAATCCCAATGGGCCTTAATGACCACATGCGCCAAGGGGTCTCGAAGTGGGAGGAGGAAGGACCTCAGAAGGGGAGGGGGGGGGTCCTAAGAATGTGGGTGTGGCGTGTCAGCTGGGAATCAGGGCAAACCAGTAGCCCAGGACGCAGCCGCAGAGCCCCGGCCCTGGATCCCTACTCACCAGCTGTGCGTTCCACTACGGACACCGGGAGCGTCTACATGGTCTCTCCCGGGCCCACCGCGGAGGGGTGCGCTCATGCAAAGCTGAAGAGCAGCTATTAGGACCATTTCTGAGAGCATTCCACACGTGTAGACCACTTCTAACTCAGAGCTGCACGTAACGGCATTCAGAAATTCAATGGAATGGAAAAGGGGAATGGAAAGGACTTTTGCTTTGGTGTTTTTTAATGTTTAGGGGTTTTAGAAAATAACTGATGTGGCCCAATACAGCTTTTATCATAGTTTCTATCCAGGGAGCCATGCTCAAAAGTTCTTTACAAGGGCGCCTGGGTGGCTCGGTTGAGTGACTGCCTTCGGCTCAGGTCATGATCCCGGAGTCCTGGGATCGAGTCCCACATTGGGCTCCCAGCTCCATGGGGAGTCTGTTTCTCCCTCTGACCTCCCCTCTCATGCTCTCTCACTCTGTCTCTCTCTAATAAATAAATAAAATCTTAAAAAAAAAAAAAGTTCTTTACAAGCCCATAATTCTAAGAGTATTTATACACTTTTCCTCTAGTATTTTAGTTCATCTGGAACTTATTTTTCACACAAAACAGGTACAGATACGGTACTTCTCAAATGGTGAGACAGTTTCTAAACTGCATTTATAAAAAATCCACATTTCTGGGACACCTGGGTGGCTCAGTTGGTTGGACGACTGCCTTCGGCTCAGGTCATGATCCCGGAGTTCCGGGATCGAGTCCCACATCGGGCTCCCAGCTCCATGGGAATCTGCTTCTCCCTCTGACCTTCTCCTCGCTCATGCTCTCTCTCACTGTCTCTCTCTCAAATAAATAAATAAAATCTTTAAAAAAAAAAAAAATCCACATTTCCCGCCTTATGTGAAAAAGCATACAAAACCATATACTAGAATTCCTTAAGCACTCATACAAACTTTATTTGTTCATTTAATAAATACTTCATGAGCATCATTTTCTACACCAGCTCTGACTCAGGCGCTAGCCAATATCCGCAGTGTGGAACGAGACTTACACGGCTGCCTCACCGCCACGGTCATTCGAACAATGATGCACGTGTAACGCACAGGAGGCCGCTTAATCACTGGTACGCTCGGCATCTCCTGGCTGGTCTCACACTTTCACTCCTCCAGATGCGTGTAAGAATTCGCCGACTCCAAAACAAAAACCATGTTGATGTTTCCAAGTAGAACTACGTTCAATTCAGACTGCGTTAAATGTGGAAAGGCACAAGAAATGCTGAATGTTTTACATATCAGAGTACGCTCCTTTTCACAGCTGAAGGGCCATCTTTGTGGTGTGCCACAGCCTCGTCATCCGGTTACCAGTTTAAGGACACTCTGGGTTGTTCACAGTTTTGTGTGATTATGGAAAAGGGGAAATAAACATTCGTTCACGGTCTTGAGGGATACGTTTTCCTTGTGACAATACCTAAGAGACCTCTGGGTAATACAATGAACGGCTACGTAACTCGGTAAGAACTGCGGAACACTTTGAGAAAGTGGGCATGTGACTCTCCGTCCCCAACAGGAACATGCGAGACTTCCAGCCCTTCTCCGCGGTCCCCAGCACTGAGTACTCCCTGTCTGGCTTGTCTGGCTTGGTTGTGCAGCGGGCAGAATGGTGCCCCGCCCCGCCAGAGATGTCTACACTAATCCCTAGAGCTTGTGAATGTTACCTTGACTGAAGATGTAATTAATTAAGGATCTTGCGATGAGATTATCCTGGATTATCTGGATGGCCCCTAAATGACATCCCGAATGTCCTCAAAAGAGAGGAGAGACAGACACACAGGCAGAAGGTGATGTAAAGATGGAGAGAGGTGGCCGCAAGTCAAAAAGTGCCAACAGCCACTGAAGCTGGAAGAGGCCGAGGATGAATGCCCGCTAGTGTCCCCGGACGCAGGTGGCACAGCTCACAGCCTGATCTTGGGCCTCCAGCACTCACAGGGAGAGAGTAACTTCTGCTGCTTTAAGCCACGGTCTGTGGTAATTTGTTACAGCGGCCGCAGGAAAGAAATACAAGTTCAAAAGGTGCAGCACAGCATTTCAATGGGGTTTTAACTTGAACTTCAGTAATGACAAATGACAGCTATTTGTCATGTATATATCTGCTATACAAATACATTTTATTCATTAAGTGCTCAAATCTTTTGACCTTAAAAACTGGACTGTTTTCCTTGTTATTAAAGTTTTGAGTGTTCTTAAGTCCTTTCCCAGGACAAGTTTTTTAAGATTTATTTATTTTAGAAAGTGTATGTGTGAGAGTCAACAAGAGAGTTCCAGCGGGAGGAGGGGCAGAGGGGGAGAAATCCTCAGGCAGACTCCGCACTGAGCACAGAGCTGGAGGACATAGGGCTTAATCCCTGGATCCTGAGACCACAGCCAGAGCCGAAATCAAGAGCCGGATGCTCAACCAACTGAGCCACCCAGGCGCCCCACAAGAGAGTCTCTTTCAAAGAGCATTTGACGGGGGTGCCTGGGTGGCTCAGTCAGTTAAGCCGCTGCCTTCAGCTCAGGTCATGATCCTAAGGTCCTGGGATCGAGTCCCGTGTCGGGCTCCATGCTCAGCCGGGAGCCTGCTTCTCTCTCTGTCTCTGCCTGCAGCTCTGTGTGCACACGCTTGCTCAAGCACTCTCTCTCTCTCTCTCATTCTGAGATAATTTTTTTTTTATTAAAAGAGCATTTTAGGGGCGCCTGGGTGGCTCAGTGGGTTAAGCCACTGCCTTCAGCTCAGGTCATGATCTCAGAGTCCTGGGATCGAGCCCCGCATCGGGCTCTCTGCTCAGCAGGGAGCCTGCTTCCTCCTCTCTCTCTGCCTGCCTCTCTGCCTGCTTGTGATCTCTCTCTGTCAAGTAAATAAATAAAATCTTAAAAAAATAAATAAATAAAAAAAATAAAAGAGCATTTTATGGAATCCACATTATCAACTTTTCTTTTATGGGTCCGGCTTTGGTGATAAACATCTACGAAATCTCTGCCTAACGTAGGCCATGGACCTTCTCCTAGAACATCATAGTTCTGGGATTTACATTTAGTCCTAGGATTCATTTTGAGGTAGCTTCTGCATAATGGGCAAGATACATACTGAGGCCCCTCACCCTTTTTTCTGCAGATGGACGTTCTAGCACCATGTGTGGAAAAGGCAGCTCTACACTGAACTGTCTCCCCATCTCTGTCGAAAACCAACTGACCACATACCACAAGGGCCTGCTCCTGGACTGTTTTGTTCAGTGATCTGTCTATCCTTTCGTTCGGTCTTGACTACCGCAGCCTTAGATCAGAGAGCGCCAGTACTCCATTTCTGCTTTTCTCTTTCAAAACTATTCTGGCTACTGTATTTCCTTTGAATTTCCATGTAAGTTTTAGAATGAGTTTGCTAATTTCTACAGTAACTCCTGCTCTGATTTGGACTGAAATTATACAGACACTCCAGATCAGCCTGGGGAGAAGTGCCTCCCACCAATACTGAACTTTCTAGTCCATGAATGAAGCAGCTCTCTCCATCTATCAGGCACTCTTCCAGCCCATCGATACTGAGCGGTGTATCTGTAAACAGATGTACATCCAGCCGTTTTGTTTTCTCTGAGCTACAGTAAACGGTATTTCATAAAAATTCCAAATTCCAGTTGTTTGTTGCTATTATAAAGAAATACAACTCATTTTGGAATACTGACCTTATTATATCTTATAACTTTGCTATATTTACTTGTTAGTTATGAGTTTTTTTGTGTATTTTTTAGGATTTTCTCTGAAGACAATCCTGACCTCTGCGAACAGATTCAGTTTTCTATCTTCCTCTCCTGCCTTACTACGCGGGCTGGGACTGGCAATGGTGAAGATCCTTGCCATGTTTCTTGATCTTAGGGGATATCATTTCAGTCTCCGATCATTAACAACGCTATCAACTATGGACTTGTTTTTAACGGAAGCCTTATCAATTTCTAAGATCCCATCCATTACTAATTTACTAAGAGGTTTTCATTATAAAGGAATTTACTGAAATGACTGGTCTTTCTTCTTTAATCTGTTAATATGAGTTACACGGACTGATTTTTTTCACTGAGACTTTATTTTTACAGAGCAGTTTTAAGTTCACAGTAAAGTGGAGGGGAAGGTACAGAGATTGTCCCCACATGCGCATAGCCTCCCCCATTACCAACACCCCGTACCTCACCCCCGGAGCAGTCTGTTTCAATCACTGAACCCACCAACGACGCAACATAATCACCCAAAGTCTACGGTCAACCATCACGGTTAATTCTTGGTGTTTAACATTCCAGGGATTTACACAAATGTATGACGACATGTACCCATCACTGTGGCATCATGCTATTTTCACGGCCCTAAAAGTCCTCTATGCTCTGCCTATTCATCTCCCCACTGCCAACCCCTCATCTTTTCATGGTCCCCATAGTTCTCCCTTAACCTGAAAGTCATGTACTTGGAATCATATAGCTTGTAGTCTTTGCACTGGCTTCTCTCCCTTAGTAATCTACATTCAAGGTTCTTTCGTGTCTTTTGAAGGCCTGACAGCTCATCCTTTTTGGCGCTGAGTGATAGTCGTTTGGCTATACCGCGATTTATTTACCTACTCACCTAATGAAGGACACCTTGCTTGCTTCCAAGTGTTGACAAGTGTGAATAAAACTGCCATAAACAGGGGTGCCTGGGTGGCTCAGTGGGTTAAAGCCTCTGCCTTCAGCTCAGGTCATGATCTCAGGGTCCTGGGATTGAGCCCTGCATCGGGCTCTCTGCTCCACAGGAAGCCTGCTTCCTCCCCTCTCTCTCTGCCTGCCTCTCAGCCTACTTGTGATTTCTCTCTCTCTGTCAAATAAATAAAATCTTTAAAAAAAAAAACAAACCTGCCATAAACACCTGTGTGCAGGTTTTTGTGTGAACATCAGTTTTCAACTCCTTTCGGTGAATACCAAGGAGCTGGATTATATTTAGTTTTTGTGAAAAGCTGTCAAACTGTCTTCTATAGTGGCTGTACCATTCTGCGTTCCCACCAGCCACAAATAAGAGTTCCTGTTAATCCACAATCTTACCTGCCTCTGGTGGTGTCCATCTCTGGATTTTGGTCATTCTCACTAATTGATCTGGGAAGGATGAACGAGCCTCGCATTCCCAAGATAAACCACAGTTGGTCATGATATATTGTCTTTTTAATACATTGCTGGGTCTAATTTGCTAATACTTTCTTGAGGAATTCTGCATCTAGGCTCCTGCGGAATTGTGGTAGGTTTCTTCCCTATAATATTTTGGTCTAGTTTCCAAGTAATGATGGCCTCATAAGAGGAGCTGGAAAATGTCCTCTCTTCCATGTTCTTGAAGTTTCTTAGATCTTTGGCGGAATTCACCAATGAAGCCAATCTGGGCCAAGAGTTTTCTTTGTTGGAAGCTTTTAAATGGGAATTAAATTTTGCTGACAGGTCTACAGCTGTTTACACTGTACCTATTACTTTCTGCAGTGAGCTCTGGCAGTACTACTCCTTTAAGGAAGCTACCCATCCCTAAATCACTGAAATTGTTACCTGAGTTGTTTACAGTATTCTCTTATTGTTCTTTAAATGTCTGTGGGAATGCCGTTATGTCCTCTCCTCCATTCCTGCAATTTGTAATGAGTATCTTTTCTACATTTTATTCATTAATCTGGCTAGAGATTAACTGATTTTATTGACCCTTTCAAAGAAACCGCTTTTAGGTCTCACTGATTTTCTGCATTATTTTTCCCTTCTCAATCTCTTTGATTTCTTTCTGCTCTTATCTTTATTAATTCCTCCCTTCTGCTCGCTATGGGTTCATCTGCTCTTTCTTCGCTAGTTTCTTAAGGTGGGAGCTTAGATCGCGGACACAAAACTCTGTCTTCCCTTTTTTTTCCCTGTCTTCCTTTCTTAATGTAAACATTTAATGGGGCGCCTGGGTGGCTCAGTGGGTTAAGCCTCTGCCTTTCGCTCAGGTCGTGATCAATGGGTCCTGGGATCGAGGCCCGCATGAGGCTCTCTGCTCAGCGGGGAGCCTGTTTCCCCCTCTCTCTCTGTCTGCCTCTCTGCCTACTTGTGATCTCTCTGTTAAATAAATAAAAATCTTTAAAAATATACATATACAAACATTTAATGCTAGAACTTCCCTTCTTCTACTTTCACTTCATTCCACAAATCCTAATGTGCCCCATTTCCATTATCAGTTAGTTCAAAATATTTTCTCATTTCTCTTCATTTCCTCTTCGACCCTGGGGTTATTTATAAAGTGTGTTGCTTCATTCCAGCAATCTTTTTTTTATTGATTTCTAGTTTAAACCCATTATGGTCTGAATTAATACTGTGTATATTATTTTAACTCAATATGGTTTGTTTCATGGCTGAGACTCTGGTCTACCCTGATAGAAGTCCCATGTGCATTTGAAAAGACCGAGCACCATGATGTGGCCAGGGCAAGGCTCTGCAAGGGTCACGCGGGTCAGCCCAGCTGCCATTGCTGTCAGGGTTCTATATTCTCACCGGCCTTCTCTGCAGATGCTCTCTTCATTTCTATTAGAACCGTTCCCGACTGACAGAAAACCTGCAAAGGTGGTACACAGCATTCCCACATAACCCGCACTCGGTTTCCTGTTATTATTATTGTACGCTAGTATAACACAAGTCACAGTAAACCACGGGTGATACATAAAATCCACCTTTATTCAGATTTCCTCAGTTTCCACCTGCAGGCCTTTCTTCATCTCGGAGCCCGCCTAAGACACCACATTATATTCAGTTGTCATGTCTCCTTCGCCTCCTCTTGGCTGTGACAGATCTCAGGCTTCACTGGTTAGGTATTTTGCAGAATGTCCCCTCACTGGAACTCGTCTTACGTTTTCCTCATGATCACAGGGTCTCTGAGGCAGAGACCACAGGTAAGATGTCATTTTCACTACCCCGTGAAAAAAAGTGCAAACTGTCAACAGCACTTAGTGCTGGCTCGTCACTTTGATTATCCTGCTGAGGAAGTGTTTGCCAGAGTCACTGTCAAGTTGCTTTTTGTTACCTTTCCACACAGAACTCTTTGGAAGGAAGTCACAGCGCGCGGTCTACACTAAGAGGGCAGTTTGTTCTTCCCCTTTGAGGAGGAAGCATCTACATGAACCATTTGAAATTCTTCTCCAGGGGACATCTGTCTCTTCTCCTCCATTTATTTATAATAGTATGAGCCAGTGCATATTCTGTACTTTGGGTAGTAAGACAACACAGCTTTACTTTATTGTACCAATTATTATGCTGTCGTCACTGATTGTGAGAATCAGCTTTGGCCAACGAAAGCTCTTTCAGCCGGCTCCTGTGTTCCTCTGACATAACCCCTGCCATTTACGTGGCAGGGTTCTGTAGGGTTTTTAATACTTCCTTATTTTTGTACTACACGATGCTCTAGGCTCCTCTTGCCCCCATCACAGGAATGGCCATTTCTCCAAGGAGCTCTGGTTCCTTTCTCTGGAGAATGGTGTGAGAAACCAAGATCTGGGCACTCACTCTCTTTTCCAGTGGCATATCATTACTTCCAGACCCTTGTAGGCCACAAACCAATTGTTTTTTGGTTTAACTCTTCATGGTTCAGTGTAGATAATTTCTAATGTCCCATTACTGATACTTTCCTCAAGTTGGTCCAAGTTCACCAATAAACTCCCAGGCATTCTCCATTTCTGCTGTGGCTTTTAGTTCTAGCATTTCCGTATGATCTTCCCTCACTCTGCTTAAAGCCCCCACCTGTTTACATACTGTTCCTTTTCCCCACAATCTTTTAACATATTAATCAGTTATTTCAAATTCCCCTGTCAGATAGTTCCAGCATTTTAAAATCTATTTCTAAGGACTACTTGTACTCGTAGTTTTTTGGGATTCTTTTTATCTTGTTTATCTTTTTGGTTGTTTTTGATTGAAAGGTGGGCGAGTTGTGTAGGGCAGTATAAGCCAATGTAAACATTATTTCTGGAATGAACACATCTCTTTCTCTCTAGACCTTCAGCATAGGGTTTAAATCAATCTGAAGTCAATAGCTGAGCTAGGTTTGCTAGAACTGATTCCCCTCAGTGTGTTACAGACTTCAAATGCGTCTCAAGTTACTTTGTATTTATAGATAGGGCTGGTTTGCCAAGTTTCTCTCCACATCACACTTTAGCTTACTCTTAGCTGAAGCTCTTCCCTTTAGGCTTGTTCCTGAGCCTGACAAAGCTCCCCGCCCCCACCGCCCCACCCCGCACTAGCCTTTCCTCCGTCAGCTGACTGCTGCTGTTACTGGAATGGGGGCAACAGGGGGAAATGTGTTGTTTTGGGTTAGCCTGTCTTAGGCAGCTAAAGGGTCCCTAAGTCTCACTGACCCTCCTTCAGTGGGGATCTCTAATCGTTGGGGCCCAGAATGTATCCCTGCCTCTCTCGTGGCCTCGAGGATTTTTTCCTGATCCCTTCTTCCCACTGCAAATGGTCTTCACCTGTGCCTTTATGACTACATGATTTGCTTGGTGGCCCAAGAGCTTCGTTCCACAGGCGCTAGGGGAAGGATTATGGTGGGGACATGTGCATTTCCCCTGAAGACTGCTGCTATTTCCTGAGGCCCATTTCCTGAGGCCCATTTTGCAAGGGACACTTTCTCTGGTCTCTCAGCCTACCCCCCCCCCCCCCCCCACCGCTACCCCGAGAACAGCTTACAGGCGTGCGCAAATTCCCCCGGCATCTAGAACTCTCAGCTGTCTTTGCCCTCCTTGTCCCCTAGGGAGGTCTGGGAGTGGCCTAGCCTACTACTGTTTTGCATTTATAGAAAACGTACGTAAACTCTTAATTTCACTAAGATGAAAAATGAAACTATGAAAGTACCCCAGCTCCTTGGTGTAAGGCAAGAGCTAATACCATCTCCTTATTTCTTGAGTTTTATTAAAATAATCTAAAATGTATTGTTTTTTCCCAACACGTAACTTATTCAATTATTCATTCTGAACATTTAACCTTCACATTCATATGAGTAATTTTCAAACCCTATCCATTTCATTTATCACCACTTTTATAAATATTATTCCTTTAAGTTCTTTAATATTTTGTTTGGTTTCGGTCGAGTCCATCTTCAGGTACTTTCCGCCAGGAAAGAAGCCAGATGGAACGCTGAGGTTGCTGAGGTCACAGAGGCCAGGGAAGGCCTGCTCTGCCCGCACGTGTCCCACAGTCAGCAGCAGTACGCCGGGGCACGGTCCTGCCCTCTGCTTTCCGTCTTTATTTAGCTTCACATACGAGATGCCTGGTAATCTGATTTGCTTTGTGGTTAACCCATTTCTTCTTATCCAGATACTTCAAAGATCTGTCCCTTCTTCTTGGGATTCATAAATCTCATCGGGAAAAGCCTAAAATCTGAGCACTTCCCCCCCACCCCCACCCCCCGTTTAAATTTAATCTTGCTTGTAGCATTTTGTCACTTTCTGATCTGAAGACAAGTTCCTTCTGGTCAGAAATGTCCTTCTACTGTTTCTCTTACTATTGCATCTTCTCTGCTCTAGATTGTATAACTGATTCTGTGTTTTCTTTCTTCCATTTGCGAAGATGTACCTTTTTTCTCAGATTTATTCCCTTCTCAAGTCAGGGGAGTTGACAGAAGCCTCATGGCACCATTTCATGTGCTTTCACCTGAGGAGATGGTACAACGGCCATGAAGCACGAGGAGCAGGAGTACAGGCCTGCACCACCTGATGAAGACCTTAAAAGTCACTGATAACATTCTTTACAATAGAGTTTGCAGGAGAAGACGCAGACACGGTCATAACTGCAGACACAATCCCCAAAGTACAAGATCTTCGAAGCACTGCTCCCAAACTGCCTTCCATTGCCGCTGACCAAAGACTAACCAAACCGGGAACAGAGGTCAGGAATTTGGGAAACGGAACAACTGTGTTCACTACTTTGCCTGAAACCAATATGACACCATGAAAAGTACATCCAGAAACCTTGGATGGCCGGGATTTTCATATGCTGAAAGCAGCCTCCTCTGTCCTCTTCACGCCCTCTGGTTCGTTGGACAAATCTAACAGTGAGTGAGAAAATACAAACTCTAATCTCTAAACCACATATTCTTGGAGCGCTCACATATACCCACCTCTTCAAACCCTCATGCTCCAGGGAACAAATCAGGAAATCCTGACAAGCTCTAAGTGAATTAGCACTGGACATAAATCGCAAAGAGTAACATGACCCATGTCATCCGGCTGGTTCAGGGCACATACACGGGAAAAGCAGACCGTATTTCTGATTCTGAAACACTTGGCCCAAATTTCTCCTTCAAGATCGCAAGCCATCTGCCCACCCATTTTAAAGCAGCCTCACGAACCGCAGGGCCCTTACATGTGAAATCCCTGAAGAGCCCATCCGAAGACTCAAGTCAGCATGTGCAGAACAGAATCACAAGACAGAAAGCATCCCAGAACTGCCACCTGAACAGGAGAGCACAATTCTCTTGTGTTACACATTTTGTTTATGACACCTCTTGTTGTAGCTGCCTTCTCGTAGCTACTGCAAATACCCGAACGCCGCCAGTGCACAGCGCTCACCAAACACTATCTTCAACCGTGTCCCTACAGCCCACCTCGGATGAAACTAAGTCAGAGTTCTTACGGTGGAGACATGCTCAGCATGTTCAAGGGCAAGAGACCGTAGCTTATCAACCAACAACTTTTATTAGTTTCTAGAAAATCTAAAAGCAAAACAAAATGGCTCAGCATTTGTAAGACAAAAGGAAAGCTTACGTGGGCCGCCGCGTCTCCAGCAAAGTCAGCAGTATCTGGATTGCACTGACTATGGCTGATTCATTTTTCTCCTTGTGGAAAATATTTGATAGAAGCTGCTCTATAATTTCTTGCCTAGGGAAACAAATCAACAGTCAGGTGCTAATTGTAACATCAATTAACAGTAACGTCAGAGAAAAAGAGCATGGTAGCAGTAAGGCAAGTACTCTACAAAAGCTCAACCCCACTTGGGCATATCTGTTTCACTTAACATTTTATTTTTAATACATTTATTAAACCAGACAAGTGATCCTGCTTATTCCAAAATCTAACTCTCCCACATGTATTCTCCTACTCCCTCCCCTCAGCAGAGTCACCTGGGCCCTGCTTGCCTCCGCCGATCTTGTCGAGAGCCAACAAGTATTTCCAGACTGGAAGTCACCTCCCACTCCGATCAGGGTGCTGGTGGTGGCGGCTGTGGGTGGTAAGAAGATCTGGAGCTCCTCACCCCACAAGATGAGGGGCATTTTTCAAAAAGGCTAATTAGAACCCATAAATGTCTTCCCACAAAAGCATTAATGTATAATTAACTAAGATCTAAAACACGTAAAAGATCAATTGTTGCATTTCACCCTACAATTAAAATTTGGTCAATCAAAATAACATGGCGGCAGGAAGCAGATCTGCCTGAACTAGAGCCAAAACATTCTCTACAGGCTCTTCCCATTATACACTCAGGCCACGATGACTGTAAGACACAAGGGTAACTTGTCAGGTAAATTTATATGGACATTCTCCAAGGAAGGTCTCAGTGTCTTAGGATCTTGGGAATTTTCAGAATCCGAGTGGTTGGAAACCTGGGACCGCCCTCACAATGGGACACACAGCTGGGCTGCCCCTGCCGATCACCCAGCAGAGACGCCAGCCACCCCACAGTACAGCTGTGTTCACTGCGTCCCAACATCAGTCCCCTTGCCAGGCTAGGGCAGCAAGTAGGACAGAATCTCCTTTTTATTTGGGGGAAGCAAATAAAACTGGTATCTAAGCTAACTTCAGAGGATCCCTCCCCCTGCCCCCGCTCCCTGCCTTGGTGGAAGGAGCTTTCAATTACCCAGACCGGCCCTAAAATGGTGAGACCTTCACCCAAAACAGCACTATAAAAATCACTCAACACACAGCAAGTCTACAGAATGAATACTAGGTTTGAGACTGCGCTCTAGAAAACAGGCAGCTTTTTCATAGTAAATACATCTGTTTTTCAAAGAGCAGCCTCATGCCACAGGATAGTATGGACCCAGCATCCAAGTGCAGATGTCCACCTTCTCGTTGAAGCGGAATGTTCTTCCTTATCACGAGTGCATCACAGGCTCACAGACACTGACACCTGAGGGAGTGGCTCCCAGAGAGGCCCTCACTAGCTCATGGCTTCATCAGTCGCCTACAACCATGAAAGCGTCCCACTAATGGACAAAATGATATGATACCCAGCAAAACTCGGATGGTCAAGATGTTAACGTACAGCTGAACCGTATTATGAGTCTTATCTAAACACAAGAACATCAGCCGCTACAGAAGGAATCACAAACCGAAGGACCGAGCTGCTCAGACAGGGTAAAACGAGAGCTTTTGTATTCCTTCAACAGTAAAGGCATTTATTTACACGTCAGAGAAACGGATTTTCTTTCACATTTAAAAAAAACCCAGAGTTCTCGGATCAGCATTAGTAAACTCCCCACAGGAGCTGCTCTACGCACGAAGCCCTGCAAGGATTTTACCAGGCCTTGAGACTCCGGCGCACTTTTGTTGTGACTCTGCTTTCTACACGGGTAGTCAGAGGAGCGCAGCCTGGCCCAACTGAGACCAAACTCCAACTCATTCTAAGATCCTTCGTATCAAGACTCAAAAGCGGCACAGTCCAACCTTCTCTAACACAACTGGTTTAAAAGGAATTTTAAACTTCTGAAGAATTCCAGAGTCACTAAACTGCATATACTCAATTTAAGCCCCGACTGCTACCCAAACTACTCGCTGCCCAACACTTCCATCCATTTTCTCAGAGACCTTCTGGTACGACGTCTACCCATCTTTACCATCTTCTCTAACCTGAGCTTGTTTCGAACTTTTCTTTACGTGCTACACCACACATACACGTAAGTGTTTATACACACTGTGGCACCCCAACTGTGGGCTGTCAGGCCATATAAAGAGCTGGGTCATCTGTGTACTATGTATGGCCAGCAGATTGGCCTAATAATACAATACTGCTATATTTTTCAGTTTATCCAATATTGTACATTATCACCTAATAATATATCAGCCATATACAAATGCTATTATGATTAATAAGTTTACCAACCCCGTAGAAGCCTTTGGTCACTGTGTATTTTCTTTATCAACAGCTACTGAAAGAATCACCATAACACGGGAGCATGTCTCATTATACTAAAGGGGGCTGCTTCTCATTCTCAGATGGATGCAGGAGGCACTGCTGTAGAGGAAGTCTCCCCGCTGCCAACTGCGGTGACATCATCGGACCCCTAACTCATCATGACCATGAATCCGAAGACATCTACTCCAACGAATATTTAATAATGCCAATTCTGGGCATGTACGGTTCCGTTTAGAGCTGCCTGATCACTGGGACTGAAGACACAGTCTGCACTGTCACAGCTGGGCCCTACCCAGGCTCCGGGGGCGCTGAAACTCAGCACGAGCCGCTGGCAGGTCCCGCATCTGGGGGGAACCTGCGGTCCCCCACGGCCGCTGCCCTCGAACTGTAACGAGTGTGAACTGACCTGTCCTAAGTGTAAAATACACACTGGCTTTCCAAAACTCTGGCAAAGAAAAGAATGTATAATACCTCAGTGACTTTTTTTTAAATAAGCATCTATTCAAATATTTTTAATAATTTAATATATTCTTAAAATTAATTTCACCTATTTTTTACTTGAATGTGGACACTAGATCATTTAAAATGACATCTGACTTTTCTTTCTATTGAACAATGCTGTCATGAACCATGAGACTGTTGGGGTTCAACATTTTTTTTAACCTACTCAAGGGGCAATTTTACATGGTTGAACCTAACACTGCTATAATTACTAGTATTTGAATGGGGAATGTCTTATATTTACAAAAAGAGTATATACGCCATAGTGCCAAGAATAACAGAAGTGGGGAAGGAAACCGATGTTTTACTTAGAAGCTGATAATTTAAGTTTCGCTTACTTCAGAGAATCAGTCAAATCCTTTCCTGGGAAAATGCAATTCTACTTCTCAGATGACAAACTTTAAAAAGGATACCACGTCTCTAATTTGCTCCTTGCTCATCTCACCGGGTGCTGCAGGCCCAATGTGTGCCCGAGCGCAACGCCAAGTATTCCTTCCGAAAATGTGCGAATCTAGAGAAGCCAGCACCCACGGGCTGGCCGTTCACAAATTTCAAAACAGCACACCATGCTCCACCTATTTTCCACCCAAACATGAGACGGCCGCTCACAAGGAATCGTCTCAAAATAAGGACAGAGCAGTACAGAGACAAAAAACACACAAGGCTTGTAACCCTTTGAATCAGGTCTGGTCAGGTCGCCCCCAGTCAGCTGCAAAGGCACAGTAAATCCTAAGATGAGCTTCTGGTAAAATCCTTGACTACAATGGGTCAAATCAGTTTGCGTATGGAATTATTCTTCACGAAAGACCTGCGGAGCAGTAACCCACAGTCAGCACGCGCTACCCCATCTTACGACAGCTTAACGGAATCCTAGTTTATAGCTACTTCAGAAGTTCCAAGTCTACGCATAAATGTCATTTCTTTACATTCTTACCCTGCGGGTGTCCATTGGGCATCACAAATGGCTGAGATTGGATAAGCCGGTCCTCCCCCACCCAAGGGTATCTTGCAGGGTCATGATTCCCACAGATGAAGACTTACCAACCACTCACACTGGTAACACAACAAATAGCATCAATTTAAAAAAAAAAAAAAAAAAAGAAAAGAACAAGAACAGTTTTAAACATACTTTTCTAGAGTGGCAAGCAGGGGGTCTGGTTCTGTACTGTTCTGAATTTGTAACATCTGGTCTCTGCTCAGGCGAACAATTTCACAAAGTGACTGTGAAGCATTTGAATGTCGCTAAGGGAAAAAAGTACAATTTTAACTATAAAACACGTCAAATGTCAAGTTTATAACAAAACGTTATCGAGTAAATTGCTTAGGAAATAACACAAATTAACACTGGCCGTTAAGAAGATGCAGTGAGTAAAAAGTCAAGCTCAGAAGAAGGAATGTAGGTTAAAAAAAAAAAGAAGAAGGAACACAGGTAGACACAAGACTACCTGATCCTGCCAGGCCAATGAGCTTCACTAACAATACCGCACAGCACAGATCACTATGTGTAGGGACATGGCATCAAAGTTCTGGCAAGGAGGGGCACGTGGGTGGCTCAGTGGATTAAAGCCTCTGCCTTCAGCTGGGTTAACGATCCCAGGGTCCTGGGATCGAGCCCCACATGGAGCTCTCTGCTCAGCAGGGAGCCTGCTTCCTCCTCTCTCTCTGCCTGCCTCTCTGCCTGCTTGTGATCTCTAATAAATAAATAAAATCTTAAAAAAAAACAAAAAAAGTTCTGGCAAGGAAAAATTTCTACAACTGAGAACTTGAAAACAATACACCCCCCCCAAAATACAGCTGACCTTTGAACAACATGGGTTTGAACCACACAAGTTCACTTCCATGAAGATTTTCTTATACATACAGTACTTATTTAAATGTATTTTCTCTTAGGATTTTCTTAGTAACATTTTTTCTCTAACTTGCTTTACTGTAAGAACATGGGATGTAATACATACACAAAATATGTGTTAACTGATGGGCTGCCTTATTGGTAAGGCTTATGGCCAACAGCAGGCTATTACCAGTTAAGTTTTATGGAGTCAAAAGCTTTACATGGATTTTCGATTTTGTGGGGGGTTGGCACCCCAACCCCTATGTTGTTCAAAGGTCACCTGTATATATTTTTATCAGCATAGAAGCTGATAAATCACCTTTTAAATCAGCACTGATTAAAAAAAAAAAAAAGCAAATATAGCTTTCTGGAATATATCAAAGGGCAAGAAATACCGCATCTTCTCCCAGTGTACAGTGTTTACCTTACAGGAAAATCTAAAATCATAGCACCCAAATGCATTCTGTTCTGTGGCACGTGGCACTGGGCACCGCCCGCAGACCGAGCAGTTCGAGCCCAGGACAGGCAGGCAGTGATGTCCAGCACAGATGACAACACACACCAGGGTATCAAGGCCACTGACTAGAATTAGGAGTCTAACCATTCCTTAGTAAGTATCAACTGGTCCGTATGACTTCAGCATGTGACTTATCACTTAATACAAAACGGAAGTATCAACGGGACTGTCCAAAGGCAAAATTAACTTTCTTACAAGCCAGGCAAAGAAGCTGCTAATGCTCCAAATGCTTTGTCCTTTAGAAAAGAAAAAGAAGAAGAGCTGCAGACGGGCTTCTCCCGAGCCCTGCAGACTGGCATGATTTCCTGTTGAGCAATCAGCTCTTCTGTCTGAGAATGTACAAACCCAGCAACAGGCAAGCCTTGTCCATGGACATGTACGCCCTGTGAAGGGGACAGGCCACGCTCCCATCATCACTCTCCACGGCCCGCACCGGCCACACCTGAATCACATGGGAGCAGCACTCTGGAAGCATCCAACCCCCGCCCCGGGCACAGGAGGCGCTACCAGCCCGACCAGCTCGCAGGTCCCTGCCGGGCAGGGCTGCTCCCACCGCAGCAGCCGACGCAGGCGCACACAGGCGCACACCGGGCTGTGTTCTGAACGTTAACAGAACAACACCACAGATGCACTGTCCCAAAGGGAAGATCGGGAACCAACAGCACCTTTAATGGTTAACTTTTTATGGGGGGGGAGGGGCTGTTTTAGATATAAATTCCAGGTATCAAAGTATCTGAATACACCCAAGGAGAAGGGGCTAAATCAAGCTTTGCAAGCAGGAATATCCTCTGCGTACCTTTCCCCCTTCGTCCTCCTCCTCCACCGTCTTACTCTTCAAAATCTAACTGGCAACTTAAGGCACACGGGAGGGTCCCCTGACCTCCCCACAACACAGCCCACCCATCTACTACAATCACCTCCTTCCCAGAGAGGAGGCTGAGCCACAGAGCTCTCATGTCTGCAGGCAGAAAGGGCTATACCGGGACAATCGCACAGGGCTCGGGCTGCGACGGAAGGCGGCAGCAGGGGCAGGGGGCGCCTGAGTGGCTCAGTGGGTTAAGCGACTGCCTTTGGCTCAGTTCACGATCCCAGGAGTCCCAGCTCCATGGGGAGTCTGCTTCTCCCTCTGACCTTCTCCCCCTCATGCTCTCTCTCTCCTTCAAATAAATAAATAAATAAAATCTTTAAAAAAAAAAAAAAAAAGGAGCAGCAGAGCTGGGGCCTCCTCCACTGGGGCCAATGGCTAGTCCGGGAGACCCCGCCCAAACAGGCATCCCCTCAGCACTGAGCTCAGTCTGCAAACTGCAGAGCAGCCTCAATCCTAATGCCAAGTCAACCCTCAGCTCCCGGGATAAAGCCAAACCTGTCAGTGCCTCTGGCCTAGAATGGCCAAGAAATACGAGTGCCAGGGGCTCAACACCCCACGGCTTCCGCGGTGGCAAAGATTCTGATGTGCTGCGCGGTGCAGCCGGAACAGAAAACGCAAGTGCGGACGCGGCCGCCCCACGGGGTTAGTGATGTGCACAGAAGGAAAAAGAAGTAGGACAGAGGAGGTCTGTAACAAAAGCAAGCACATTCAGCTCCAAGCTCCAGAAGATGGTGCTAGAACCAGGGCCTGCTGCTGTCCACGTTTCTGAAAAATGTTCTGGGCATCAGCAAAATGTAATATTTTTTAAAGCCTTTAGTGATTAGAAAATTGTCAACTTTAAGAATGCCAGATTTTACCTGTCCTCTACCTTCACGCCTCCTACAATTATGCTCTATGCCCAAATAAACACAATTCCACTTTTTCAAAAAAATCAAGTTTACAGTCATACAAGAGAACTTACATCTTCTTCTTGCGATGGATGAACTATTTCCACAAGTCTCTGGATAATTTGCTCCTCATTTAACCACTGTAAAACACATTGTAGAGGTAATCATAGCAATGCGTGGCTCTTGTTCAAACCCCAATGAAGATTAACATAGTTGGAAATATCCATCACATTTTAAGTAGAATGTTACAGGTTTCTCTGGAATTTGAACACTACAGGAAATTAAAAGTCCCCCAAGGAAAATGCCAGTGAATATATTATTTAAACCATAGCCAACACTACCAACTATGCCCCCAATTACAATTCCCACATAAAAAATTCTAACATCAGCTTCTTAGCCACAGGGTAGTTCTCAAACACTAAGCACTAAAAAGGTCTGTATTTTGTTTGGGATGTGTGTGTTTGTGTAATTCATACATTTTCTGTAAGACAGTATTCACCCTCAGACAGCGTCAGAGGGGCACCTGGGTGGCTCAGTCAGTCAGGAGCCTAGATCAGAGCGCTGGTTGGGATCTCAGGGTCAGTCTCTGTCCTCAGAAGAGTCTGCTTGAGATCCTCTCTCCCCCTCTGCCCCTCCCCACTCCCATGCCTGTGTATGCTCTCAAGTAAACAAATCAATCTTAAAAGGGGGGGGGCAGCTTCAGAAAGACTAAGAAAAGCAGTATTTAGTATTAAGCCTCTGGGTTAAAATATATGATGAACTTTCAGACTCCAAAACCAAAACAGCCACAGGAAACATGGGGGCAGGGCACCACAGCAGGAGAGTTCATCTGCCCCATCAGGAGTTAGTAAAGAGCCAATATCCAGCCCAGGACCATCTCTTTCTCAACTACATGTGAAGTACCGCCGTGAATGAAAATAAGAGAATAAGAACAGGGAGAATAAATATCAGCTAGCAGAATATTAGGCAGGAAGAGGAGCAACATAATAAACAAGGCACTTACAGTCAAGAAAGGACCAAAAAAAAAAAAAAAAAAAAAAAAACCCACCAGAAACAACCTCAAAACAAAACCCAAAGGTTAAAGGGAAACTGGGGGAAACAGGGAGGCACGAGGCTGGGTGGCAAGAAATCAAACACAATTTGCTAAGGGTACAGCTGCCTGCTCCCTAAAGAGAACGGTGCCCAAGGAAGATGAATACAAAGCTACGAGAGAGTACAAAGCTAAAGGTCCAAATTTATATTTTAAGATCGGTTTCAAAATGGGCATATCAGGGGGCACCTGGGTGGCTCAGTGGTTTAAGCCTCTGCCTTCGGCTCAGTCATGATCTCAGGGTTCTGGGATCGAGCCCCGCGTCGGGCTCTCTGCTCAGCAGGGAGCCTGCTTCCCTCTCTCTCTCTGCCTGCCTCTCTGCCTACTTATGATCTCTGTCAAATAAATAAATTCTTTAAAAAAAAAAAAAAAAAAGGGCATATCAGTCACCCTCCTGGGGATCTTGCCAAAATGCACACTCTGATTCAGTAGGGCAGAGGTGAGACCTGAGTACCCAGGTGACACCTGGGGCCACACTTTAGCCGCAATGGGGTGGAGGGTGGAGAGGGAACCTGACCACCAGGGGAGCAGGAAGGAAACTTTGTGCACTATGAAAGGATCAGCCCCACACTCCTACTGCCTCCACAGCCATTAATAAGAACCTACACCACCATGGCAGGTACCCAAATCTAAGTTTCTAACCACCCTTCCCCTAACCTAAGCCTTTATTAACTGCCTATCACCACATCGCTCCAGAAGAAATGGCCCTAAAATTCAACTCAGAAGTGACAAAAGAATTCTAAAAAACTATACTTAATCACTACTCCCTAGAGCAATCCAAAGGTGACCCCTCCCCTAGCCCTCAACAATCTTTCCTGGAATCTTCAACATCTTCTGAGAAAAGAGAGCCACAAAAACACACCTAAAAAGAACCAACACCCCAACCAACACCTCAATTTGAGTTGCCTACAGGCAACTCCAGGACATTCACTAGGTACCTTCAGCTGGTGTCCTCACGATGACCACGGTTCTCAGGAGACCTCTGCCTGGTTCTACAGAGCCAGCCCTGACCACATCCCTCTCACACAAACACGTGCCCAAGCACGCCTGCTCACCTCAGCAGAACATGCCTTTCCTGGAATACCACCTGACAGGCCCTCCTGCCTCTCCTCTGGTTCTTCCAGTCTTTAATTAAAATCAGCTTTTCCAATAAAACTAATTTCAAAGAAATGAGTAGGTGCTAGGGTTTGGGATGGAATGGGTTGGGGAAGGTTCTGGAAAAAGGGAGTGAAGAGAATCAGAGAGGAGGAGACAGAAGACAAGAAGAAGGGGCAAAGATAAGAGCCTGTGCGGAATCTCATGTTCACTCACTCACACTCTCCCTCTTCCCACCCAAACTCTACTTAAGACAGCTCTTCAAGAGGCACACGTATCCTAAAATAACCATCCACCAAACTTTTAAAATACGTGTGCTTTTGGAAATAAGCCCCATTCTCCTCTTCTCCCATGATCCCAACTACCCACAAGAGGAGCACTACCCTGACGGCTCACTTCCTGGAACACGCGCCCTTGCAGCCCAGACCCTGCGGTGTGGTCGCGCTCTCAAGAGCGGTGCCTCATGGAATCCCCAGACCAGATTTGCAGCTCCCCATCTCCTGCTCTTTCCACGAGACAAGCTTTAAATGCATTTTCAACCCATTCCACTGCCCCACTCCCACTGAAAACCAAACCAGCAGGGAGTAAAGGACCCCTCACAAAGAAACTCCGCAGGCCCCTCCAGATGCGCACATCTGGAACACGAACCCTGCAAAACCCTGCAAAATCATAATCTCTTCCTACCTTGGAACCCCCTTCCTTCCCCACCCTGCCCTCCTCCCTGAAAGCCCCACCCCCGCCCCGTTTCCCAGACAACCTTCCTCTCCCAAGCCCCTGGAATCCCTCCCAGCACCCAGCAGCCCTGCAGGCTCCAGGGCCACTCCCCGCCCCGGTGCAGGGGTCCTGATTCTACTCACGTTCAGCACATCTTGCCTGGGCTGCGGAGGCTCGATGCACGTCAGGAGCCTGAGCAACAAGTCCATGATGGCCGAAGTTCCTATGTGCTTTATGATAAGGTCTACGAAATCACGTTTCTTCTTCAAGAAATCCACAATCTAGAGGAGAACAAACCAGAACTGAAAGACACCTAACCGGGGAACCACCACCTTTACGGCGTATTCCATCCTGACCCCTCGAACTGTCCCTCTCGAAACCCACCGCCACCCTGAGTGGAGGACTGGCAGACGCTGAGCTGGAACCGGATGGGAGACCGGGGAGCCTGCTAACTGTCAGCGTGTGCAAAACCCCTTGGGAGAAAAACTCAAATTATCACACGTTTCCTCACATAAATACACCATAACGAAGTCTTTTATTTCTGTTCACTTTCATTATTAACTGTCAGAGAATAAGGATAAATAATTTAATGCCCTACCGAGAGCCCAGGAACATACCATTCAGCAGCTTATGGACATAAGGCAAGTCCCTCAGACGGCACTAAAATGCAGAGTAAATACTCAAAATCCTATTAGTCCCCAGCAAGTAGGAAAAAACAATTCAAAACACCAAGTGTTTTTTAAGTCCGTCCTGGCGGCGAGCTCAGCTGCTACACAACATCACGCGTGGCCCGACGTCAGCTGCTTGCTGACGAGATGGACACCAGGAGGGTGAGCGAGGAGGAGAGGGCAGCTACACAGGGACCCGAGACGTTACCGCCGCCACCTGGGTCTCCCTTCTCTGCAAGAAGAGGCAGAGAGTTCTGTCCTGCACATCCCTGTGGGCCTTCTGCCCGTCTGCACCCAGCGTCTCTTCAAATGTAGCGGAAGCGGCGTGGCCAGTGTGGCAGCAGCTAAGTCTCAGCGAATCCTCTTGATGCCCTCGAGGAGGGGCTGCCCCACTCGGCGTGCCAGACAGGGAAACCAAGGCACAGGCCAGTGAGGTGTCTTGCCAGAGCCCAACGGTGGCTGCGCTGAAGTTTCAACTTAGATCGGCGTGCCACAAAAGCCACAAATCCTGCTGTCATCCCAGGGACAAAGTCTATGAGCCAGAGATGACAAAAATCGCTTCACGCCCCACGGCGCCAACGGAGGAGCACCTGTGACCTGCCGCTCCTCTGAACAGGAAGGTAAAATGTGGCGACATAAGCCTTCGAGAAGTGAGACACAATTAATCCATCACAACAGAGTCACACAGTAGTTGTTACAAGCGCAGCGGAGGAGAAAAGAGGAAAAAGTCAGATGTGACCAAGATACCGCGTGGTTCTGTGGCGAAAGCACCGGCTCAGGAGGACAAAGGCACGAACTGCGGCCAGGGCCACAGACAGCACCGTAGGGACAGCAAGGAGTCCCCGACGGAGGAGGACGCCGCAGAGATGCTACCGCTCCTGACACCGCTCCTGACATCCCTCTCCCTCGTCCCTCCCAGACGACCCTGCGGCTGGCCGTCCTGGCCCGTGAGCTGAACGACTGCATCAGGGGAGCCAGGCCGGGCCCCCAGTGTCCTCGCTCCCCGCAGCCACACGCGGCCTCGCTCGCATCTCACGGGACGGAGACCATTTCCGCCCTTCGTCCTCCAACTGAGAAAAGCGCTAGAAGACCGACGGTCACCGAATCCTCTCATTCTCCTTCCGAGAGCCCTAAGCCAAGCAGCACGCGGAGCCGCCGAGTGACAGGCCACCCTCAGAGCCCTGTATCGGCAGACGCCAGCACCCGGGCGCGACTCGTGGGACCCAGAAGGGCAGCGCCAACCCTCACAGTCCCAGGAGGCTTCGAGTATTGTCGCTTGTATCAAAGGTACAGTGAGAACCGGAGCCCCTGAATTTGGGCTCCCCTAGCACGGAGCGAAGAGAAACACCACGATGCCGGCGGAAGGCCTGCGTCCATCACAGCTGCAGCCACCTGAAAGGACCAGGACTCGGGCTGGGGACGGCGTGCAAAATCCGCCAGAACGCTCCACAGCCCCGTCTGTTCTCGCCAGAAGGCAGAAGAGGGAAAGACAGCCTGTACGACAGGAATCAGGATTCGGGGATTACCCTCTAAGAAAAACGAACCTCGATTCCAATACATCTCGGGGCATAATCCCGCCTAATTAAGAACATGAAAGTACAATCTTGTCTAAAATAAAACACACATCCACTCTGCCTTGGCAAAGGACAGACATACTGGGCCTAAAATAGTTCCATCCCTCCATGTTGGCGGACGGCAAAGGACGGGTCACAAAGCCTGCTTCCCATCAGGGAGGAGCCAGGCCCGGCCGGTTCGACCAACCGCAGCCCTGGCATCGCACCCTGGCGCGTCTATGCGCACCTGAGAGTCGGAGGCTCTCACTGCTCCTCGGGTGCCTGTTTCCAGGAGTGGAGCAGAATCTCCCCGTAAGCACACCCTTCTTCACACTGGTGTGCACTAGAGCCGTGACTCTCAAGTCTCAGTGTGCATCAGAGTCATCTAGAAGAATTACTGGAACTCCCAGATCGCCTGGGCCCCCACGTCAAAGAGTCTGACTCATGAGGTGTGAGGTGGGGCTGACAACCTTGCATTTCTGTCAGATTCTTGTGTGGTACTCATGCTGCTGGTCACGAAACCGTGCTCTGAGAACCACTACACATACGGCAGATCCTTGGAAAATCAATTTCCCAAGTGTGTCTGAGCTGCTCAGGAACAAAACACATGTGAGGGGTAGAGAGGGAGACGGGGAGGCGAGAGAGGGGACAGTTCCCTCCACAGTGAAGTAGGGTTTTCTGCCCAGCACTACTGGATAGGAAAGGCAGTCTAAACAGAGACGTCTCGAGGCGCCGGGGTGGCTCAGCCGGTTGAGTGTCTGACTCTGGCTCTGGTCATGATCTCAGGGTCGTTGAGATCGAGCCCTACTTGGGCTCGGTGCTCAGCAGGGCGTCTGCCTCTCCCTCTGCCCTTCCCCTGGCTCATGCTCGCGCGCTCTCTCTCTCTCCCCCTCGCTCCCTCAAATAAATAAATAAAACCTTAAAATAATAATAATAAAATAAACAGAGACATTTCAAGCTAAACACTTAAGATTCTGAGTGGAATCAAAACAAAATCGTCATAATTTGTATAAACTAATCATCAATTACATTTACGGAAAAGCTTTTTGATTTACAGCCTCATTTGTGTTGTGCTCATCATTACGGGAAAGGAAAAAAAAACAAAAACAACTGTCGCTTCCCCAGAGTCACTACAATGCCACTCGCATCATCGGCCACTCAGTATGAGGCATAGCGCTGCCTTCGCCAACGGACAGCCCATGCTCTCGTGCTTGCAGTTACTGGTCAAGAGACCAAAGTACACTGCTGTGCTGGGCCGTGAGGCGATCCAGAGAGAACACACCAAGCTAGAACACAGTCGTGGATGCGGAGGTCAGTGTTAAGTCCGTGAACTTAAATACGCTCCACTGTAGAACCTGCACTGAAGGCGCACTCAGAACACAGTTACACGGGATCGTCTCAGGGGGACAATCAGCCCTAATACTTACCTTCTGGAAAACGGTATTTACCTGTTCTGGTTTTCTGCTGATAAGAATACTGAGCACCTTGCTGAAGAAGCTGGCAAGTAGTGGGTTCAAGGGGGAGTCGTTTAGGAGGAAGCTATACAACCTCACGAGCAGGGACTCGTCTTCCCCCAGCCTATCGTTCATCTGGGAGACATCGGAAGTGAGCAACTCGCAAGATATATTTGGGTACCTAGAAGAACAGGACACTCGTGTCATCATCCATATTAACAGTTCCATTACATAAAGTAGAACACAAATCAGAAATGTTTCCTAAAATTTTGTGAGAAATAACAAAATCACCTCTGAGAATTAGAAAATCATTTCAATCCATTCTGTCCAACCTCTAGATTAAAGTGAATTTTCTACTGTATCTAAAAACTTACTTCTAAAGCAAGCTTGTACAGGATACGCTTTCCCTAACAAAACTAGAGCACACCTAGGGCTCAGGAGCCTGAGGAGGCCGTACCATGGGCAGGGCACAGGACCCCTCTGGCCACAGCCGTCAGCAGCAGAGCTTGTAGGACAACCAGCGCCTATAGGACAACGGTGAGGGATGCTGGTTTCCAGGAAACTGCACTACACACGACACCCTGTAACTACTCAAGACACATTCTGGTTCCAAGACCTGCCACCTATGTCTTCACAAGGCTGCAAGTTTTGGAGGGTCTGTACTACACCTTAAGAGAATCACTGCTGTAACGTAGGGAAGTGGAGAACAAGACATCAGCCTGAGTCACCCAAGTAGGAGAGCGGCTCGCAAAACACCAGCTCTCCACGCCGGCCTTCCCAGGTCTCCCAGGGATCGGCCCGCTGTCAGATCTCACTGCTGTGGACACAGACCTCTTCCGCAGACGCACAGCCGTGGAAATAGCTGCAGCCCTGAAGGCATGCTTGCCCTTGACCATCAGAGCCCGCCCTCTGACAATAAGACAGCTAATCTGCCTCCTCCACTCACTCCTCTTGCCACATTTTCTCTTCTGTTTTCAACAGCAACAAGTGCGGACTCCAAGGCCCGTCCACACGATGCTCTCCGCCACCCCCAAGTTCACGTCTCTGCTCTTTACTCCTCCCCGTCAAGCAGCCAGGATCCAGGACCAACTAGTCATCTAGAGTGGCAAGTCAAGGCTGGCCGGACAGGGACGTGACAAAACAGCGACAAGTTGCTATCTGACAGGAGAGAGGCGAGAACTGTTGCCTGGAACCCAGACAATACCCCTCGAGGCATCCAAGACAAACAAGGGCGGCCTGCCGTGAGGCCCCTGGCTCGAGAGGCCACCGGCCACAAATCAGAAGGCCGCAGCCGCCGAGGGGGTCTGCTGTGAGGTCGGAAGATGGGAGCAGTACGAGAACGTCCCCACGTGAACCTCGGTAGGGAGGAAGCGAACGGAAAAGAAAGAACAGATCTGGCAGGTGTGTGGGCACGAAGAGCGTATTATGAAATAGCTTTCTTCTGAGGCTCAAATTAAAGTCCGTCTTTCTTTCTTTACGGAACACGTGGGCTCGAGGAGGCTGTAATACAGAGCCGCCACGATGCCAGAGGCGGGCTAACACAGCAGCTGCAGGTGTGGCTTCCGGGCTCTCACCACCTAGGTCCAGACTGTCTCTTCCACTTACAAGCCGCATCACCTTGAACAAGTTACTTAACCTCCCTGGCCTCAGTTTCCAAGTCTGTAAAATTAACACAGTAGCCTTTACCTCATGGGGAAGAATAATACAAAATACTGAGAAGGAGGCCTGAGAAGAAGGAAAGCTCGCTGTTTTTATTCCTCTTTATCTTCCACTTCATAAAACTTCCAAGATGCTGGTTTGGGGGCTGGGGGGTACATTGTCTCAACTGCCCCAATCTGAAACTGCTGGCAAATGAAGCGCCGGTAAACCACGTGCGTAGGGTATATTCTCCAAGTCCTAACACACAAGGTCCGGAACAGGACGTGGGCATTTAAAACATCTTTTTCACAGATTTTTCAGGTATTTTTCCAGTGACTGAGACACATGATCTAGATAATGAAGCACGCATATGGGACCAGGGTACTATACGTAGGGCTCAAAGTCCTGGTTCTGGACAGGCTGGAGTTCCTCTCTCCGTAACATTAAACAAGCTTCTAACATACCCAGAGACCCCCTCCCCATTTCACTCCGCCTCTCCACCTCCCCCGCTGCATGCTCTGACCTCACCTCCTTTGTAGTGACAACCTAGAAGCAATCAGAAGAGACTGCCCCCACAACGTGCATCTAGGCGCCTCCCTCCTCCCTACCCACAGAGCCCACTGCTCCGAAAGCTGCCCTCCACCGTCCTTTTGATCAGACCTGCTCTGGCACAGCACACCCCTGGATGGCCCTCCCTCTGGCCGGCAGCTCCCTCCACACTGCATGGCTCTCAGCAGCACACAAACGTCCCGCTAGTTCTCCCACCAGGGATAAAACACCACCGCACCTCTACCGACTCAAATCTGCCTGCAGCACCCACTTTCTCTCTCTGCTGCTTTTCCGGGAGACTCTAGAAAGAACGGTCTCTGCTCTGTGGCCAGTTCTTCCTCAGAGGCATTCCAGCCAGGCTCTCACCTCCAGCACTCCAGAGAACTACAGTGACGGGCCACACGCTCTGTCAAGAGCGCCCCCGACCTGCCTGTCCCGGCTCTCCTTCCCGAGGCCTGGCTTCCCTCGGCTCTCAGGGCGGCAGCCCCTGCAGTCCCTCTAGAGGAACCTCGACCCAACCAACAGCATCTTAGCTTTAGGATTTACTATACTACCAGACCTGTTCTCAAAGTTCCACTAGTTCAAATTTCTGCTGAATCATTTAGAACCGAGGTACCTGTCATTAAGGTTAAAAAGGTGAGTGCAAAATGACAAGCGTTTAATACCCTGTATGTGATCACTTAAAACGGTGATGAGTTCAGCCCGCATGTAACTAATATAAAGTTATGAGACTCACAAAACACAGCAATCACGCTATCCCCAGACTATAAGCACGAGTCTAAATTTCCTGACGTGATCACAGATCAATCTTAGCCCTGGAAAGCTTTCAGATCCCGCCTGCTAGAACCCTCTGTGGATCCAGCCGTGAAGCGCATAGCTCACCCCCAGCAGGGGGCTCCAACCCGGCCAGAAGTGCAGCAGAGCTCATCTGCCCAGCGCAAGTCACGGACCCTCGAAATGGGGCCACCACAAGGCTGTTTGTCTAGGGAGGCCAGCCTGCTCTCACAGCCTCAAAGGTAGCGCAAAAATAGTGCGGGCCAAGGCAATACTACAAAAGCCATGACCACTTTTTGGTGAAGTAAGTACCTTCCCTAAGGTGTGGTGTGCCTGTTCTTCTTAGTTAAAGAGGTATTAGCTTCATTCAGCCGCTGAGGAAACCAACCCTGGAAGGGTAACCCCTTCGGCTCAAATTCTCTAAGAGGGGACCGCGACCCCCCCTTCAGGTGGGCTGGACACAGAGCCCACAGCATCCCGGCTCCTACCAGGGCAAGCCCCGTGACAAGCCGCACCCACACGTCCTGGTTCACTGGGAAGGGAATCCCAGAACAGCCAAGTGTCTGTCTTCTGGGGGGTGGGAGTATGCTGGTCTCCCTGCTGCCGCATTCCTTTCCTCCTGTTTTAGGGCACTGATTGGAGTGGAGGCTGTCGCTAATGCTCGCTGTCCATCTTAATGGCCAGCAGAGAACACAACCTCGCCTATCTGAAAGCCCAAGTACCAGTAACCTGAAAGCATTAGTAAGTTTTATTTCCCTGACAGCAAAATTCTCCCCATAAAGAAAGAAAAAGATATCTGAAAAAAGGAAGAGACTAGGGGAGAAAGGGCAAGAAAAATCTACCAAAAGCTTTAATTCTTCCTATTCCATTAAGTTTATTTAATGCATAATATTAATGACTTTCTGTTCCTGCATCTCTCCCATTTTCTGGGAAGGAAAGAGCCTGACGCAGAGGGGAGACGGTCCACTGAACCCGCAGTACCTGACATGCGCGTCGAGTGCTCACAATGGGTTTCCAACCATGTGCGGTCCGAGGGTCGTAAGAGATGGTGATGAAGCCCCCTAACCACCCTGCTCAGCGGTGAGCAGGAGAAACTAGTGAGGAGGACATAAACCCTCTACGGTGATCCAAGGTGCTAGCCGCTTAAATTTACCTCCACTGACATTCACCAAGACCCACTCCCTTATCTTAACAAAAGCCCGAATTTCTGGTAGCAGTGACGGTCTTCATAACCCAGGCTCTGGCTTAGATTTGCCAGGTGATCTGGGGCAGGAACATCATCTATATCTTCCTATTTGCAAAGAAGAGAAAATACTTACTTGAATCGTCTATTTTCAGAAACTTCATCACTGTTTATAAAGCACTTTGCCCTTCCACAAAGCCTTCTAACTGCAATTCAGAATGCTCACTTTAAAAACCCTGTGATTTCACTGGACTCGGTTCTAGAAGGGATTAAATGCTGCACTGAGTCTGTCACTCGGGACCATATTAACACTCTACATGGTCTACGACAGCCCTGGGGAATTGCCGGACAACAAGCGTAATATTCTACCCCCACTTCACTTCACCCCACCCTAAAGAGAAGATTGAATTTTCTTACTTGTATCTGATCTTTTCATCCATGTCTTGAGGTGGTTCTTCTATAATGAATGAGACTAAATCTTCGAGACATTCTGCTTTTAACAGAAACTCTATAAGTTTGCGGTTCTGAGCTTTACATTCCTGTAAAACATCTTCCTCATCCATTAACTCCTTCAGTGTTACATCTTCTCTTTCTAGAAGTGTGTCTATGTGGGATGATGAATGAAGATCAAATTTCCAAAACATGCTGGTCTAAACAAAATGCAGAGAGTATTTCAAATAAAATTTCACATATTAATTTTTCAAATTTCAGTTGAGTTTTACAATCTAAAATGCCAACTTGAGTCATATAAGTAAAGTAAGTGTCATACTGAACCTATAAAATACTTTTTAAATAAGTAAAATCAGCAGGATTTTTCTTTCTCAGAAAATAGTTTTATTGATTAAAAAAAAATTCTGACTTAAATGCTTAAACTTGGGGTGATTTTAACCTACAAAATTAACCCATTCACACTTTGTTAAGAATTTATCACTGGGAGGGGCACCTGGGTGGCTCAGTCGGATAAGTGTCTGACTCTTGATCTCCGCTCAGGTCTTGATCTCACAGTCATGAGTTTGAGCCCCATACTTAAAAAAAAAAAAAAAAAAGAATTTAATGCTGGGAAAGCAAGAAAGTAAACCCTTTCCTACAGTTGAAGAACACATTCTTACACATAAGTAATATCTTCAAGCAACAAATGACAAGCACTGTGACCTAAGTACCTAGTATTCGTCAGAATACTTAAGAATTAAATCACCACCACAGATTAGTACTTTCAGCCACTGAGAACACTTTCACAGGTGAAAGTCTGAAAGCCATAAAATGATGAAATCTGTGCCATTCTTAAAAAAGAAACTAAACTAAAACTTCGTTGTTGACGAATGAGGGAAACCAGCATCCTCAGTTATCAAGAAAACCGCTGGACATTAAGGGTCCACATACATACTCTTCCTTCCTCAGCAGTGAGAACAGAAGTTTGCTTTCTTCAAGTTACAGAGTTAAGAGGGTCCTGACCGGTCACAAGAAGAAACAGGAAGCACAGGAGTCACTAGGTCATGTGCAGCTGCCATGACAAGACACTCTCAAACGCCACTTTTGAGGAGCACAGGGCAAGGCGACAGCATCAAACAGAAGTCCTGATGAGGGACAGGACTACTCGCAAGTCATTCCTATCTGCCAAAGACGCTCACCGCGGAACTCCAACTCAGGGTCTGGTAACACATCCTCACTTCACGTAACACCCAAACCCACCGGTCAACTGCAGCCCTACTGTCCACGTAGCAGATTGGCTCCTGGTACCATCTCCACCAAAACCTACACACGTCCAGGTGAAATGCTGCGTTGGGAGAGCCTAGGCAGAAGGAAGGAAGCTGCACAGGTCATAACCTATGGAGAGCACACATACATTTTGAGAAATACTCATTTTTGCTAAATCAACCATATTAGGAGATCAGGTATGAATATACCCTGATTTAGTATTTTCATGAACATCTGTTCAAAAAAATTTTTTTAAAAATTAGACATTGTGGAGGGCAAACTTTATGTATAGAGCCAGTCATACTGATCCATCCAGGAACAGAAGACAGACGCGCGCCACGGCAGGTGACTCAAGGACGTGCAGAAGTGTATGCACTTCCTGTGACTTCACTATTGCATACACAATCGCAGAGTTTAAGATATAAGCAAAGTTTTAAGGGATCTTAAAAAAAAGAAGGACCCCTTAAGGGAACAAGTTTCAGGTAAGATTATGAAATGTGGTTTTATAAAAGTTGTCCCTGCTCCAAAAAAAGAAGAAAAAAAAAAAAAACAACTAACTTCAAATGTTTCAAAAGACACACAAGGCAACATGCTCACATCAAGTCCGCAGCGACAGGAAGACACAGTCAGCAGAGAGCAGCTGCCTCGACAGCTCACCTAACCCAGACTGGCAGTGCCGTACTCCAGGGGAACCTGCGCACGGACGGGCTTGCCACAAAGCTCGGCAGGTGACGCGGGTACACAGCACAGCCGCCTCTCTCCTCTTAATGGTCAGGCCATTAATTATGTACCAAAGACATCACAGAACACGCTAAAAAAGCAGGGTCACAGCTCCTAGCACGGTCAGCAACCGCCCACATGCTAGGTCTCTCGCCTTCAAGACTAGGAGCAGGCGGAGAGCTCCCTGGGAGCATAACACTTTGGTTAGTGAAGGACAAACACAAGTTCAAACCCAAGAGCAACCTACTCCTACTTCTGAGGCAATTACCAAGGCAAGAAGAGCAGAGGTGGTATATTCCTGACAAGAATGCAACTTTAGGGAAGAAGATGGTGGAAATAAAACCATAAATGCTTTTTTGGTTTTCAGATTGTGGAAAATGGCCAACAAATGAAAGAGACGTTATTATGCCATTTTAACCTCTTCAAACAGGGAGGGAAAAAAAGACACAAAGCTAGCAAAGGTAACTCCAAAGGAGGAAAAAAAGCAGCTTTCCAGAGTGATACTGTCAGCACAGCCTCCAATGCTTCCGCTGGAGCAACGTGGCTCATTTATCTGGGAGTTTAAAACTGCAAACCCTAAAAACAGCACGTTCTACCCCTCTGCCTCCTCCTTGCTACTGAAGCGTATGAGGACGCAGACAGCTGTGTTCACGCACAGACCAGGCCACATCTGGACTCCATACGCGTACTAATCTGCACTGTTTGTAAGGGGAGATGTGGGCACCCGGGCAGAGAGTGGAGCTCCAGTGCAGCTCGAGGAGCAAAAGTACCTTAGAGAACCCCAAAAACCTCATCGTCCATGTCCACACACCTTGTCTTCAAGGTCAATCATGGAAATTTTGATCCTGGGATGTCTACAAATTGACAGAAGAGTTCCTTTTACTTTTTTTTTTTTTTTTTAAAGATTTTATTTATCTGTCAGAGAAAGAGAGACAGAGAGCACAAGCAGGGGGAGCAGCAGAGGGAGATGCAGGCTCCTCACTGAGCAAGGAGCCCGGTGTGGCACTGGATCCCAGGACCCTGGGATCATGACCTGAGCCTAAGGCACACACTTAACCGACTGAGCCACACAGATGTCCCGATCGCACTTACTTTGAATACTGCAGCAAAGTCACTGCCTGCAAAGCTACTGGCTGTATTCAAATACTTTCCCATGCTCCACTGACATCAGGTCAGACTGTGCTTATTCTGGCCTGTAAATCAAATTTCTGATCATCTAACGGAACAGTCTCTCCACCTGAATTCAGAAAACTGGACACAGTTAATAATTCAGCCTGAAGTATTTTTTAAAAAATAGTCTCAACAAAAGCAGTATGCTTTTTTTAAGGTCACCTGGGTGGCGCAGTTGGTTACATGTCTCTTGGTTTCGGATAAGGTCATGATCTCAGGAATCTGAGGTCCAGCTAGGCATCCCAGTTCCGCTCAGCGCCAGTTGGCTTGTCCTTCTCCTCGTCCCCCAGCCCCGCTGCACCCTCCCCCTGCACCCACATGTACGCTTTCTAAAATAAATAAATCTTTAATAAATAAATAACGTGGTATGCCTTTTGGGGGCACCTGAGTGGCTCAGTTGTTGAGTGGCTGTCTCTTGATTTAGTCTCAGGTCATGACCTTGGGGTCCTAGGACTGAGCCCCCCCTTCCAGCATCAGGCTCCGTGCTCAGCTGGGAGTCTGCTTCTCTCTTTCTCCCTATGCTCCCCCCACCCCGCTCGCGCGCACACACTCTCTCTAAAATCAATAAATAAATCCCTAAAAATTAAAGTAGTATGCCTTTTTTATTTTTGTAATCCCATAAAGAAAGGCAAAGTATAATGAAAAACACTAAGAAATCAATTACACAAAAGCAAAGTTGATTATCAAGACCTTAACAATAAACAAGATAAACACTCACATCCACCAAGTGGAAACTACAAATGTCCACAAACTAGATAAATCCTCAATTACAGATCAGAATATAATCACATCAATGTAGTACAAGTAAAAACTGACTCCCCGAATTTCAACCTTATAAAAGTAACTCATTAAATACCAGATTTATAAGAAGACCGATAATTAGCCATGATGACGTCAGAGCAGGAGTTGGCAAACTGCAGCCCACAGACCAAATCCCGCCCACAGCCTGCACACTAAGAATGGTTTAGATATTTTTAAAGGGTTGTTTTAGGAAAAGAGAAGAGAAGAATGTGTGACAGACCGAATGTGGCCCGCAGAGCCTGAAATATTTACTACCTGGTCCTTTACAGAAGTTGAGCGTCCCTGGCTCAGAGGGCAATCGGGTTCCCACTGACTGTAACTTTCTTCCCTCCCCGCTATCTCTGAGACGACAGGGGTGGCCACCCAGCGCCTTCGCAGCCCACCCGGTAGGGTGTGGTCACAGGGTGCTGGCCCAGGTATCTAGAGACCCATTCTCCTTTCCCTGGGAGCTTACAAAGACCACGTTCCCAACTTCTTGGGCAAGTAGGTACTGCCACATGACAATGTCTTCCCCAGTGTGCCACAAACCATAAAAAGCTCCGTACACGCTCCTCTGGTTCTGGCCGGATGTCCAAGACAAAAAAGGCTCTAAGGAATGGCAGAGCCAAAAAACGGAAGATGCTTCCACATCCCCAAATCACCACCTGGAAGAAAGCTGCCTGCCGACCTCAGGGCCCGCTGCGTCCCGATGAGCCACACATAGCTGGTCTGTGTGTTCCAGCAGTGTGCAGCATGTCCTACCTGACCAGCCAGCTCCTCTGAACCCCAAGCCTGTGACTTCCTGTTTTATTATACTTATTTAAGCATGAGAGCAGGAATTTTTCAGCAACTATTTAAAAATGCCTAAGTCCTTTCATTTTTCACCATCCTGAATTAGAATAGCATTTTTAAAATCAGAACACTTTGAAATACGCATTTCCACTGCATTTTCTTTAAACTGGGTACGTTACAAACTTAAAAATAAAATAAAACCACAGTAGACTCCTTAAGCAAACATGTATTTTATCTTTTGGCCAAACAGCAAACTGACCAGAAATGAATAGCACCAGAATATTAGTTACCCTAGCTTCTACTCATGTCCTTTGAAGTAAACAAGCTAGGTATGAACTAACAGTTAGTTACAAAGTTCAACCAGGGCCCTGCGATAAAATGGAGTCCTTTAAAATATACAACTAAGATACTCAGAAAAACTGAAAGGGGCCAGCACTTCAACCACTAGTTTTTACTTAATATAAATACATACACTGTGAAGTTCATACCCTAGCTATACCTCAATAGGGTTTAGGGGTAAAAAGGAATAGAATTTCTTACAGTAAACCCAATCACCAGCTTTTCTATTAACAAGACCAAGAGCAAAATGGTAAATAAACCCAAACTATCTTTCTTCAAAATCCCTGAGTTGTTTTGTTTCTTTGGGTTTGGGGTTTTGTTTGTTTGTTGCTGTTGTTTTTAGATTTTTCACTTACCTATTTGAATCTTTTTTTTTTTTAAGATTTTATTTACTTGACACAGAGAGCACAAGCAGCGGGAGCAGCAGGCAGAGGGAGAGGGAGAAAGAGCCTCCCCAGTGAGCAGGGAGCCCGACATGGACTCGATCCCAGGACCCCGGAATCATGACCCCAGCCAAAGGCAGAAACTCAACTGACTGAGCCACCCAGGTGTTCCTACTTATCTATTTAAGAGAGAGAGAGAGAGAGAGAGAGCAAGCTGGCGCTCACATGCACAGTGGGGCGGGAGAGAGAGTCTTAAGTAGACTCCGCACTGAATGTAGACCCTGACGTGGGCTTGATCTCACGACCCTGAGATCCAGACTTGAGCCAAAACCGAGAGTCAGATGCCCAACCGACTGAGGCACCCAGGTGCCCCCTCAGAGTTGTTTTGTAAGTTGGATTAAGTGGCTTGCAAGCAGGGTTTTCTCTAAAAGAGCTGAAGGTCAGGCAGGTGGGTCACCGGGAAGTGACCTGTCAGCCTGCCACAGAAGGCCTCCACTGTGCTCTGCACGCCCAGAACTCAAGACACAGGTGAAAATGACCATCCAGCATGCACGGAACAGGACCAAAGGATCCAGAAACCTATTTAGCTCAGACCTGCCATTTAATTAACGGTCTTCTAAGATTACTGAAATACCTTCCTTCTTGGAAGCAAAATGTGGGCCAGGGTACCTTTAGTTCAAAGCAGTTAGGCAGTAACACGGTTTCTGGGGGAAACGGTGCCGTCCTGTCTGTGACACAGGAACTAGTACAGTCAGGCGGTTAAATTCTCTGTAAAGGTATGAGAACATCAGACCCTCCGATGAATTTTCCCGGGCGCCGCCAACACAGTATTCAACAAGGGCCCAAATGTGGGATACACGAAACCACCTACAACCACTTGCTTTCATCAAATAAACATCACCTCCTCCCCAGCCCCATGAGGACTGTTAAGCATCTACACGGACCCGGATTCCCACGCTGGCTCCACTACTGGCTGGCCCTGAAGTCTTGCGAAAGGGACTTTACCTCTCTTAATCTCAGTATCCTCACCAAGCAAACTGGTCGTGAGTCGTCGCTGAGAAAGGCCTGGCCCAGGAGCTGAACCGCACTGGTACCACGACCACAGGAAGTGCCCGCCTGTGCGACAAGCACGCCCCCCACACAAGCGTGCAACGTTTAAGCCAGTGCCCCCACCAAACGTTCACAGGCACAGGGAGCACACAGGGTCTCGTGAAAACAGAGTCACAGCTTCAGACATATTAAACCCAGGATCAGGCCCGAGACTCTTGTCTCTAGCACGTCCCCAGACACTGCTGTTCCTGCTGCCCTGGGTTTAAACCGTTGCTGATCGACTGCAACAAATTGCAATAAGCACATTCAAACTAACTGCACAGCCGTGAGACACAGAGAAAAGCGTGTGATGCAAATGTGTGACTATGTTATTTACTTCAGAAACTCCCTGTGGACAAGCTGATATGAGAGGGTTTTCTTTGGACATGACAGATGTAGAAGGCAACATACTGTATCACTTTCTAACAGCAGCCCAGAAAGAATGATAGGACAAATGCAGTGTTAGATAAACCAGCAGCTCCCTGAAGGGAGAGGCTGCTGCTCGCCCTGCCTACAATGACAGAAGCACGCTGAGGGAACAACAAGGAAGAGTGTTAATGAATTTAAAACTCAAACTCTTCTATTCCCAAGAACTGTGTTGAAGTTAGCAGTGTTCTGTCCCACAAGAAGCTGCACCCCCCTGAAACCTCCGCCACACACTACTGTTCACTGTGGAACATCAGGACACAGGGCTGGTTGGGCCCAAGGCAAAACATTCAAAGATTCAAAAGGAGATTCCAAGATTATTAAGAATTTCTGAGCTTATGAGGAACAGCTGAGCACGAAAGCAAACACTTCTGGTCCTGGGGCCCTGAGACCACATGGGTGGCACATGCATGAAGACGGCCTGTCCACGCCATGTCATCACCGGCCCCGCTCGAACAGGCAAGATCCCGTGTCCTAAGTGAGTATCCGCTAATGTCAACTCCTCCTGTTTCACAGCTGCAGTCCCTCCAACACGTGGAGTTCAAGCCACAACAGGAGAAGGAGCAGCTGCTTACATCCAAGACAACACGAAAGGGAAGACTTAATCTCTACACTAAATGCTATAGAGTTTTAGTATTTTTTCTATTTATGTATGCGATGAAGGGAATATCCGTAATAGATTTCTCATGATCTCAAACAAAGGTGTACAAGCACGTACTGTCAGAGTTCAGAACCCTGTGCCCCGGGGTACACTCCTCCCCAGACCCCTGGCTCCCGGCTGCCGGAACAGAGCGGGCGCCACCTACCGGCTCGCCCGGCCCTGCCCGACAGAAACAGCACCACACGCGCCACGATGAGAGCCACGTGTAAGTTTCAACGTTCTAGTAGCCACATCAAAAAAGTAAAGGAAACGATACATTAATGTTAATAGTATCTTTTATTTAACCTCACACATCCAAACATTATTATTTCAACATGTAATTCTTCTGGTACGAAGTCTTCAAAATCTGGGTGTATCTTACATCTCCACTTGGACCAGCCACACTCTATGCGCAAGAGTCATACAGGGCCAGCGGTTGTTGCTGTCCTGGACAAGAGAGTTCTACTTACGGATTACTACAATTATGATTCAGAGTTTCTCCCCTGGTACTAAAATAACCACCCTCCCCCCAACCTCCTTCCACAGCCAAAGTCAACAGTTAACCACCTTTTCCACACAGGGCTAATGTGGGGTTGGTGAAGAGAGATTATGGGCCAAGTTTTTCCTTTCTTCTAATGCAAACATACATGAGAAATCATGTTTATTCTTGCACATATAAAGCAATTTGTATAGTCTTCAACTTAAAAAAGTAGGTCACAAGAAAACCAGAACTGTTTTTTGGCCTCTAATATCCAGAAACATTTGTAGGAATTAAAAGGGCTCGAATCAGGAGGGCCATAGGCAGCTCACTACTGGTTTCAATACACACCACCAAATTGTAAAATAGGGACAGGTCTCTGGGAATTTCATTTTCTAAACTAACTCAAAAATACTATAGGGGCACCTGGGTGGCTCAGTTCGATGGGCATCTAACTTGCTTTTAAGCTCAGGTCATGGTCTCATAGGTCATGGGACTGAACCTCACACTGGGCTCTGCGCTCAGCCAGGAAGTCTACTTGAAGATTCCCTCTCCCCCCACTTTGCCCATCCCCCTCTCTAAAATGAATAAAAATGAATTTAAAAAAATGCCTAGAACACTCAAATATGTTGGGAAAAAATTTTTATCAATGTAAAAAAAAAAAAAAAAAAAGACACTAGACTCCCCATCATCTTGGAGTAAACTGAACCTTCACAGTCCCCATTTAGATTGAAAACAACTTACTTATTCCAGAAGCAGCAGGCATAGTTACTCCAGCCTCTGGTCAAGTTTACAAGCAAGCCGGGAACAGGACGTACTGGACAAATCGAGCTGCTGAAAGGCGGCGCACACTGGCTCACGTCCTCCCGCCAGCATCCAGACACCTGGAATATCAGGACACCCTGGGCCTGGATGCAGGTATTCAGGAACTCAGCTGGGCAGCATCTGACAAGACCCAAAGGGGGAAGTGCTGGGCTCAAGGAGGGTGGGGGGCTGCTTGCTGGGCACACCGAAAGTCGCCTGCCACAAGAAGGGGGCGGGGCAAAGCACCAATACCGGGGGCGCGCAGTGCCACTGTGAAGGGAGGTCACTTCCGCACTGTTCGCTAACACAAACCTCCTCCTCTCAGCAAAGCTGAATGCCTACGCAAATGTTCTAACTCTCCCGTGAAGAGGCAGAGACATAGAACACAAAGAGTAACAGAGGGACTCTGAGGGCAGCTCTGGCTCAGCACCACAGAAGAAGATGACAGAGGACGGGCAAGTCCACCAGTAGCTGCTTCCACATTTCCTACTGGTGCCCTCCTCCAGCCCCTTCCAAAGGCTGGACTAACTAAATCAAAGATCACAGTGCCTATTAGATACATATTTCTCTAGAGAAAAGGCAACTCTGAGCCACTTTCACTGTATTTGCTTTGTAACTTTGTGAAGAAGCACTGTAACTGCTTCTTCCAAAGAATATGTCAAAGGCAATCACATTTCTACCACCCAGATATTCCAGAATCATTTTTACTTTGTAATTCTTTGATATGTCAGATTTTCTTTGAGAGTAATAAATAAAGGAGTCAATTCCATTTATTATGTGTTATATTAACCAGCAGGTACTCTGAATGCAGGAATACTATGATAAATGGTCCCTAGCCCTTGAAAATGACAATAAAACAGAGAAAAGAAAACAACGAAGAGAAAAGAACAAGAAAAGAAAAAAGAGAATGAAAGGTATCAACTCCAAGCCTGTTCCGTAGAAAGGGAGCTCCAGAGAGGGGAGCCTGACCAGAAAGACTTCTACACAAGGCCCTGAAGACAGGCAGGGTTCAGTAGGTGATGCTACAGCAAAAAGTACTCCGGGCCAGCAGACACAGGTCTGCAAGCACAGAGAACAGGAGAGAGGTTTCCAGGAGCTTCAGGAAATTTATGGCAGGGGGAAGGCCCTGATAACAGAAGAGCCGTTCAGAAGGCACAAGGATAAGCTTAGGCATCAAGACCTGGTCTCGAAGGGCCCTGCAGGGATACAGTGCAGAGCAGCACGAGCTCACTGCAGAAGCAGACACAGAACCAGTGGGTCTTAATGGAGATAAACATACTTCAAAATATCTACAGTAATGGTGAAGCAACATATTTTAATAACATATGGAAAGAAACAATTCTGGGCAGAAGCAGAGGAAAGCGACACAGAGGAGATGACATTTAAGCGTGGCAGGTCTTCTTCAACAGAGGCTGGACTCCTACAAAGGCCAAGGGAGAGAGAGGTCTGACCTGCTCCGGGTATGGCCAAGTGTTTGGGTGTCACTGACATATGGGGCCAGGGAGGGGGTGCTGAAGACAAAGAAAGGGCTACGAGCAGAAGGTCCGATGCTAGTGCACATACAGAAAGGCCTGCAGTGCAACGGACGGACCAGAGAGAGAGAAGCCTAAGAAGGGAGCAACCCATCCAGAAGCCTGTGTGAGAACGCACAGAAGGTGGGGAGCCCTGCACAGCCTCCACTCTGAAAACCACGGTACCCCGAGAGCTTTCCCACTAAAATACCGCTCCTCCCCCAGCGCCAACCACGGTTCTGTCTCTTCAAAGCCCAGCTTTCATTTTTCTTCAGTCCAAAAATGTATGGCCTGCCTCTGGCATTCTGAGCTGCCTAGAAAATACACAAGCCTCAGAAAGCAAACATCACCCCCACACCGGAGCAGACTCCAGACCGGCACTCAGATGCTAAGGGCTGTGAGCGGGCTGGGATCTGATCACCCAGGTCCCCTTTGCATTAAAAAAGCCGACTGCCCGGGCGCCTGGGTGGCTCAGTGGGTTAAAGCCTCTGCCTTCAGCTCAGGTCATGGTCCCAGGGTCATCGGATCCAGCCCTGGGTTGAGCCCCGCACTGGGTTGAGCCCCGCACCACACTGGGCTCTCTGCTCAGCAGGGAGCCTGCTTACCCCCGCCGCCCCCCGCCTCTGCCTGCCTCTCTGCCTACTTGTGATCTCTGTCAAACAAATAAAATAAAATCTTTAAAAAAAAAAAAACAAAACAACCGCCAACCTGGGAAAACCCAGTCTTACTTCTGTCTCCTGGTCCACATTAAAGCAAGTACTGTGCGCCTATACAAACGGTCATCATGAAAACACAAATGTGTAGGAATTTCTATGCATAATTTCCACAATTTCAAAAACTTCAGTCCCGTATATGTAAAGCATAATATTTTACTAAGAACAAGTTTTGTGGGTCTTTTCAAAGTGAGATTGAGGGATTGGGGAGAAAAAAGACAAGTAATGAGGGGGACACAACGGTAGCCAAGTTCTTGCCAGAAGGTCTTGTTAGAGATCAAAGGAATGAAGGCAAGGAAAACCCAGCTGCATCCAGGTGCTGTGTGTGTGTGTGTGTGTGTGTGTGTAAGAAAGAGAGGAACAGGGATGGGGGAGAGAGTGCACACACAAGCCAAGGGTAAGAGAGACAATCAAAGTCACATCAGAGAATTCTTATGGGATCTAACAGTGGATTTTCCATCTCAAGCCCCAGGATTCTCTGAATCTCTGAAGCCACACAGAAGAGTCAGCAAATACGAGTCAAACATTAGAGAGCAGCAAGGGGGTGGTTGCTCTCTTCCCCGATGCTGTCCTCCAACTTCTGGGGAAGCCTAAGAACATTAAAAGGAGGACCAGTAAGTTCACCCAGCACCAGTCAGACTGCTGTGTCAAAATTAAGTGCAACTGGCAGAAACCCAGAGGCACTGACAGGGCGCACGGAAGAGTCACAGCTTTTCTTGCCCAACACTGGGTACGGGAGCAACAAGAAGACAAAGCACACGCAGCCCAGCGGCTTCCAGAAGTTCCTAGTCCACAATGTCAATGAGCTGGAAGCACTGCTGACATGCCACCAGCCTCACCGCGCAGAGACTGCTCACGATGTCCCCTCCGAAACCACAGAGCCGCTGTACGAACAGCAGCCCAGCTGGCCCTCAGAGTCACTTGTCCCAGTGCCAGGCTGCGCAGCGAAGAAAAGGAACAGGCCGCTCCTGTTCAAGCTGCATTTGTGTTCATAAAACCATAAAACTACAGAAAACAAACAAATGGACAGAGAGGGGCAGCAGTGAGCTGGCTCGGCACAGAATAGCGGTGCCATGTGACCATGTGACTGCGTGACCATGTGACGGGGTGACCGTGTGACCATGCTGAGGAGAGCCATGGCCGACTGCGGCCTGAGCCCGAACGAGCTGCTACAGCATAGAGAGAAGCAGGTGCAGAGGCGCGAGGCGACTGTAGTGGGCGCCACATGAAGTCAGGTTACAGTGGGGCCAACAAGCGAAGCCACCTCAGAATAAAGTCCGAGACGAATCCGGTCTAGGACCTCGGGAGATCTAATCCTGCTGCAGCCGTCGGGGCAGATGCCCCTTTGCCAGGCACCGCCACACCTTGCTCTGGGGACGAAGAGACTGCCAGCCACACGGCTCCTCAAGAGATGACCAGGCAAAAGGCCTCGTCACTTGGGGGATAAAATAACCAGCTTTGCTTGTCTTAAAGCTCTTCTGTAGTATCACCAAACATAAAATGAGAGCCAGCGAGTGAAAAACAAAGATGATGTGCGAGCAGGAGAAGCATGAACCTCATTAAAGATCAAGCTAAAGGTTACAGCCATGAATACACTCGACGCCAAGGCAGGAGGAACTCTGGCCAAAGCCCGGATGACCCTGCCTGAGAGGATCTATGCAGGAAAGGAAGGCGATACAAAGTGGCGGCCGTACTGCTCCATTAATCTCTTCAAGTCCATCTGATAGAAAACGCACGGCTTCATCCGGGCTGACAGGGAGCCTCAACAGGAAAACGGAAGGATTACACAACCTTCCAGATGTTTACTGGATAGACGTAATTCTCCACTCCTCTGGCAACTCTAGCAAGACAGCAATAAAGGACAAAGAAAAAGAAGAATGCCAACAAATGTACGAAGAGAAAACAGAGAAATAATTCAGAAAGTCCAACATCCGAGTAACCTAAGTTTTAGAACAGATCACAATCCACAACCACCTGCCTCATCAAAAATACCTTTTTTTCCTCCGAGTGTACAGAACAGGACTCTGACCTGCTAAGACCGCCACATCCTATCACAGTGAGTGGTGGAGCAGACCGTCACCGCACGGTGCGAAATTCCACAGTATCAGAGATAAAAAACATTATATTTTATCTCAACTTTTCTTGTGAGAAAAAATACTCAAATAAGGACTGGAAATCAGAATGGTATCAGCTTCCTCAACAGCAATTCTAGAAAAGAGCATTTTCAGACATGGAAGGTTGGAAAGGTTTATTCACTTTCTCAAAAAGCTACCAGAAAACGGGCGGCACCGAGGCACGGCAGTAAGTGGGCAGGGGCGCCTGTGGGCTCGGTCAGTTGAGCACGTGACTCTTGACCTCGGGGTTGTGGGGTCAAGCCCATGTTGGTAGTAGAAAGTACTTAAAAATAAAATCTTTAAAAAAAAAAAAAAAAAAAAAAGGCATGGCAATAGGCCATGAGAGGAAGACATGGAACACATGGAACCGGGTATCCCACACACCGAGAAGCAGAGCCAACTGTCAGAAGAAAAGCTTGGGGGGGGGGCAGGGGACACCGGCCACTACAGAGAAAGTCCAGAGGAATCCGCCCCGAGGGAGGCATGCCTGACGCAGAGGCTCTGAAAAGGAGAGCTATGCGCCAGACACGTGACCATGCTGAGAAGAATTTTACTAATTACGTCAGAGACCTAGGGAGTAATTCACCAAAATACTCATACTTCTACACTGATTTTAACCAAAGTTGTGCTTTAACTGTGTTGGAAGGTGGAGGAAGGAAAGAAGTTCTGCATATGTAGAAGCTAATCCTTCACCTTCACTGTTAGGTCAGCCAGATTAGGAGCAGCTACCCGCAGGAACGCAAGCCAAACATAAAGTGTTTGCAGGAAATAAACATGAGAAAACACTAGGAGATAAAGGTACTGGCCCCTAGTAAGTAACTAAGGGATGAGGACGAGAAAGGGTAAGAAAGATGCAGATGACTGTTATTTTTTGCTGGAAACCTTGTGGTGCTGTTCGGCTTTTTACACCACGCACCTGTATACACTGTGCACCCAAGCACAGGAAGACACTGCGGGGAAGGAGAGCAAACAAGAGTGCTGAGTACGATCCCTGGCACACTTGATAAGGCTCAGTCTGAAATCAAGATACCATGAAAGATGAGCTAACCTGACCAGTCATGGGGAAAGACGGGCAATAGCTACGTAGACGTAAGAGTCTGTGTGCAAAAAGGCAGCAAACAAAGAAAAAAAAAAAAGAAGCCAATCAACCAGCCGGCAGCAAATACCACAATGGTACCTCCTCACCCTTAGGTTCCTTTTCTCACCCTGTTCTTTCTACCACCAGCACGTGAGCCAACTCCAGAGCCCTGGGACACCCAGGGGAACAGTAATGAAGTTGCCAAATCTGGTCTGCCGCCCATTTTTATCCAGCCCCTGAATAAAGACTGATCTTCCTATTTTTAACTGTGGGGGTGGGGGGAGGATCAGAAGAACGATATTCCATGACTTGTGAAAATTCTTTGAATTTCACAAAGTTTTCCTGAAACCTAGCCGCACCATACATTTACATCCAGTCCCTGGCGGCTGTCACACAACGAAGGCAGAGTTGAGGGTGACAGAGACCACATGCGACACACCCATCACTCCGCACCGCTGCTCCACCGGACGCCTTCCAGATCACAGTGACACAGTCAGAACTCCACAGTGCCCTGAGGGCCACTTGCTGCACTGCTACATTTTATTATCATCCTCGCATTCCCAACATGTCAAAACAAGAAAAGAACCACTGGACTTGGACTGCTGTGCCTGTCAGAAACGTGGGGTGGGGATTCCCGTGTCACGGAATCAGACGACCATCTGCCGCGCAGGCGCACCGAGCAGGGCCAGGGCGGGGAGCCCCCTCGCACACACCGCCACCCGCACCCCATGGTGGCCGCAGCACGTCCCCACATAAACACCCAAACATCTTCACTGGAGTAGCTCTTAACAGGACAACTTCACAGAAACAGAAGATGAAGATGAAACTTCAAGCGAAGCTGGTCTCCCAGTGGCTTGTCAGCCAAGCGGCGGGGCAGCCGGGGACAGTTTTCCTTCGAGTTTGTGCGCCCGATGCAGCCCCACTGAGGAGTCTGAAATGACGACAGACGACGCTTCCTGCACAGCCCACATGACAGAGCCACAGGTCGAGCGGTGCAAGAGAAGCGGAGGGAAGACACCGTCGCTACGGCGTGCAGGCGAGTCTGCCGTGACGGGTGACAACTGACAGTGGGAAAATTATGTGTAGAGCAAAAAAACGGCTTAACTGGACAAATTTACAAAACTTGTGAAAATGTACTGTTCAAAGCTTATAGTGCTTTGTATTTTCATCAACAGCTCCTTCGAGAGGTTTTTTAAATTTCCTCACCTGTTACTGAACCGGTAACGTCGACAGTGAACTTCATTTACTCTGGCAGACTCTCTATCACCCGCAAGTTGTGTCATGGCTTCTCAAGGCTTCTACAACTTTTTGAGCCCAGGGCCAAGACTGAAATTTTGCTGAATAAGCAGAACGCTCAACCACTATCACTAAATGCTGAATGGCTCTGGAAATTGGCCTTGGCTGACATCTTGATGTTTCTTGGTGAATTCAACCTAAAACTGCACAGCTGACCAACACCGATCTGCCAAAACCTTCTGCTATGGTGAGGTCATTTCAGTACTGACTTTGTTAGGATCATAAATTCAAGCTGCTTCATATACTTCCCACGCTGTCAGAACTTCAAAATGAAGTGACATCTCTGTCCCCATACAGATTTGCGGTGGTGACATTTTCTGAGCTCAAACTACAGTTAAAAAGCATTTTTCAGAACTTAATGCAAATGTAAAGGAAAGTTTCCTATTCCAAAATTCATACAGCTATACAAATGAGGATTTTCCTAACCGTTCTCGGGAAGTAATTAAACTACAATGTAACAACCTGCTAAAAGGCAAAGAGCAAGAGGAGAATCTAAAAGAATTCTATAAATGCCTTCCAAGTGATGAATATACGTGCCTGGAGACTGATACCAGAATGTGGCAGCACCTATTTGTGTAAAAAGACATTTTCAAAGATGAAATATGTAAAATCGCATTATAGGTCACCATTAGTAGATTAGATGAACATCTGTAGTACAATTTGAGAGGGGGAGCTCTGGCTACGAACACCATTTAGGTGAAATATTATCCCCCTAGAAAAAGAATTCGATTCTTCTCCTTAGTTGATCTGTATTACACAATACTGAACTCTAGTATTTTTTGTATTTTTAATTTCATCAATAAAATCTGTGAAAATTTGCTCTCGTTTTATATTTTGTTTTTGTGGTTTTTTTAAAGATTTATTTATTTGAGAGAGAAACAGTGAGAGAGAGCATGAGAGGGGAGAAGGTTAGGGGGAGAAGCAGACTCCCTGCGGAGCTGGGAGCCCACTGTGGGACTTGATCCCAGGACTCCAGGATCATGACCTGAGCCGAAGGCAGTTGCTTAACCAACTGAGCCACCTAGGCACCCTGCTCTCTTGTTTTATAAATACCTACATAATATCCTCTCTTTTGCCTCTTGCTCTCAAAACCTAAAATATTTCCTACCAGGACTGTGACAACCTCTGGTCTAAAAGACCCTATATTTAGGGGCACCTGGGTGGCTCAGTGGGTTAAAGCCTCTGCCTTCAGCTCAGGTCATGATCCCAGGGTCCTGGGATCGAGCCCCGAATCAGGATCTCTGCACAGCAGGGAGCCTGCTTCCTCCTCTCTCTCTCTGCCTGCCTCTCCGCCTACTTATGATCTCTATCTGTCAAATAAATAAATAAAATCTTTTAAAAAAAAAAAAAAAAAAGGACCCTATATTTAAAATGCTGCTCCTCTCTGGGAATCCTTCTCCACTGATTCTAGGACTCCTGGAGACTACTGGGTAACTTTTTTTTTTTTTTTTTTTTTTTTTTTTTTAAAGGAACTAGAGGACTAGAACAATACAGAAAGGTTTGACAAAATAAGTAGAAAGAGAGCAAGGCCTAGTTAAAGAGGAATCAAATGCACATAACAATAATAAAATCCTAAGATGGGGGGTGGACAAAATGGGTGAAGGGGGTAAAAAGGTACAGACTTCAAGTCATAAAATAAGGCATGAAATGTAATGTCTGGGGGCACCTGGGTGGCTCAGTCGCTTAAGTGTCTGCCTTTAGCTCAGGTCAGATCCTGGGGTCCTGGGACTGAGCTCCATGCCAGGCTCCCTGCTCAGCGTGGAGCCTGCTTCTGCTTCTGCTGTTGCCCCTGATGGTGCTCTCGCTCTCTATCTCAAATAAATAAATAAAATCTTAAAAAAAAAAAAAAAAAAAAAGAAAAAGAAAAAGAAAAAATGCAACGTACAGCACTGTGACTGTGGTTAATAATATTGAATTATATATTTGAAAGCTGCTACAAGAGATCTTAAAAGTTCCCATTACAGGCGTGCCTGGGTGGCTCAGTCAGGTAAGCATCTGACTCTTGATTTTGTTTTTTGTTTTATTTTTTAAGATTTTATTTGTTTATTTATTTATTTGAGAGAGAGTGTATGTGCTGACATGTGCGTGAGCGGGGTGGCAGGGGGTGGGACAGAGGGAGAAGAAGGAGAATCCCAAGCAGACCTCCCGCTGAGCAGAGAACCCCATACAGGGTTTGACCCCGCAACCCCCAAGATCATGACCCAAGCCGAAACCAAGAGTTGGATGCCAAACTAACTGACCCACCTGGGTGCCCCTGCTTCTCAATTTTGGCTCAGGTTATGATCTCAGGGTTATGACATCAAGCCCTCTTGTTAGGCTCCACAATGGGCATGGAGCCTGCTTAAGATTCTCTCTCTCCCTCTTCCTTTGTCTCTTCCCACCGCCCTCTTAAAAAAAAAAAAAAAAAAGTTCTCATTACAAGAAAAAAAATGTAACTATGTGATGCTGAATATCGACTTGACCTATTGTAGTGATCATTTCAAAATATATACAAATCTTTGGGGCGCCTGGGTGGCTCAGTGGGTTAAGCCGCTGCCTTCGGCTCAGGTCATGATCTCAGGGTCCTGGGATTGAGTCCCGCATAGGGCTCTCTGCTCAGCAGGGAGCCTGCTTCCCTTTCTCTCTCTCTCTCTCTCTCTCTCTCTGCCTGCCTCTCCGTCTACTTGTGATCTCTCTCTCTCTCTCTGTCAAATAAATAAATAAATAAAATCTTTAAATAAAAATATATATATATATACAAATATCTAATCACTATGCTGTCCGCCTAAAACTCACATGTCATATGTTAACTATATCTCAATTTTTACAGGCTATGTGTTGTATTATAGAAACAGCTTTTAAAATCATTCTTTGGGGACGCCTGGGTGGCTCAGTTGGTTGGACGACTGCCTTCGGCTCAGGTCATGATCCCGGAGTCCCGGGATCGAGTCCCGCATCGGACTCCCAGCTCCATGGGGAGTCTGCTTCTCCCTCTGACCTTCTCCTCGCTCATGCTCTCTCTCACTGCCTCTCTCTCAAATAAATAAATAAAATCTTTAAAATAAAATAAAATAAAATAAAATCATTCTTTGAGGGTCAGCTGGGTGGCTGGTGGCTCAGCCACTCAGCATCTGCCTTTGGCTCAGGTCATGATCCCAGTGTCCTGAGATCAAGCCCCGCACTGGGTTCCTTGTTCAGTGGGAAGCCTGCTTCTCCCTCTGCTATTCTCTCTGCTTGTGCTCTCTCACTCTTTCTCTCTCTCTCTGACAAATAAATAAATAAAAATCTTTAAAAATATATATAAAAATAAAAATAGGGGCGTTGGGTGGCTCAGTGGGTTAAAGCCTCTGCCTTCGGCTTGGGCTGTGGTCCCAGGGTCCTGGGATCGAGCCCCATATCGGGCTCTCTGCTCGGCGAGGAGCCTGCTTCCCCCTCTCTCTGCCTGCCTCTCTGCCTACTTGTGATCTATCAAATAAATACATAAAATCTTTAAAAAATAAAAAGTCATTCTTTGAACTCTAGTGTCACAATAGAAAAGTGGGTAACTTACAATTTACAGAGAACACTTTAAAAAAACGTAAAAAAGACGTCCAACCTGTAAAACCAGCTGAATTCAAGCTCAAGGTCTCTGTGGGCCCTGAAACTAGTGCCTTCTCTTCCCATCACCGGCGGCTCTGAAGCCGCTGATGAAAAAAGCAAAGGGCATCACAAACCGCCTTCTTTGTGGTTATGGTCCTGATGGTGAGACCACAGTTCTAAGTACATGGTCCTGACCTTCTCAAACCTAAACCCTCAACTTGGGCTGAATTCTCCACACAGCCAGGCAGGTGGGAAATAGAAGAGGCTTTACCCATAGGGCTAGAATGTAGACCTGACAGAGAAAGAGAAGGAACAATGGCAGGACCAAAACCAAAACAACACCACCAAAAAAGCCTGACCAGACAAGGTGCCAAGAGATGAATGAATACTTGGGGAAGAATGTTCCCCCTCGAGATTTTTACAGAATAATACAGAGAAAAGGCTGGAGAAGTCAGAAGATCTATAAAAGAATCCTGACTATCTGGCCCAGGAGGTGGAGCTTCACTGGAAGCCCGAAGGGAGGCCGGAAGGTGGAGGAGAGTCATTCCTGTGGGACTGAAGGGAGAACTGCCCTGGGAGGAGAAGCAGGGACCTGCTACAGCACGTAACTAGAGTGTCTCCCGAGATAAGGAAGCCTGAACCGCAGACCATTAAGTGGTTTATGCCCACTGTCTCCTCAAGACACAATGGAGCAAATGAAGATGGATTAAAAATGTGTCCTGTTCGCCTACTGAGATGCTGTACTGAGCACTTCACTGAGAGCACCAGCACCATGGCCACTTTCTGCAGGGCCAACTGTCAAATACGCGAAGTCAACCTCTGGTCTCTAACAGAAAGTTTCAGTGAAGAGGTCTCAAATGAGAGCGGTGAGGACCTGAGAGGAGTCAGAAGGCCGGCCAAATGCCGGAGATGGCCTGGGGCCGGCGGACGACGGAAACAAAGCAACCTCAGGCTCGATCCCGCCCATGCGCCTGCTCACGCGCACTTGCAGGGAGCCTAGAAGCAGCAGCGGAGTCTCCACAAGCCCTCTCTCTCCGCGGGCTCCCCCCGCTTGCCAGGCCGGGCTTATCCTTAACACCCAGATCAAGCCCCCCAAGGAAAAGAGGAATCCCATGGATCGGGGGCTGCAGATTCCAAAAAGAGCCAGAGCAAACTGCGGAGGCTGCTACTGAACTTCCTAAAAATACCACAGGGCCCCGGAACCACACGCTGCCTGGTCTAGCCCTGGTCGACCCAGACTCCGGGGTCTCCAACAGAACACTGCTTTCCCTAAGCAACTATGAAGGAGACTCCTGATCATCTTAATGGTCTTACCTTTCAACCAAGTTTAAAAATTAAAAGAAATGCTTTCTTCTCCGTGGCTCCTTGCCCATTACAGGTTATCCCGGCACCAGGCGTCTTCCAATTCACTGCATCAGCAGAGCAGCCAGAGTGAAGTGGGGTGTGGAAGCGAAACAGAAGCTCTCCTGTAAAGAAAAAAAGAGCATATGTTCACAGCATGCTCTGTTTTGGTCTGATGACAGCTGCCATTAAAGACACTGGTTGAGGGTCCTGATTTCACATAGAACTGCACCTCAGAAAATTGGAAAGTTCTAGTTAGCTGAAATTTTTTCTGTGTGAAAACAGGAAAGAAAAGCACTGTCATCCCTCTACCTCAACTTTTATCCTAAACAATAACCCAGAAATAGAGACATCATAATAGCATTATCACTGAACAAGTAAGAAAAACATATATTCTTATCTTTATCTTATAAAAACATGAATGATTTTTTTTAGAAGATTTTATTTATTTATTTGACACAGAGAGAGATCGCAAACAGGCAGAGAGGCAGGCAGAGAGAGAAGGGAAAGCAGGCTCCCCGCTGAGCAGAGAGCCCGATGCGGGGCTCGATCCCAGGACCCCAGGATCATGGCCTGAGTGGAAGGCAGAGGCTTAACCCACTGAGCCACCCAGGCGCCCCATCAATGATATTCTTAATCAACACAGGGCTGACTGTAATGGCACCACACTTTAAAATGCTAAACCAAATTTTAAAATTAGCCGAGTAGTCCCCATGTAATACCTCTAAACACCATAAATTTCACCAGGAAATGTAAGCAGAATATTGAGGTCACTGAAGTACTAACGACAGCCAAACTCTGTCTCTAGGGACGCCTGCGTGGCTCACTGGGTTAAGCAGCTGCCTTCGGCTCGGGTCATGATCCCAGGGCCCTGGGACTGAGCCTGCTGTAGAGCTTCCTGCTCAGTGGGCAGTCGGCTTCTCCCTCCCCTTCTGCCCCTCCCCCTGCTATGGGCTCTTGCTTGCTCTCATAACATAACATAACATAACAACACATAACATAACATGAAATAAAATAAAATAAATTGTCTCTAATGTTAATTAACCAAACGCTGCACATGAAAGGACTATAAGCCATCTTCAAGGCACTTCACTGACAACACTACACTGAAAACAACAACAAAATCCCAAACTTCAGACAATATGCTAATTAAAAATCCTACAAGAATGCAGTCTACAAGGCATCTCAAAACATATGCTGTATATTGCTGCGTTTCTTCCATAAACTCACTACACTCAAGTCAATGTTTCCCAACAAATGAGGTAATAAATAGAAACGATGCTGACCGCTGACTACTTGTTAAAACAATAAAACGAACCAACCAAAACAGTAACAAACCTAGGTCAAGAAAAGATTATTTAATTCTAAACACTTTACCAGTCAAATGCTTTCTGAACATACACTTGAAAAAATGTAACTGATCATCTGAATTTTTGCTTTAAATTATGAGACCATGTGCCACCACCGTGATACTACAGTCCTCATACAAGACCAGGTTAACATGGCATTGTAAAAAGTGCATCACTAAATGCTGTAGGTATCCTGAGCCCCGTCCCAACTGTTCTGTGTGCTCAGGGTTCCAGATCCCTTTAAGAATCTGATGACTTTATGTGCTCCACAAAAAGCACATTTACGTGCGCACACACAAAATTTAGCACTTAAATCTGAGTGGTTGTAGGACCGTCAAAGACAATCTGCAATTGTTTCTTCTAATAGCCAAGACCACCCACTGCCCCCACTTGTAGGTAGGTCACAGGCTCCCAGCACAGTTGGAGTAACCTGCCTGTCTCACCATGCCGCACACTCCCATCCAGGGAAGCCAAAAGAAAAAAGTTATCAAATGAGCTCACAGCATTATGAATCTGGGCGCTTATTACATAGTATCAAGTGTGCCTAGACTTAATCCACTTTTCTGGAGTAGGGACTCTGTGTAATTGCTCATACTTTATTCATTTAGACTACTAAGGGAAAAGAATGGGGCCTATAATACTGATTGTAAAAATACGGTAATTCTAAAGTGTGAGAATATAAGAAACAAGACCAAACAAAGGAAAACATAACGCAACAGTGTCCGAGTGCAGTAGTGGGACTCCCGAGTCGAGAGTGTATACTGAATACCCCCTGAAAACCTCCAGGTCTACAGAGAAGACTACTCGGGGTGTTTTGCCTTGTTTTTTTTTTTGGTTGTTGTTGTTGTTTTTGTTTTGTTTTGGTTTGGTTAAAAGATTTTATTTATTTGACAGAGATCACAAGTAGGCAGAAAGAGAGGAGGAAGCAGGCTCCCTGCTGAGCAGAGAGCCCGATGCGGGGCTCGATCCCAGGACCCTGGGATCATGCCCTGAGCCGAAGGCAGAGGCTTTAACCCACTGAGCCACCCAGGCGCCCCTGCCTTGTTTTTTAAAGACACAACCCACAAGAACCAGGAGAAGGCAATAAAACTGGACGTGCTACAAGGGAGCAAAAGGAGTACTGGCTGAAAAAGTTACTCACTGAACACTCAGCTCCCTAATATCCCCACCCTCTCACCCCGAGCAGGCCCAGCCCATGCCAGGCCCGCGCGCGGTCAAAGTGCACTGGGAGGGCCCAGTCAGCACAGCTGGGGACAGCCTCCCACCCCAACGGAGGGGCTGTGTGAACTGCAGGGTAAGTGCTGAGACAGGCACACCCCACTGCCCACCCAGCTCCCGCCAGGCTCTCCTCCCAGGCTCTGACATTCCCAGCCAGGCCGAAGACAGGAATGTCTTCAGAGGGAGCTAAATGACCTTTAGAAAAAAGAACCTGAAAATACTGACATCGGGGACTTCCCAACCAAAGAAGCACTGCTAGCCACTGTGCTGGAAAATTCAGAGCCAATGAGCCCCTCCCATGATGGGAGCCTCCAATCTACCACTCTGAAAAACTAGTATTTAAAAAAAAAAAAAACCCTTTTCATCACAACTTTGCTCAACAGCTACAAGAGCAATACAAGAAGCTCCCACTAAGCCTTCCCCTCAGCTCGCAACAGATCGCTGTGTCACTTTTGCTTGGGTACCCCCCCTCAACCAACACCCCCCCACAAACACCCCAAACGTGAGAGCTACTGCAGATGACTGACCTTTCTGCCAAACAGTTCAGTGCGTATTTCCTAAAAACAAGGACACTAATTCACACAGCCACAGTACACCTATGAAAGTCAGGAATTTAACACAGTACTTGTTGGATTAAATACTTCATATTCCAATTCTGCCAAATGTTCTGTAATGTCCTTCGCGGCAATCCTCCCTCACCTTCATTCAGGATCCCATGCCCTGTCTCCTTTATTTCCTTCTATCTAAAAAAGTTCTGCATCATTTCTTTGTCTTTCATTGCACTGACATTTCTGAGGAATACTGGGTATGCATTTCTGGTAGGAATAAATGAGGTTTCGTTGTTCCTAGACTGTAACATTAAGAGGACGACAGCATGTGTCCTATTACTGGTGAGCGTTCTGATCACCGGGCTAAGATGGTATGTACTGTATTTCTCCACCATAAAATAACCATTTTTCCCTGAGTAATTAATGAGTAAATAACCCGTGGGAAGATATTTTGAGATTATGTTTCTTAAAACATTCACTCAGTAGTTTTACTACCCACTGACAATCTTTGTCTGAATCAACTGTTCTCTGATGGTTATAAAGTGATTTTTTTTGTGTGTTAAGTCTACAGTTCCTTCCTCCATTAGATGACATTCTAATTTTAGTAAGGTATGCCCCTTTCTTCCCACTCATCCTTTAATTCCTTAACAGTATGGACTCACAGATTCTTATTAATACCATTATCCACTTTGATGCTCAAGCTGTCCCACATTCGGCCAGCAACAGTCCCTTCAAGCAGACTCCCATGCGCTTTTCATACTTTTTGAGCACTTCCTTATTTCCTGGCATAAAAACATGTTCCAGATTCATCCTGAACATTCTCTGCCCCAGCTCTGAAATCATCCATTTCTCCAAGAAGCCCCAGTTCTTTCAGTGGAGAATGTGATATAGAAATGAAGATCTAAGAGCCAAGGACGTCCACGAGCAGCAGAGAAAGCTGGGAGAGATGGTAATTTCATACAATTCAACTCTATGTGCTGTGGGTACATATCCCTGACTTTTAAATATGAAGGAAAACCAAAGATCACCAGATATCTTAGGAAAGCCACTATCATAAAAAATCAAGGGCAAAACAAACAGAAAAGTACAAGCTGGAGGAAAGATGTACCTCCTACACAACTTATTCAGAGAAGACGCTGAGGAGAGAGGCTGTGCTGCACTGCCATAGAGGGAGAACAACAGAGAACAAGGGAACAGGAGAGAGGCAAGAAGAACCCCTGGGATCCAAGAAGACAACTGTGCTCCCACTAGGGAAGGCGAACCGGCCAGACTGGAGCAGGAGAAGAATTCTTCAAAAAGATAAGGCTGAGAGAATACCAGAATACCTAAACATCTAACTGGCTAAAAGTCTGAGGCTAAAGTGGTTAATGTTTTTTTTTAAGTGATGGGGCAGGCACATAGCTGGCTCAGTCAGGGGAGCATGTGACGCTTGATCTCAGGGTCAGAGTTCAAGCCCCACGTTGGGTCTAGAGATGACTCCAACAAATACATAAAATTTTTGTGAAAAGTAATATACTTCCAGGGAAAACCAAGTTGTTTAGGAAAAGTATCTGTAATTTACCACTTAACATATAAATAGCATACAGGGTCATAATGATAAAACTAAATATTGATTTAACCACAACTGCAGTGAAATTATCTTGGAAGGATGGGGAAGCGAGAATGTGAGAGGGGAGAGAGCTAATCCCTACCTTCTATATCTTTTCACAACAGGAAATCAGTAAATACGCTTGAAACTTCAAATAAATAAACAAACAGATAAATAAATAATGAGCATACAAGCACGCAAGCATGAACTTTCAAACACACTCTTCAGGGACGCCTGGGTGGCTCAGTTGGTTAGGCGGCTCAGGTCATGATCCTGGAGTCCCAGGATCCAGTCCCACATCGGGCTCCCTGCTCAGCGGGGAGTCTGCTTCTCCCTCTGACCCTCCCACTTCTCATGCTCTCTCTCTCTCAAATAAATAAATAAAATCTTAAAAAAAAAAAAAAACATGCTCTTCAGATACAGGGAGGTAAATATATGTATTTTTTAATTGGCTAATGGAGTTCAAAGAATTACAGGAGCCTTTGGGAAAAGAGGATGGGGAGGCTAAGGGAGGCTGCTTATCCCAGCCTACCTGCTAGAACTAGCTTACTCTTAAGTATAAATGTGAAACACTCTGACAAGATGATTTCTTTAAGAAACTGTTGAGAAGAATGCTAAACTGGGTAAAGGAATTACGTGTTGAGACCAGACAGCTGTAACAGCAACACACTAGCTCAGGACCAAGTCTTCTAGCCTGAGCGCCCAGCTATTTCCTCATCTACGAAATAAAGAGTTGGGCTACTTCGCTCTAAAGAGTCTTCCTGTCTCAGTAATTTACAACTCTAACATAAAAACAAAGTAATCTAGGCCTTAAATACGGTGCCAGTGGCTACAGGCATGAGTTGATTGAATTCCAGAAAGTAAGCAGGACTGGATGAAAGAATAAATTGGGAGACGAGTAAAATGGGGGGAGGGGTGCCTTAAAGCCCTGGGGTTCGGAGCGGCTGCTGACAGTGAGGGAGGAGTGAGGCCTGCACTGTTTAGGGAATGAAGACAAAAGAGTTCCTGATCCCAGCCTGGAAAGAATTTAATATCGACAGTATCCAAACAAGCGACGACACGAGACCATGGGGGGAAAAGCTAAGTACGCCAAAGAGAGGTGTTTCCTTTGCAAGTTAAAACGTACAGATGATGGCGGAATCCATGAGGATGAGGAAAGGTGGTTCCCTCAAAAGGGGGGACCCTCCCCAGGTAGTTAACTTGTAGGAAACCCTGAGTTTCACATAATAAGAAAAGGGCCTGGCCAGAGAGCAGAGTATTATAAGAGTGGGAGCACCAGCACAGTGTGTGGAGCTAAAGGAGGAAAAGCAGGGATTTGCTAGGAAATACTGTAACGTGAACTCTAGCAGGTGACGTCCCAGTCCATTCAGGCCACTGTAACGGAATACCGTGCCCGTGGCTTATAAACAAGAGAAATTTCTCACAGTTCTAGAGACTGGAAAAGTCCAAGATCACAGCATTTGCAGATTCAGTGTGTGGCAAGGACCTGCTTCCTAGTTCACCGACAACTGTCTCTTTGCTGTGTATTCACATGACAGGAAGGGGACAGCAAATCTCTAGGGTCTCTTTTATATCCCTTCACAAAGGTGCCAGCCTCATGGTCTTATCACCTCCCAAAGGTCATCCCCCACCAACACTGTCACACTGATGAGGTGTGAAGATTCGTTTTCAACATACAAATCTTGAGGGGGACACAAACACTCAGTCTATAAGAGCTGGCATCATTAGATTATTCCCTCCAAGGAAATGGATCCAGTGGGGCCCCTTCAAAAAAGGAAATCAAGATTTTAAAAAGAGGGTTTTTTTTAAATTTTTTATACATTTTTATGTCTTATATTCTTACACATTTTATATTTATTTTTGCCAACAATTCCTTAAAGGAGTTACATTTTCTTCAATAGCCATACAACCCCAACCCTATCACAAAACATCTCCATTTTCAATACTCTGACCAAGGCCAATAAGGAAAATGCAAGAACAATATAACTATAAAAATAAAACCAGGGGCGCCTGGGTGGCTCAGTGGGTTAAAGCCTCTGCCTTCGGCTCGGGTCGTGGTCCCAGGGTCCTGGGATCGAGCCCCGCATCGGGCTCTCTGCTCGGCGGGGAGCCTGCTTCCTCCTCTCTCTCTCTGCCTGCCTCTCTGCCTACCTGTGATCTCTATCTGTCAAATAAATAAATAAAATATTAAAAAAATAAATAAAAATAAAATAAAATAAAACCAGTCAGAAATGAGGACTGGTTTAGCCTAAAACAGTGAAAAAACAGATTCTCAACTCAACAGTATCTAAATATGTACTTGCTTAGTCACAGAATTTGAGAACAGCAAGAATGAACATCTACCCTTACAAATCCTTGTGCTAGTTATACAAGAGCTTTCAGTCCTCGCAGGTATTAATTCCTATTTTATTGTTGAGGATAACAGGAAAGAACGTACTCCATATAAACCTTATGTGAAGTAGGTGTTGTTGTATCTTAGGAAAAAAGGCAACGAAAATCTCTCTCTGCTGTCATGTAGATTCCAAGATATTTATTCCTCACTGAGGCAAATTCACAAGAGGAAGCCATAGCTCTTACAGAACGTGCAAGAAAGCATGTTCTCCTGTATCACACACCAAGCACGAACAATAAACATCTTCTCAATTACAAACAGGTGATACACCCCAAAGCTTGAACACATAAAAGCAAGGAACTCTACTTCTGACTAACATCAGGAAGCCCGCAGGTAGACCCCTCAATCAGAGTAGCATTTAACACGGATCCTGACCCCGTTTCTGCAAGCGTGCTCATTCATGTTCTCCCAAACATCCACGTCCAAAGAGACAGACTATAAAGAGATGGGAAATCAATCCATCTCTCTGAGGTCTTATTCACCATTTTATTCTCATCGCCTAGCACATTATGAATAATTTATAAAGTCCACAAAAATTTGAATACAAAAACATCCAAAATGAGCACACAAATAACTCATAATTGGGAGAAAAAAACCTAAATAAATATTTTGGATGACTTCAGGGCATCTTTCAACAAAAATTTAAACGTATATTTGCATGTAAATATTTATATTTAAATACACGTATCCACACACATAACTCAGCTGACTTCAGAAACACCAATGATTTTAATGATTTTAATACAAGCCATGGCAAGAACGCCAAGACTTCCAAATCGTTAAATCAAAAATCACTATACCGGAAAAAAAAAAAAAAAAATCACTATACCGGACACCTGGTTCAGTTGGTGAAGCGTCTGCCTCAGCTCATGATCCCAGAGTCCTGGGATCAAGTACATCAGGTTCCTTGAGCAGCAGGGAGCCTGCTACTCCCTCCCCCTGCTTGTGCGCGCTCTCTTGGGCCTGCACGCTTGCGCTTGCGCTTGCGCTCGCGCTCGCGCTCAAATAATCTTTAAAAAGAAAACTATACCAAGAATGCAAAAAAAAAAAAAAAAGACTTTATTAAAGTATGAAGCATCCAAGGTAAATCCATAGTACCACTTTTTAAAAACAAAAATCAGGGCGCCTGGGTGGCTCTGGGTTAAAGCCTCTGCCTTCGGCTCAGGTCATGATCTCGGGGTCCTGGGATTCACGTCGGGCTCTCGCTCAGCAGGGAGCCTGCTTCCTCCTCTCTCTCTGCCTGCCTCTCTGCCTACTTGTAATCTCTGTCAAATAAATAAAATCTTAAAAAAAAAAAAAAACTTTAAAAACAAAAATCATACATGAAAAGTACTTTAGGTAAAAACTGTGGCCCCTGATTGGATTACACCATCGTCTGGCTACGCGCCCTGATGGGTACCCAAATCACTGCAGTCATGCATGAAGCCAACCCAATCTAACCTGCTATTAAAATGAAGCCAAGTCAATAAAATTAGCACCCAAAGTACAGCCCAGAGAACCAACTTGGCCTGTTACAACAGTGCGGAAATGCAGAGCAGTGGTACAGAAGAGCACACAACCCCAACCGCCAGCTGGATTTAACTGGCTCAGCCATGATAAACGATCAAGTTATATTTGATGCAAAAGCTGAAATTTCAGGGCACCTGGGTGGCTCAGAGGGTTAAGCCTCTGCTTTCAGCTCGGGTCATGATCCAAGGGTCCTGGGATGGAGCCCTGCATCGGGCCCTTGCTCCTTAGGGACCCTGCCTGCTTCCCTTCCTCTCTCTGCTGCCTCTCTGCCTACTTGTGATCTCTGTGTGTCAAATAAATAAATAAAATCTTTAAAAAAAAAAAAAAAAAGCTGAAATTTCCATAATCCGGAGTATAACTGCAAGAAAGACATCAAAACTTTTTGTAGGGAACCGTGGTAACCAAGTGATTAGTAAGTGAAAGAAAAGTTCAGAGACTGAAAAGTGGGCTAAGCACCCTGAAAGTGAAAGAATTTGTCCACTACAATCTCAACCCAAGAATGGGATTTTCACTGGCAAAACAAGAAATAGAAAAAGAAATAATAAAGAAAAGATCTTCAAAAAGGTTCTTGATTACTTTCCTAAAGAACGGACTTGTTATGAACCAAGAAAAGGCCACAACCAGCTGTAACCCTGTCAAAAGCTCCAAGAGTACATTTCTCCTGGGGCACCTGGGTGGCTCAGTGGGTTAAGCCGCTGCCTTCGGCTCAGGTCATGATCTCAGGGTCCTGGGATCGAGTCCCGCATCGGGCTCTCTGCTTGGCGGGGAGCCTGCTTCCCTCTCTCTCTCTCTCTCTCTCTGCCTGCCTCTCCATCTACTTGTGATCTCTCTCTGTCAAATAAATAAATAAAATCTTAAAAAAAAAAAAAAAAAAGAGTACATTTCTCCTCCTAGCTTTGAACACAAGCCTAATTTCTAGTTGGCCATTCTTTTTTTTTTTTTTTTTTTTTAATTTTATTTTTTATAAACATATATTTTTATCCCCAGGGGTACAGGTCTGTGAATCGCCAGGTTTACACACTTCACAGCACTCACCATAGCACATACCCTCCCCAATGTCCATAACCCCACCCCCCCAACTCCCCTCCCCCCATCAAACCTCAGTTTGTTTTGTGAGATTAAGAGTCACTTATGGTTTGTCTCCCTCCCAATCCCATCTTGTTTCATTTACTCTTCTCCTACCCCCTTAACCCCCCATATTGCATCTCCTCTCCCTCATATCAGGGAGATCATATGATAGTTGTCTTTCTCCGATTGACTTATTTCGCTAAGCATGATACCCTCTAGTTCCATCCACGTCGTCGCAAATGGCAAGATTTCATTTCTTTTGATGGCTGCATAGTATTCCATTGTGTATATGTACCACATCTTCTTTATCCATTCGTCTGTTGATGGACATCTAGTTGGCCATTCTAATCCTACTCATAAGCCTTGGTTTCTACCACAATGCTTCTGCAGTTCTCAAAACAATTGTTTTTAAAAAGGTTAAGTGCAAGGCGCCTTGGGTGGCTCAGTCCAGTTAAGCATCTGACGCTTAATCTCAGCTCATGTCTTGATCTCGGGGTCGTGAGTTCAAGTCCCACCCTGGGCTCCAGGCTGGGTGTGGAGCCTACTTTTAAAAAAAGGTAAGTGCCCCAGAACTGTGCTGTCCAATACAGTAACTACCAGTCACACATAGCTATTAAGTACCTGGAATGTGGCTTGGAAGACTAAGAGATCAAATCTTCAATTTTGTTTTAATTTCAATAGCCACACTGAGGATTGATAACGAGTATCATTACACAAGCTCTACCGGACATCACTGCTCTGACTCACCTTAGAATGGAAGTAGAGAATAACTCTTTATGGTCTATAATCTTGCATGAGTAAGTTCTCATCTCCAGGCAACTTTCTCAACAACAACAAAATAAATGTTAAGAAAAAAAAAAAAGTTCAGCTAGATTGTCTCTGTGACTGTAAATAATTTAGGGCAGCATATGAACTATCTTCATTAGAAATGTGGCAACGTGGGACATCTGAGTGGCTCAGTCGGTTAAGCCGCTGCCTTCAGCTCGGGTCGTGACCCCAGGATCCTGGGATCAAGTCCCATGTGGGGCTCCTTGCTCAGCAGAGAGCCTGCTTCTCTCTCTGCCTCTGACTGCTTGTGCTTTCTCTCTCTGACAAATAAATAAATACATAAAATCTTAAAAAAAAAAAAAAAAGAAAAAGAAATGTGGCAACGTAATGACAACCACACCTCCTTCAAAATTACAGCAGGTTACTCCCACCGGAGGAAGCTCGCTGCCACACCACCCCCTACACACCACCAAACTTGAGGGCGAAGACTTTAAGAGAACACAGATTCGGTTTAGTGAACTTCTGAGCAAGTAATTCATCTCTCTAAACTTACTCTCTTATCTGTAAAAGGAGAGGATTAGACTAAATTATCACTTAACATGCTTTAAATCCTAAATTGCTTTAAATATAAAATACAAGTGAAACCAGGATACTCAGAGAGATGAAGAAAAAGAAATCGATGAATAACCACAGTCTCAAACACTTAACAAATTAAGTAAATTTAACCAAGGTCTGAAAGTATAGAGTCCCGTACAGTATCCATGTATTCTGCTCGGAAACTGATTTGTCTCTCCAGGTGTGCCTGGTTTTCCATTTTGCTTTTTTTTTTTTTTTTAAGATTTTATTTATTTATTTGACACACAGAGAGAGAGAGAGACAGTGATAGAAGGAACACAAGCAGGGGAAGCTGGAGAAGTAGGCTTCCCGCTGCAGGGAGCCCGATGTGGGGGACAATCCCAAGACCCCAGGATCATGACCTGAGCCAAAGGCAGATGCTTAACAACTGAGCCTCCCAGGCGCCCTCTGTTTTGCTTTAAGTCTGCATGTGAACACAATCTCCGAAGAAGGCCAGAGTGCAGAGAGGTCCATGGAACACAGAGCTCGCAAAGGTTTGTACCATCTCCTTCCCCATAAAAAGTGGACCAAGAAAGCCTTCCTCCTACAGCGGACTGTGTAATCCCCATGGCTACATCCAGGGCTCTCCAACACTATCATATGCTTGCTCCGTCGGTGACCCACACCAAGCACAAGTACAATTTAATGCCCTTTGACAGCAGCTGTGGTTATTTTCAGGTGCTGTAAACTGGAGTGTGAATTCATCCCCAAAGCTTGTGACAGACACCACACCCACCTTTCCTGGGGGTACATACATAAAACAGGACAGGGTCCTTGGAAAAGAATCCCAACAGGTATCCAGAGAATGGAATTTATGAGTATCTCCTGAGGAGGATTCATAGTAGATCTAGAATCCAGGAGAGCCTTTTTTTTTTTTTTTTTTTTTTTTTTTGACAGACAGAGATCACAATAGGCAAAGAGGCAGGCAGAGAGAGAGGAGGAAGCAGGCTCCCCGCCGAGCAGAGAGCCCGATGCGGGGCTCGATCCCAGGACCCTGGGACCACGACCTGAACCGAAGGCAGAGGCTTTAACCCACTGAGCCACCCAGGCGCCCCCAGAGAACGGAATTTAGATTAACAACTTATGTGAAATGTGTTAAGAGGCAGAAGATCAAGGTAGAATGAAAAGCTTAACATAGTTATTCAAAGACACATTTACAAATACCTTCTGTGGCCCATACCAGACCTAACATTTCTGTCCATCTTTCAACACAGAGAAAATCACTTCAGAGAGTTTGACTGATTTACAGCATGGAAGGAAAAAAACAAAAACAAATTCGTCTCTCTTGCAGAAAAAATGTTTTACCTGACACAGACTTTCCTTTGCATTACAGCTGATTTAACTAGGCCACCACAGATGACCAGTTAGTTTTCATTTTTTGCTATTACAAACAAATGCCAGATTTCCTTGGAGCGGAAATGTCGGGTCAAGTGTGCATTTCTAATTAGAACATACTGGCAGGGGGCACCTGGGTGGCTCAGTGGGTTAAAGCCTCTGCTTTCGGATCGGGTCATGACCCCAGGATCCTGGGATTGAGGCCCGCATTGGGCTCTCTGCTCAGCAGGGGAGCCTGCTTCCTCCTCTCTCTCCGCCTGCCTCTCTGCCTGCTTTTGATCTCTGTGTGTCAAATAAATAAAATCTTTTTTTTTTTTTTTTTTTTTTT